>NW_022436998.1:4987005-5109899 GCF_009761245.1 Sapajus apella
TTTTTTTTTTTTTTTTTTTTTTTTGAGACAGAGTTTCACTCATGTTACCCAGGCTGGAGTGCAATGGCGCGATCTCGGCTCACCGCAACCTCCGCCTCCTGGGTTCAGGCAATTCTCCTGCCTCAGCCTCCTGAGTAGCTGGGATTACAGGCACGCACCACCATGCCCAGCTAATTTTTTGTATTTTTAGTGGAGACGGGGTTTCACCATGTTGACCAGGATGGCCTCGATCTCTTGACCTCGTGATCCACCCGCCTCGGCCTCCCAAAGTGCTGGGATTACAGGCGTGAGCCACCGCGCCCGGCTTATGTTTAAATCTTTAATCCATCTGGAGTTAATTTTTGTATAAGGAGTAAGGAAGAGATCCAGTTTCAGCTTTCTGTGTATGGCTAGCCAGCTTTCCCAACACCATTTATTAAATAGGGAATCATTTCCCCATTGCTTGTTTTTGTCAGGTTTGTCAAAGATCAGATGGTTGTAGATGTGAGGTGTTACTTCTGAGGTCTCTGTTCCATTCCATTGGTTTATATCTCTGTTTTGATACCAGTATCATGCTGTTTTGATTACTGTAGCTTTGTAGTATAGTTTGAAGTCTGGTAAGGTGATGCCTCCAGCCTTTTTTTTTTTTCCCCCCTTAGGATTGTCTTGGCTATGTGGGCTCTCTTTTGGTTCCCTATAAAGTTTAAAGTGTTTTTTTCCAGTTCTGTGAAGAAAGCCAATGGTAGCTTGATGGGGATAGTATTGAATCTATAAATTACTTTGGGCCGTATGGCCATTTTCATGATAATGATTCTTCCTAACCATGAGTATGTAATGCTTTTCCGTCTGTGTCCTCTCTTATTTCCTTGAGCAGTGGTTTGTAGTTCTCCTTGAAGAGGTCTTTCACATCCCTTGTTAGTTGTGTTCCTAGGTATTTTATTCTCTTTGTGGCAATTGTGAATGGGAGTTCACTCATGATTTGGCTCTCGGTTTGTCTAGTTATTGGTGTATATGATTGCATGTGATTTTTGCACATTGATTTTGAATGCTGAGAATTTGCTGAAGTTGCTTATCAGCTTAAGGATATTTTGGGCTGAGATGATGAGGTCTTCTAAATATACAATCATGTCATCTGCAAATAGAAACAATTTGACTTACTCTTTTCTGAACTGAATACCCTTTATTTCTTTTTCTTGCCTGATTGCTGTAGCCAGAACTTCCAATACTATGTTGAATAGGAATGGTGAGAGAGTCTGTACGCCCTTTTCCAACATTTATTGCAAGAGCTGTGTTAAAGCCTCAAATTGTAATTGTAAATTTGTCATCTCATTATGTTTCTGTTGCATTTTGCTTTATATATTTTGAATCTATATTACAGGTGGACATATATTGGATTAACCCCTTTATCATCATGGGATGTCCCTCTTTATTAATACATCCTGCCTGACAGTCTTACTTGATGTTAATATAGTTGTCACAGTTTTCATTGTCTTAAGGCCTATATGTTATGTCTTTTAGAGATTCGCCTAGGAATTACAATATACACCTTTGACTTAATATAGTAAAATATATTTCATTACTTTAAATACTCCCATAATACCAGTGAAACCTTATATTCTTTTAGCTTTATTTATCCTCTCTTACCTTTTGTATTATTGTTGCCATGCCCTTTAATCTGCATGTATTTTAGTATGAATGAAGTAGTCAGAATGTGATACCATGTGTTCTAGATTGGCTTCTTACAAGTCTGTAGTAGAATGCATTACATACCAAAATACTTGGCTCCCCTTTCCATAAGAGACGATTATATATTCATGTCCTTTGAAAAGTGGATTGCAATTCCTTTGTTGGAGAACTATACTTTCGTCTCATTGGTTTTGCTTTGGCCATGTGTCTTGCTTTGGCCAGTAACATGTAAGTAGGTATCATTTATGCCATGTGCAAACATAATTATGTGATTTGACTGACTGCTCTGTGTCTTTTACTTTGCCTCAAAAATGACATGTTCCAGATAAAGTCTACTCCTTTAGCCTAGAACCTAGAAGAAAAAGAGAAAAAACAGGGCCGTGGTTGACCTACAGCTGTGGTTAATGTTTGCTGTTTTAAGCCACTGATATTTTTCAGTTATTAAGTAATGCAGGGCATGTTGTGAAAAGGTATCATTTGTGGACTTGGAGATTCACCTTATCAGGTTTCTTGCAGGCTTCTGAAACCTAACAATAAGGGCACACTGAAAGTGGATCCATTACTGAAGGGCAGACTTCCAAATCCATAAGCCTGATATGTAAGAGCAGACTGTCACTTTATGAATTGATTTGGATAAATATAATTTGTAGGAATTGAAAAACTTAAGCCGTCATTGGTAGCTCATTATGTCTCTATAGTAAAGCTGCAGGGGAAACCAAGACTTCACTAGAAGGTTGTTTACTAAGTATAGTGTAGTAGGCTAAATATTGCCCCAAAACATGTCCACATCCTCATTCCTGAACCTGTATTAACTTATATATCAAAAGGGACTTTTCAAATGTGATGAAGTTAAGATCTTGGTATTGGGGAGAAGGGTTACGTAATAATCCAGGTGGGGCTGGTGTAATCATGAAGGTCCTTATAAGAAGGGGCAGGAGATCAGAGTAGAAGAAAGCAATGTGACAACAGAAGCAAAGATTAGAGTTGTGTGGCCAGCAACCAAAGAATGCTGGCAGACAACAGAAGCTGGAGTAGGCAAAGAAGGGATTTCCTTATGAAAGGAGAGAAACTAGCCCTGCTGCTGCTAACACCTTCATTTTGTTTCATTTCAAACTTATGATCTACAGAACTGTAAAAGAATACATTTGTTTTAAGCTAATCAGTTTGTCAGAATTTGTTACAACAGCAATGGAAAACTAATACACTTGGGGTCAAGAAGAAAATCAGAGGGGTAAATATTTAATAAGATTAGCCTAAGATAGTTTGATTCTTCTATATAAGGGGTGAATAATTAGTCCCTTGGGTAAAACATCACAAGGCACAGATGTGCGTTTTCATGTGACTTTGTGAAGTCCTTTAAAATGTTATTGGCTGACCTTTTCATTTGTCACTGTTATCATTTTACTTTGGATATCTGTTGTAGCAATCTAGGTCTCAGGTAAGTTGTGCTTTCATGAGACCAATTCTATCTTGTAGGTTTAATTTTTGCATAATTTTCCTTTGATCCATTCTCTCTTGATTAAAAATTTTGCTCTCAAAGGTCACAATAATTCCAATTATTTCCAAGTGATTCAATAGGCCCCCTTCTGGACTCCAAACACTAAGGTTACTTATCAAGGAAAATGTTTACATTCAAACAAATGAATCATTTCTTGAATTATAAAGTCTTTTCTTCACCATGTAAGATAGAAATCTTGGTACTTAATAGCTGTCTAGGTAATGTTTATATAGATAAGGTAGCAGTAATGCTTATTTAGATAAAACTATAGATTACCTCCCCTGTTACTTTTTACTGTTGTAAGGTTATACATTTTACAATAAAGAAAACACTAAAATTTCTGAATATTTTTTAGTTTTGCCTTTAAAATCAATTAATTACTGGAGATATCTTTTTTCTGATTTTTAGATTTTGTAAAAATTTAATATGTATTGTGTATATTTAAGGTGTACAACTTGATATTTTGATATACACTGTGAAGTGATTATCACAGTCCAGCTAATTAACATATCCTTTACCCCTGCATAGTTACCATTTTATACCTTTATATGGAGAGAAATTATAACACAAACCTTTAATATGTAATGTCATGTATTGCAATTCACTAGTAATACTCAATTCTATAACCCTCCATTGTTGCACAATAGAGTATAAAAAATTAAGAAACACAAATTTCCAAGAAAATTTATAAGAATAGCTGATAAAATAATCACTGCCAAAGCTCTATAATGTATATTCATATATGTGTGTGCATTAACAATAAAAATCAGACTCTATTAATTTTAATGTTAAAATTTTTTTATTTTTATTATACATTTTCTGAGGTATAATTGTGTTCTGTTCAAAATACATTAGCATTTTAAAAACCTTTTTTCAAAAAGGGTAAAAATGAAAGTTTCTTTAAGCAGAGGGCTCCTAAGGCTGGTAAAACTTCGAGAATAAGAAGCATAATACATTTCTTGATATGTAAAAGAGTATTCATGGGAAAGGAAGGTAAAATATTAATTGATTTACTAGAGATTCTTTTAAGTAATGACTTTTGATTAAAGGAAGCAGTCTCAAAGTTGGGAGACGCACAGAAGTCTTGAAAAACAGAGGCTTGGCTTCATAAAGGAAAATTACAATTGGATGAGGAAATTTTAAGAAGCTCAGGGGAGCATGCTAAGACAGGATGAGAAATAGAGGCAGGTGGAAGGCTGAAGTCAGATTCTCAGGCCAATACCATGGAGAGCACCTGGGCATGGTGGAGGAGAAGCTTTGAGCCAGATGCTGCCGGCCAGTTTCAGGGATAACTGCTGGAGCGAGCTCAGAGGAATTAAAACAGTACTAAGACAATATTTAAAAGTAATACGTTTCTATCACTGAAACAAATGGTATTTGCAAGACATAATAACTGAACCATGGATTCTCAGCCAGAGGTTCATGAACCTGTCAGGAATCCATGGATAGAATAGAAAACATGCAATTTCCTGAAATTGTTTACAAAATGCATATATGTGCATTTGTAGATTTTCTTGGGGGTAGATGTTTCATAGCTTATATGAAATTTTCACAGGGATCTTAGCCTTTAAAATGTTAAGACTGCCAAATCCAGGCTCAGAGGTAGCTTGTGTACTATAAAAAGGCAGCAATAGTTTGTTAAAAGGCATGTAATTAAGACTAGTTTGATGCTTGGTCAAAGTTCAAGTAACTTAGCACCTTTTAAAAAATAAATCCAATTCAAACATTTATATAATCACATGCCTGAAGAGGCATTTTAGTTATAATCACTGTGCCAACTTAGTTCATTGAATCAGTGTAAGGCAGGTTGCATAGAAATAGCTTGGAGGGTGCTTGTTAAAATTATATATTTGTGGTAAGGTCTGCAGTGGTACCTGGGGTTCTGTAATTTTATAAATTTCTCTATGACATGCTACTCCATGGGGGAAAAATAGTGACATTGACATCACTTAAGAGTTTATAAGAAATACAGAATCTACGAGTCACCTCCATTTGCACCCCCAGAACTACTGAGTCAAAATCTGAATTTTATTAATAACATGATTCACAGGCACTTTGTGCATTAAAGTCTGTGTGTGTGTGCTTATGTGTGTGCATGTGTATGCACATTAAAGTTTGAGAGGTACTATAGCAAGTTTAGAACTACTAGTCTAGTGATTGATTTTTCTCTCTCTCCTTTTGTCTCTCTTCTCACTGATACAAAACAATTTAAATTAAGAATATTTTCTTAGATATTGCTAGTTGTTTCAAAGCATCTTATTTTCATGTTTGAGTGTATTTCAAAATAAACAATATAATAGCATTAGATAAATAAAGCTTATATATTAAAGCCTTTCTAGGAGATGAATATATACATTAACATATTATTAGAAGCATATCTGAAAAAAAAGAGAAACATTTAGATCAACATGAGTTTCCTAGTATTAGAACTATGTTAATCTCTTTTCATAAGTACTTTGAATGTCACTTGATTTTCTTAGAAGTAACTTGAACAACTTCAGAACACGTAGCCCTGTCCGTGTAGCAACAGTTGTAGAGTTCTTTTCTTATTAGGTTGAGACATCAGAAGACTGTACATCTCTCTCCCAGGGCATTGAGTGGATATTCTCCAATTATAAATTCAAGGAGAAAAAACAAAAGCAAATAGGTTTTTGCATGCACTTGCCCCACTAAGATTTTGCAAAAGGTTTTTTGGTTTTTGGGGAATTTTTGTTATTCAGCCCCATTCAAAAGTCATCTTGGCAGTTTGATTCTTTTTTATTTTTCGTGGCTAGAACAGAAAACCTACAGGAATATGAAGCACATGTTTCTTCCTATATACTTTTCTAATCAGAATATGATCAACAGGTTTAATTACCATTCAAGAAGTTGCAATTTTTTCATCTCTCTTCCTCACTCATTTTTAGTGAACAGCTAATATTAAATGGATTGATTGAACCACCCTCTACATTTTATAATCTCTACCTTCTTTCTGCAGCAGATTCAAGACTGTTCCTTGCTAGAGACCCAGCCCTTTTAGTTTTTGAAATTGTGAAATAAACAGCTTTTAAATATAGCCTACCACAGTGGTTCCTACACAGATGCTCATCCAAGCTGCTCTGTAACCCAGATCAATACCAGTCACTACACCCACATGCTCCAGAAAGTTTCCAGCCAGAAGAGAAAAATAATTTATTTCCCTTAAAGTAAGCCCTAAAAACCACACAAATTAATTGGAAATTGGACACAGGTGAGTACAATAGAGACTGAATTACTTTCTAATTAATTTTATTTTTTCTTTTAGCCTAAAAAATGTAAGCATTGGCAATTGTAGTGCATAAAATAATGCCTCCCAAAGGATGTCTAGGTCCTCACCCCCAAAACTTGTGAATAAAGTACACTGCGTGGCAAAAGAGACTTTACTGATGTGATAACCTTGAGATGGGGAGACTCACCTGGGTTGTCCAGGTGGATAAAATGTAATGCCAAGGATCCTTATAAGAGGCGAGCAGGAGGACCCAAATCAGTAGTAGATGTTACGATGGAATCAAGAGGTTGGATTAAGGGGAGGAGGGAGGCACTAGCTAAGACTGCAGACGACCTTTACAGGCTGAAAAGGCAGATAAACTGTTTTTCCTTTGAGCCTTCGGAAGGAACCAACCCTGTTAACACCTTCATCTTTGGTGAGATTGATTTTGAACTATGACTTCCAGAACTGTAAGAGAATCAGTTTGTGTTGTATTAAGCCATTACATTTTGGCAAAAAAAAAAATGTTTGCCATTGGATAGGTGTTTTATTAGTTATTTATTCTATAACTTTAAATAATTATATTTTTATTAAAAATGTCTGTACCGTGGATATCTGTGAAAGTTATCAGGCTTTCTTTCCTAAAAATCAACTTTTGTTCTTTTGCATTCTAACTGGCACCATCCTCTGCCTGGTGGGTATTTAGAAGGAAATAACTAGTCTCTAAGGACTATGAATGGATTATGATTTGGTCTGAGTGACTGGGCCTCACTTCTGCATCTGGATTGGAGTGTTAATATTTGCCTAGCAATTTCTCAGTAGTCTTCATGGCTAACCATTCATATTAGGCAATCAAAAATACATATATGCAAATCCTGGTTCTGCCACTTCTTAATTTGTAGCTTTAGATGTGACAACTTTTTTAAGCTTTGAATTTCTTTTCTTTTGTAAGTTTCAGCTGAAGTTTTCTCAAAGAACTTAAATCAGAGTTACCATTCAATCCAGCAATCCCATTATGGAGTATGTACCCAAAGGAATATAGATTGTCACACCAAAAAAACACATGCACTTATATGTTCATTACTATGCAATAGCAAAAACATGGAATCAACCTAGGTGCCCATCAACGGTGGATTGGGTAAAGCTTTTAATTTCTTACATGTTAAATAGATATCACAGGGGTATTATGGCAATTATATGAACTAATGCATGCAAGAGGCTTAGCACAGTTTCTGCCACACAGCAGCTACTACCCATTCAATAGATGGTATCCATGATTAGTTGGTTAAGAGTGCAGTAGACTTGGACATGGTACAAGATGCTTGTTTATTACAATTACATGTGGACCACATCTGACATACTGTCATAGATAATAAGAAATCTCTGGTAATCAGCTGGATGAAAAGAATAATCATAAGGGTAGAGAGAAAGCTATCTTAGGAGCACTCATTATCATTTGAGAAGCTAGTATTCTCCTATGAATAAAATGTGTATCCAACTCTGTTCTACATGTGACAAAACCACTTCACAATGTGCTGAGGTGTGCTTAGTGTGTAGGAGGCGGGTAATTCTGTGGAAGTTGTCAGAATCAAAATGGAGTCACTTTTTTTAAAACCTGAAAAATACAGCCTTGCATGTCTGATAACAAAACTATCACAAAAAGACTTGTGAAAAAATCACAGCCATGTACAAAGACTCTGAGAAAACCATAATGTTGCATAAATGCCATTGTAACCTCACACAGAAAACACTTCTGCAAGGACATCTGCCCCACAACTGCCTGTCCAACCTTGAACTGGTATCACTGTTGTTATTGAACCTTGTACCCAAGGACGATTATCTCAAGACAATTATATAATCTCTCCTGCATTTTTTTCTTTAGAAATATTTGCATTCCCTTACCTTTCTGAATAATCACATGGTTTATTATGGCACACATATTCCCATTGCAATGCTTTGTTCACCAGTAAATATAATTTTCTTTTAACGAGCCCCTCTCTGTTACTGGCTGATGTTTTGAAGTGCTTGGTGTTGCAGACAAAGAATTGAGCATGGCACACACAAATAGCAAAGCAGCAAAAGATTTATTAAGCACAGTAAGGTCCAGGATGGTTTGGGCTGACCTGTGAGTAGTATCAGCACCGGTTTGTTACATTTTATGGTCTTTTATGGTTTTTGTTTCTCACTTACCCTCTCATAAGCAAATTGTTCATCCTTGTCTTTCCCTTATTGTACCTTACCCTTATTTTATCTCTTGTAAGCTAATTGCTTATTCTTGTCTTTCTCTTATTGCACTAACTGTTTACTTTTTTTTTATCTCTATGTTCTGCTTTTTAAAAATCTGCATGTTCTGCGTAAGCTAGCTTACATCCAATGGGTCCCCTTTGCCCCCAACTTCCTCTGCTCAGTTGTTCCAACTTATTGCTTACTTTTTTATTTATATACTGCTTACTCCCTTATCTTATATGTTCTGCTTCTGCTATCTTGCATGTTTTGCTTTTGCTATTGCTCAAGCTAGCCTACATCCAATGGGTCCCCTCCACCCTCGACTTCCTCTGCTCTTCTCCTCCTTATCTTTGTTATTTAGGTTGACAGTTTTTTCTTATGATATATTAATCTCCTAGCAAAAATAGTATTCTACCTTAGTTCTTAGAAAACTGAATGTATATGTCAGTGCAAAAAAAGATGTTGTGTAATGTTAGATACAATTATGACATTTTCCAACCGAGGATCACTGCATGATTTCACAGGCATCTTTCAGCTGGGCATGGTGGCTCATACCTGTAATGCTAGTGGTTTGGGAAGCTGAGGTAGAAGGATTGCTTGAGGCCAGGAGTTTAAAACCAACTGGGGCAACAAAACAAAACTATAACTCTACAAAAAATGAATAAACAAATTAGCTGGGCATAGTGGTACATTCCTGTAGTGCTAGCTACTTGGGAGGCTGAGGTGGGTGGATTGCTTCAGCCCCAGGAATTCAAGGCAGCAGTGAGCCATGATTGTGCCACTTTACTCCAAACTGCGTGGTAGAGAAAGACCCAGTCTCAAAACAAAACTGTCTTTTATATTTTATCTCATATATGAAATATAGAGGCAAAACATTTACTAGCCCATAAAAAATTCACCAATTGTTTTTTCTGTTTCTGAAATGTTGGCGTATATGTTCACATATAACCTGGGGAGAATATTTACAGAAAAGCAGGAAGGTACTTTTAAAATATTGCACTTTAGGAGTCTCTCAATTTATGGAGTAGATGTAGTTCTGACCAGGAGGTTTGAGCATGCTAAGTCCCTTTATGTTATATTTTAATAATATAGTTGAAATGTAATAATTATGCAAATATAAAAATGTATAATTAAAACATTTTAATGTTATAATAGTGGAACTATAAAACAGCATTGAATCAGGATGATTAGACCTGAGTTTTACTCTGTTTCACCATCACGTTTCATGTCCTATAATAGGACAACTTTAATAGATAAACATCACCATTATCTCCTCTTAATTGTGACAAAAATAAATCACAGAAGTTAAATAACTTGCCCAAAGTTACACAAAGTAGTAGGTGGCACTGTTGGGATTCAAGCTCAAATTGTTTTGCCTTCATGGCCTGTGTTCTTAAACCATTCAGCTGTGTTACAAGTACCGAGACTCTCAGAATTGACCTAATTAGTTGTTTGGGAGAGAGGAAGGCTTTAGTTGTGGCTGCCTCCCACTGTAAAATGTCCCTTTTGGCCCCAGCTGCAGTGGATATGCTGATGTTCATTTTCATATGGCCCGGAAAGTGTTTTGCACCCCTATCCTTCATTTTTTGGTTGTTTATTTGGAGTAAGTCAGATTGCTTCCTCTTTTGTACCTGCTCTCGAGCATATGCAGAGAATCTGTTGCTTCCCCCCATGAAGTGTCTGCAGTGGTATCACAGTAAAATAAGCAAACTGCAAATGTTACCCATTGCTTTGAAAAATTGTTGACAAACTCAGGGAAGAGAACCAAATACTTGGAGCAGACACTGGTATTTGTTGTCATTGAGAAGTAACAGCAGCACTAAGATCAAATTAAAACAGACCAAGAGGGAATAGCTCTAATAAGAGGCCAACACAAATGCACAAGCTACTGAATATCAAATCAAAGCTAGTTGTCAATATTTCCATTGGGTTAATTTTCCCACTAACCAACTGGACTTTTTTTTTTTTTTTTTTTTTTTTTTGTTGTTTTTGAGATGGAGTCTGACTTGATAGCCTAGGCTGGAGTGCAGTGGTGTGATCTCAGCTCACCGCAACCTTTGCCTCCCAGGTCCTGGTTCGGGCAATTCTCCTACCTCAGTCTCCCGAGTAGCTAGGATTACAGGCATGTGCCACCATGCCCAGAAAATTTCTATAATTTTAGTAGAGATGGAGTTTCACCATGTTGGCCAGGCTGGTCTTGAACTCCTGACTTCATGATCCGCCTGCCTTAGCCTCCTAAAATGCTGGGATTGTAGATGTGAGCTACTGCACCTGTCCCCAACTGGACATCTTAAGAGATCCAGATGTTTACCAAGAGAACTGTTTTTCATCCTTGCCATATTTCTGTCCCAGAAATGCAGCGTAGTTGTGTGTATATTAGTGCAAACAGGTGAGCAGCTGAGTAATTGTAACCACAAGCCTAACCTGCATATATAGAGCAGGATTGTGTAAATCAGTAATTCTGAACCTTGGCTACACATTAGAATCACTTTGGGAGCTTTTAAAAACTATAAGTGCCTTGGTTCTACCCTAAGATGTTTGGATTTAATTGGAGCCCTGGCATAAGTAGGTTTTTAAAGCTCCCCAGGTGATTTTAAAAGAATAGCTAAGTTTGAGAACCTTTGTGTGAATCATTCCAAGCTGTGTTTTGTTTGATTTCTCCAGGAGGAAAGAGTTTTTCCCTAGCAGCATTGCCTAGAAATAAAAATCTGAGTGGGGAGTCCTGTTTGCTGGTTGGGATGGGGCATTTTTATTCTGGTCATTTCCAGATTGTGTCTGTGCAGCCCCAATTCGCTCATCCCTTCTACCACACAGGCACCGCCTCCTGGGCAGGGAGCAGGGAGAGCCCTTGTGAGAGAAAAGAGTTGGAGGCAACAGAATCCCATAATTCCTGGCACATAGCTGGTCTTATTACATGTATATAGACTGGATCCAAGAAGAGAAGAAATACTCTATTTACTTTGGACGTTAATGCACTTTATTTTCCCCTCTTGCCTACGATAAACCAAAAACGTGTCTTATTCTTTTCATATCATTGCTAACTTCTGTAATCACTAGTAGCTATTACGTTTTTCTTAACCTTTTATAAAATGAACCTCATAATTTAAATATATTCAATCCAACAAATGTGTGTTGAGGACCTACTATGTATTAGACAGGGGGAAATACTTTGAATAGTAGATGAATATAACATTATCTGTGCTCCCTCCCCAAAGTCTCATTGTCTTAAAACATGGAAATAAGTAATATTCATAAAGAAGTACCGCAGGTTCTGAGTATTTTAACAGAAGTATGTGCATGCTACAATTGGGCTACAAAGAAGAGAGAAGTGTGAAGTTCTGTCTTTTCTTCATGCTTCCTTGTGTGACTCAAGGGGCCAGCTACTTCAGAAGCAGCTATATCACTGAGTCGAGTATTTGACGCTATAGTGCTAAATACATGTCTGTTCTCGGGAAAAAGATTATCAGGACTCACATTGCTGTTTTCTTAGTGAGTGCCAAAAACTGCACTTCTCCTCCAGCTTAGAGAGGGCTGGAAAGATGGTGGATATTGGGAAATTTGGTGGCCTTTCAGTCTACAAGGCAACTGACAGTAGAGTTGAGAAAAGAGGAGCTTCTCATTAAAAAACTTAGAATTTGAAGGCCACTTTGTTAAGCAACTGAATTTGAAAATCCAAGCTTCTCTGGGAGTAAGAAGTGTGATAGTCTGTATCCCTCTATTCTTCTCTATCAAATAGAATCACCAGATGAGAAATGACATTCATTTGGCTGATAAATGTTGATATATAGGTAGGAGCTATATAATTGCTTATATTTGTCTGATCTGATTTGCTGCAAGTACCAAGGTGCTTAGAAAGCTCAGATGCTTTTGAGGTACCAGGTAGTACCAGATAGTATATACAAGGAAAATATGAAAGAAAGGAAACATACTAGTGGGAGGCTGACTTCTTTCATCTCTCTTAGCAGTGCCTCCTCCACGTCCTATCATGTGAAAAGGGGCTAATAACTTGGTAAAGGGCATAATTGTGAGGGAATAAGTAGCAAAAAATTGCTCTAGGAGAAGGAGTTTTCTCCTGTGTTTCCTTTGTGTCAGCTTGAGATCATCCACTTTTGTCCTAAGCTGGAGATGCTCATGACCATGCTTCCATCATGTCTTTTCGGAAATTATAAGTCCCATAAATTTCCTAAGATTTTGTCATCCAAAAGATTTCTGTCCCTTCTTGGTAATTGAGGCTCCAATGTCTCTAATGGCTTATTACTGAGCACATAGGCACTTAGTAAATGTCAATTCATTTTTCCTCGACTTAATTGTCTATGTACCCAGGCAGCAATCTTAGGGCCCCTAGTATCTTCTGTTCACTCTTTCCTGTTCTCTGCTATCATCATCACTATCAGCAGCATTATTTTCACCATTAAAACAATAACTAACACTTAATATATCTTACTATATGCCAGATACATTCTAAGTAATTTATACATATTAACTCATTTGTTTACCCAGAAACTTGAAGAGGTACTTACACTGATGATCCTAAATGGCATAGAAATTTAATAACCTGCCAAAGACAAGGCCACATAGCCTGTAAGTAGCAGGGCTCAAATTTGAAACCAGGCAGTCTCACCTGAAAAGGCAAACACTTAACCATTTTCCTATTCTGACTTTATTCACATTAAAACGAGTATGTTAAGTTTAGTCACATTGATGTTTGTGACTTAATTTCTTATCTCTGCCAGTGGTCTTGTTCATTGTGATAGAAACATTAGCATAACTTGATGCAATAAATTTCTAATGGCGAAACTTGAGGCTGGAGATTTTACATGTGTGCACATGCACACACGTACACATGTGCTTGTTTCCTGAGAGGAACCACTTAGCTTGTGTCTCACTTTGTGTGAAACAACCTGTGAGCTCTGATCATTCAGATCATTTTGTTCTGAGAATAAAGTGGTCAATTTCATGTAGGACTGCCTGCTTTCATAGTCACAAGCAAGAAGTTGTCTTGGTAACAGGATTTGGAAAGGATGAAGGCCCCAGGAACTTTTGTCAAGACCCATTAAAGTGTGCAGAGAGGCTCTGCCTCAGCTGTGCCTCTCTTCACCACTTCACCTGCTGCTGTGGCTTCTGCTGTGCCATCTCTGAGGCTGAGTTTGGCAGACGGTAGTGAATTCAAGCCATGGTTGAGCCAGTTTGGGAGAATATACAAGTTGGAAGGTATCTTAGGGGACAATTATTTCAAGGATGCTCTCCTGTGACATTCTGAAGAGGTGTAAGCTTACTGGTAAACAGGAAGTCTCTTACATTTTGGTTGGGTCTGATGGTTACAATCCTTTCATGAACTACAGAAGGCATTCTTACTCTGAGATGACAGTTCTATAAAATCAGCTTCCTTTGAGAGTTCTCTTCTCTGATCTTTGCTTTACATTTTAAGTAACACAATGCATGTCTGGTCTCTCCTTTAAAATGATACAGACATTTGGGTTCAAGAGACATTCCTTCTGAGACATCTCTTTTTCTTCTCTAGTTCCCCCTTTATTCATTATCATTGGCAGTGTTTAAAGGCCATTCAGTACCTTTCGTGGTACCACTTAGTACCTCAGTACCTTCAGCTGCCCTCTGGATTTTTTGCTTTTCCATGTCTCTCAAAATTTGATTTCCAGGACACATTACACATGTAGTCTGACCAGTGAAGGACATAGTATAATCATCACTTACCTCGAATTAGATATTATCTGATATGTTGCTCAAGAATTAATCATCTCTTTCATAGGCACATTACATAGTGGAAAAGATTGAACTGTTTCATTCATTTTTGATCAGTGAGTCATATTTTCTACATCAATAGAAAGAAATGGGCAGATTATTTTGTATAAAATGTAAGTTAAAATGACATTGATGCTTCTATTATCAGTGTAGTTTATATGGAATACTTCAATATACATACTAAAAGGTAGGTATGATTATTAATAATGTCAATGTGATTGGATTGAAGGATAAACAGTATTGATCCTGGGGGTGTCTGTGAGGGTGTTGCCAAAGGAGATTAACATTTGAGTCAGTGGACTGGGGAAGGCAGACCCACACTTAATCTGGTAGGCATGATATAATCAGCTGCCAGCAAATATAAAGCAGGAATATGTTAGACTGGGTCTAGCCTCCCAGCCTGCATCTTTCTCCTGTGGTGGATGCTTCCTGACCTTAAACATCAGACTCCAAGTTCTTCAGTTTGGAGACTTGGACTGGCTCTCTTTGTCCCTCAGCTTGCAGACAGCCTATTGTGGGACCTTGTGATCATGTAAGTTAATACTTGATTTTTTTATATACATACATCTATGTATCTATATATCCTATTATAATTCTGTCCCTCTAGAGAATCCTGACTAATACAGACTAATACAGATTTGGTTCTAGAAAAATAAAATATTAAAGATGAAGTTCTTTAATTGGTTTTCGGGTTTCTGGAGTTGGCTGCTTAATATGCTTAGACCCCAAAATGCTGAAGACTCTACTTTTAATAGTATGGAGAACACTGATAGTCCTTGGCATGAACTGTTTAGAGAGTTATGTAAAAAAACTGCATTTGACATTCCTGATTTGCCACTCTTGAGAGGCAAGGAATTTATTGACTCTATACATAATACTTTTTACTATATGTGGAGAACCAAAGAACATAATGAAGCTGGTTGGTTGCTCCTAAGTTCACTGGACAAAGTGATGAAAGAAAATGTTGAACTCAGGGATTCTGTCTCCCAGCTTCAGAAGCAGATATTGAGCCTCAAATCTGCTAAGTTTGACCTGAGTGAGAGTCTCATCTCCTCTAGAGAAAGAGCTGAAATATGGAGAAACAGACACAAGCTCTTATCATGCGAATGGCTGACCTTCAATGAAAGGTGCATACACAGCCTTGCAGTCTACTACTCCACAATGGAGGTAGGGCAGAGTATGCATGGAATACAGTGATTCATTAGGGCATATCTTAGTATTACCATGCCCTGTGATTAAGGTCAATGGGAAACTACAACAGCCCAATCCAGGCAGGACTACAAATCACCCACATCCTTCAGGAATTAAGGTTTGGGTCATTCTACCAGGAAAAAAAAAAAAAAACATGACCTGCTGAGGTGCTTGCTGAAGGCAAAGGGAATACAGAATGGGTAGTAGAAGAAGGTAGTTATCAATACCAGCTATGACCATGGGACCAGCTGCAGAAATGAAGACTGTAATTGTCATGAATATTTCATCCTTTTGTTAAAAACATGCTTGTGCATGTATACACGTGTACTAAGAAAATATCTTCATTTTATTTCTTTTCTTTTTTATCATGTGACATAATCTTTATTGATTTCACATCAGCATTTAAGTATTGTTAACTTTATGTGATAGTATTTGGGTTGGGGATTGATTTGTTCCCAGTTGTACGAAAGATAGTTGTTTTATGTTAGGCATAATTATGACCTTATTGTTGTCTTTATTTGAAGATTATGGATGATCTCAGGAGATGTGTGTGAATTCAAGTTGACAAGGGGTGGACTTGTGATGGTTAATACTGAGGGTCAACTTGATTGGATTGAGGTATACAAAGTATTGATCCTGGGTGTCTGTGAGGGTGCCAAAGATTAACATTTGAGTCAGTGGGCTGGGGAAGGCATACTAACCCTTCATCTGATGGACACCATCTAATCAGCTCCCAGCCCTCCCAATCTACATCTTTCTCTCATGCTGGATGCCTCCTGCCCTCAAACACTGGACTCTAGGTTCTTCAGTTTTGAGACTTGGATTGGCTCTCCTAGCTCCTCAAGCTTGCAGACAGCCTATTTTGGGACCCTGTGATCGTGTAAGTTAATACTTAATAAACTCCCCTTCATATCTGTATATCTATATCTATCTATTAGCTATCTATCATCTATCTACCTATCTATCTATTCACCTTCCCTGTTATTTCTGTCCCTCTAGAGAACCCTGACTAAGACAGTAGGCTTGATGGTTAAAACATCTTATTTTGCCTTGTTCCTCTGATTAAAAATAGGTATTCCATTGTTGACCGTAAGAATCTGTCTGTGACTTATTAACAGTATGCCATTAAACTGTCACTGAGACAAATGGGATGAGAGACAAGACAGAGCAGTATTTGACTTCTAATTTCAGGCTCAGTAAGGGTGCCTTCTCTTAGTGCATTAATAAAGAAGTGAAGGAAGAGAATCTGAAAGAGAGGTGAGGTGTGATTCTCTCTCCAAATTCAAGTTGGAGAGAAGGATGTGTAAACCGAGCTACTCTTTTCATTGGGTTGTGCCTTCATAATATGAAAGGTAACATAATGTGGAAAAGTGAAGCTCAAGAATTAGACACACCTGAGTGTGAATTCTGGCTACAGCACATATGATGTTAGATGTCTTGAGTAGGAGTACAACTGGCTTTTAAAATTTCCAATGAACTGATAATACATGGGGAAGATATTAAGTTTTATATATTAAAAAAAAAAGATACCAGAAATTTACCAATGTGTAGGAAGGAGATACTATGGGTAGTTTGCTTGAGAGGGTGTTCTTGAAGGAAGTTTTATCTAAGTTAATCCTTGAAGAGCCATAGCAGTTTGACTAGCGGAAATGACAGGGAAGACAGAATTCCAGGGAGAAGAAGTGGCAGGAGCATCAATGGAGTAGTGGTAATGGGATAATGAGGAACTAATGTGTGCAGAGCCTCTTGTACCTATCAGACATATGTGTCCAGCAGTTATACGTGTTGTATTATTGAATCCTCACAAGATCTCTTTCCTGAGCACTCCTAGGTGCCAGACACGGAGAAATACCTCAATAATATTCTGACCAGATGCCTTTACTTTTTCATCTCATTTTGTTTTCAGTTTTTGATTAAGCCAGTTTTGGTGAATTGAAGTCAAAGACTCTTCATTCACTATTATTCTATGAGGTGTATTTTCTTCTCTGCCACTGTCAAATAAATTCTAAGAACATGCGAAATTTGGGAGCACAATTCCAGGAATAAGGAAGAAATTTGCTGCAGAAACTCACCACATATTGTATAGGCCAGGACTTTCAGCCCTATGCAATTATGCACGAATCCACTTCCTAGGAAGTAGAGAACATTTGAACAATGCTAGCTTGGCACTTTACGGAAGGGGCTCTGAGCCAGAGTCTTATCTTTTAAGATTTCATCCAGCTGTAAATGCTAATTTTATGACATCTTATCCTCTAACAATTATTTGGAGGAAGTAATGAAATGGGGGCAGTTTTTTTCTAGGGTGGGAGATATATTTTGAAGTTAGTAGTGGTAAAATATGTCATTGGAAATGCTGTTGCTCAGGGTCATTCATATTACTTTATCTCTTGCACATTTGATATTATTCCCTAAACAAGGATATGCCCTTATATGAGATGAAAATGCCTCAGAACAGAATTTCAGCATTGGTCTTTGGCATTAGTGACTGAGGCAACAGACATTTTCTCTTGGAGGCAATTGACCACAGTCATCTACCCAGAGCACCAAAAGGAGTCAGCAGGAAACTGCAAAAGAAGTGAAATTCTCCTTTTCATTGCCTGTGGCAGATAAGTGCCCTATTGTCATCAGAAATAAATCAGAGTGCTGCAAAGCAACAGATCTGTCTTCAGCTCCAGGTATCAGTTCTGCCAGACTGAGATATATGGATAGTGGCTGAGGAGGATATCTCTGCCATCTGTTTCTCAGAAGACTTTAAGTAATAAATAGATTCCAATTGAAATTGTTTTGAGATGGTTTAAATTTGACTTTCACTGAGATCCAGGCAGGTCTGATGAATAGACCACTTCCTATTTTGTGAGAACTGGGGCTTTTGGCCAGGAGCATTCTTGTGGATGTTCTAAACTATAACATGAGTCTGTCCAGTCAGGGTCATCCATTGTCATGGCCATGGCGATGTGCCCAGAGATAGCCACACAACTAATTCAGCCCATTTGCTGTGCTTAGGTAAACAGAATTCTGTGGTTGGCAGTCCCCGTCAAGGATGCATGATTTACATGAGAGGAGAATGTTATCTAAGTAAAATGATGGTGCTAGACAGACACAAAGGGTGGATACTCACTATAGGGAGAAGTGTGATAACAAAGTGTGATCCAGGAAAGGGGAAGGGAAAACAAGAGTTTTGTTAGAGCAAAAAGCAAAGGGGACTGGTATCCAAGTTAAGAATTAGTTTACCCTGCTGTTAACAGTGCTTATCTTGTGGGGTGAAGAGTAATTTTGAGAAAATTATCAATTTTAAGCCAAATAATCCTATGGCATTTGTATTTTCTACATTTATATATTATTTTTGTGATCAGAAAAACATCCATTTAAGAAATATCTAGCATATACATTATATGTCTAATATTAGAAATATAAGATACCCCCAGGAATCTTTCTTCAGAAGACTATATATATATATGTATGTGTATGTATATGTGTGTGTGTGTGTGTGTATGTGTGTGTGTGTGTGTGTGTGTGTATTAGCTTGTCTTTTTTTAATTTTTATTTTACTTTTGGTGCATACTATATCTGGCATTTCTCCCCACATTATCCCTCCCCACCCTCCACTGTCTCTCCCCTACCCCCCCACCAACTGCCCCCAGTGTGTGATGCTCCTCTCCCTGAGTCCACAGAAGACTATATTAAAGGAAATTTTTATGGTGAGAACCCAGAGAGTTTTATGCTCCTCTGTGGACTATCTGAGGTGTGTGCAGTTTGGACTTAGGAGTTAAACTGTATAACTAACATACCTAGTAGACTGTGCATATGTCCAAAAGAAATTACACAATAAATGTTAGCTTCCTTTCCTTTTCCTTAATTTTTCAAAATTATCTGGATATTGGTCATTCCCGAATTTAAAAACAAACAGTGAACTACTAGGAAAATGATCTTTTGGATTATCAATGACATTGGTCCTATTCTTTAAGACATAATCAAATTCATTAAGCACTCAAATGATTTAGGTGCAAGTGGAGGGTATTTTCTTCCTCAAAAGCTCAAGGACTTATAAGATAACTTAGGAGAGAGGTTAAGGTTATCCTGTATCCAGGCGAGAGAAAGTATCTGACACTGGAGGAAGCTGAATGTGGAATTATTGTTGTACATTACTAATTTGGTAGCTTGCATGTAGACTGTATTAGTCCATTTTCATGCTGCTGATAAAGACATACCTGAGACTGGGCAATTTACAGAAAAAAAAAAAAGAAGTTTGATGGACTTATAGTTCCACATGGCTGGGGAGGCCTCAAATCATGGTGGAAGGTGAAAGGCACACCTCACATGGTAGAAGACGAGAAAATAGCTTGTGCAGGGGAACTCCCCTTTTTAAAACCATCAAATCTCATGAGACTTACTATCACAAGAGCAGCACGAGAAAGACCTGCCCCCATGATTCAATTATCTCCCACTAGCTCCCTACCACAACACGTGGGAATTCAAGATGAGAGTTTGGTGGGGAGACAGCCAAACCATACAATTCTGCCCTGCCCCTTCTAAAGCCTCATGTCTCACATTTCAAAATTAATCATGCCTTCCCAACAATCTCCCAAAGTCTTAACTCATTTCAGCATTAACTCAAAAGTCCACAGTCCAAAGTCTTATCTGAGACAAGCAAGTCCCTTCTGCCTATAAGCCTGTAAAATCAAAAGCAAGTTAGTTATTTCCTAGATACAACGGGGTACAGGCATTGGGTAAATGCAGCCATTCCAAATGGGAGAAATTGGCCAAAACAAAGGGGATTACAGGTCCCATGCAAGTCCAAAATCCGATAGGGCAGTCAAATCTTAAAGCTCCAAAAATGATCTTTTTTTTTGACTCCATGTCTCACATCTAGGTCATGTGAAATGCAAGAGGTGGGCTCCCATATCCTTGGGAAGCTTCACCTCTGTGGCTATGCAGGCTACAGCCCCTGTCCAGGCTGCTCTTACAGGCTGGTGTTGAGTGTCTGTGGCTTTTCCAAGTGCATGGTGCAAGCTGTTGACGGATCTATCATTCTGGGGTCTGGAGGATGGTGGCCCTCTTCTCACAGCTCCACTAGACAGTGCCCCAGTAGGGACTCTGGGGGGGCGGTCTCTGACCCCACATTTTTCTTCTGCACTGTCCTAGCAGAGGTTTTCATGAGGGTCCTTCCTCTGCAGCAAACTTCTGCCTGAGCATCCAGGCATTTCTATACATCCTCTGAAATCTAGGTGGAGGTTGCCAAACCTCAATTCTTGACTTCTGTGCACCTGTAGGCACAACATGGAAGCTGCCAAGTCTTGGGGCTTCCAGCTTCTGAAGCAACAGCCCGAACTGAACCTTGGCCCCTTTTAGTTATGGCTGGAGTGACTGGGATGCAGGGCATCAAGTCCCTAGACTGCACACAGCAGAGGGACCCTGGGCCTGGTAAACCATAAAACCATTTTTTACTCCTAAACCTCTGGGCCTATGATGGGAGGGGCTGCCACAAAAGTCTCTGACATGCCCTGGAGACATTTTCCTCATTGTCTTGGTGATTAACATTTGACTCTTCATTACTTATGCAAATTTCTGCAGCTGGCTGGAATTTCTCCTCAGAAAATGGGGTTTTTCTATTGTATCGCAGTGTCAGGCTGCACATTTTCCAAACTTTTATGCTGTTTCCCTTTTAAAACTGAATGCTTTTAATAGAAATCAAGACACCTCTTGAATGCTTTGCTGCTTAGAAATTTCTTCTGCCAGATTCCCTAAATCATCTCTCTCAAATTCAAAGTTCCACCAGTCTCTAGGGCAGGGGCAAAATTTTGCCAGTCTCTTTGCTAAAATGTAACAGAAGTCACCTTCGCTCCATTTCCCAACAAGTTCCTCATCTTCATCTGAGACCACTTCATCCTGGATTTCATTGTTCATATCATTATCAGCATTTTGGTCAAAGCCATTCAACAAGTCTCTAGGGAGTTCCAAACTTTTCCACATTTTTCTGTCTTCTTCTGGACCCTCCATACTGTTCCAACCTCTGCCTGTTACCCAGTTCCAAAGTCACTTCTACATTTTCAGGTATCTTTTCAGCAGTGCCCCACTCTACTGGTACCAATTTACTGTATTAGTCTGTTTTCACACTGCTGATAATGACATACCAAAGACTGGGCAATTTATAAAAGAGGTTTATGGACTTACAGTTCCACTTGGCTGGGGAAGCCTCACAATCATGGTGGAAGGTGAAAGGCACACTTCACATGGCAGCAGACAAGAGAAGAGAACGTGTTCAGGAAAACTCCCCTTTTTAAAACCGTTGGGTTTCATGAGACTTATTCACTATCATGAGAACAGCATGGGAAAGACCTGCCCCATGATTCAATTACCTCCGACTGGGTCCCTCCCACAACATGTGGGAATTCAAAATGAGATTTGGGTGGGTGGGGACAAAGGCAAACTATATAATACATCATACTAGATTTCTCTATGTTAATAAAGTTACTTTTGTACTGAAAATTATTATTGAAGGTGATTTCCAAAGAACTCATGCCTGAACAAAATCAAGGGATACAATTCTTTAAGATCATGTCTCACTTGCACTTCTGGGCAAACTGTTTAGAAAGATGGGGTCATTATTCATGAGAAGCAATAGGGCTAAACTTGAACAGGACAGTATTGACTAATGTGAGGCACATACAGAACTACAGTGGAAATCACCACATGAGGCCAATCCAAGGTTAAAGAGAGGATAGAGAGGAGAGTCAAGAGCATTCTGAGGTCTGTCCAGGAGTATGGCCAAGGTACTTAATGAAGTTCTGGGGGACATCACCGGCACCAGAAGATGCCTGGGGTGTGCTTTGAGAAGAGCATTCTTCAGAGGTTCAAAGCTACATGGATTCAATATCTGGGAATGAAGAAGGCATTGGGAATGGGGAGAATTTTATTTTTATGGATACATTTAGCAAGATAATTTTTGTTTCAGAACAAAAGTCCTGGCTACAGTGTAGAAAATAGATTGGACTAGAAAAAGAACAAAGGTTTCTAAAGAATTGGACCTCTCTTCTTCATACTCCTTATACGGAAGAAAAATCAACCAGTTTTACTCTGCTTTCCAGACTTGAGGACCACAAGACTTTCCCTTTAAGAGAGTTCCAGTTATTTCCTCATAAAATTTCTTTCAGTTGCCAGATTTTGGGATTCTTCTTTGAAGAATGCTGGGAAGCAGTGTGTTTGTTTTGTGAACCATGTATTCCCAAGTCCAGTCCAAGGACATGCCTAAACATTCCTCTGTTTATTTCTAAAACAATGATTCTGTAATGGAAAGATGTTTTGGCATTCAGTTTATCATGCCACTATGACAAATGTACTGGAAAGAAAGCATGACCTTTTATAACCACTCTCTCCCAGAGATGCTGTCTCATACCCCTAACTCTGCTTTGTGACAAGTATATATGCTCATGAAGATTAAATCATATATATGTATGAAGTATTTCACCTAGATCCTGACACGTAGTAGATCAAAGAATGTTAGTTATTAATGATTTTAATCAGCAGCATTATCTTCACCATTCTTGTTGCAAGTTTGGTATGTAAGTACCATGGCAGTGGGAGAGACATTTCTTGAACTCATCCTTTTTTACATGCTAGAAATTATATGGAGGAAAGAGTGCTCCACTTTAGGAGATGGCTTAGTGAAAGTACATCTATGGACTAGCAAGCTGAAAAACAGAAAGCTCTGCTTTCAACGCTCATCTTGGGATTGTTTATGAAAGGTAGACTCCCTTTCATTCCAGAGACTAAACCAGAATGGTTTGTGGACTTTGTTAGCTGTGGTTAGTACTTTTACAGCCTCGTCTCAAACCACATTCTCCCTCCTCTAACCTGCTTCAGCTATACTGACCTCCCTTGAGCTCCTTTAGTATATAAATCACCTATTTTCTAGGGATAACACTTGTGCTATGCCCTGTGCCTAAACTGTTCTTCTCTCAGTTCTCCACATGCCTGGCTGGCCCTTGACATCCTGAGGGTAACAGTTTGTCTTTCCCTCATTAACCAGTCCTTCCTTGAAAATCGCATGCAAATTAAGATCTACCAACTTCACAATAATTTTCTCTGTTCTAGGAGAGAAGCCCTTGCCAATATTACTTTCCCTTTTTAGAAACAAACTTCCTCAATGGGGGGATAATAAGATTATTTAGCTACCAGGCAGTCTGGATTTGAGTGTCAGCTATTTAAAGGAGTTACGTGGAAAAGCCAGGTGAGCAGGCCCTTGAGGCCCATGGGAAGTTAGAGCATCCTCTGTGGGAAAGGCAGTCCTTGTTCCAAAAGAGATAAGTTCAGACACAACACCTTCTGCTGGGGAAGCAAAATAACTTGTTTCAGTTGGTTCCCCAGGTTGCTGTTGGACAATTCTGTTCATTGCATCAATGTAACATATGGACGTGACTGGGATATAGTAGATGCTCATATATATTTTTTAATACATGAAAGAATGAATATATAAACAATAAAAGAGCCTAGAGACACTCTGGAAATTAGAGTTTGGAATTACTCAGATTCTAAGAATGTATTCTTCTGGGCTATCTACTAATAACTAAATATCTGAATTTGTATCTCTGGAGGGATTTATTTATGGCACATAGCCTGAAAATCCATGACATTTTGTAGTTTTCTAGGAACTCATGGTGATTGGCTGTTTTCCCTGGTGAACTAGAGGCATCCTGGAAATCATGCCATAATATAGAAGACTTTCAGAGAGGTAGGGCCTTGACAGTCTGGCAAAAAGCCCCCTAAGCCCCCAAAAAACAGCACTTCCCAGAACACATAAAATGAAAAGGATGTATAGAAAACATCATTTAGTCTCTGTATGTTGGCTTTTAGAAACTTAACAATCCCTGTGGCTTCCAGATCCTCTCAGGGATTGCAGAATTGGTAGGCAAGGCATACTTTGCCTAAGGGCACCTAAAATTGTTTTTATTCTTCAGCTCATCTTACCAATAATCAAGATGCCTCAGAGCTCACTGGCAACTTGGAGATGGAAGCTTCTACCCTCACCTTAGTCTGTTCATAATGATAAAATACCAGAGCTTTCCAGAGCCAATGGCAGGACACTTCCAAGCCAGCAGTTTTGGGGAATAGGAGGCATGGAACCAGGGAACTAGAAAGACATGGGAGATAAAAGCATCCATAGTGAGAGAAGAGATTAGACAGGAGAGAAAAAGGGACCGCATTTAGTCAAGGGGAGTGATTTCAAGGAGGAAACAATTCTAGTCAACTTGAACAAAGAGAGGACTTAGATATAAAGATATAGGGGTGTTTTATGGACAGCAATGGACAGAAAATAGGAGTTAGTAATCTAATTGGTACTCTCTCCATCTCTGTTTCTGTGCACATACATTTTTCTTTCTTCTTTCTCTGTCCTTCAACTTTCTCTATCTCTTACTTTACATGGAAAGGTATTATTGTCTCTTGATCTTTGTTTTTAATATAATACCTAAACCACAACAGAGACTACCTAGGTCTCTTTAATTTGCACTTCTCAGTTCTTTTGGGAGGATATATGACTTGTCCAACTTGGGTCAGGGGTCTAACCCCAGACCAATCACAAAGGTTGAAGATCTGGTTCAAGTAATAAACAACTCATAAAGCTCCATGCCTATGGGTGGGAAGTTAGGGGGACAGGTCTTGAGTCTCATCAAGGACTAGTCATTTACCTCCAGGGGTGTCATGTCAGGTGGTAGAAGAAGAATCTTCTGCGGAGGAGGAAGCAAGGAAGGAGGGGAATTGTTAGATGAGCTTGTCTAGATAGAGTGCTCCCTCAAGCTCTAGCTGCCTTTATCACCTGTTTTTCGTTTGTTTGTTTTTTGTTTTTTTAATAAGAGATTTTGAATGAGACTTTCCTAGAGATGTTCAGGAAGGAAGCAATTGGAAATGGCCAGCGAGGGTAACACATCTGGGGTGATCTGACAATGGGTCTGGTTAGTCACTGCTTTAGAAGCAGACTTGGTCTTAAACCCTCTGTGTGCCTTCTTTCATCCTTCTCTATGCACTATGACGAAGGCAACACATTTTAAGGAAGTTTGGGTGGAATTAGAGGTATAAAATTTTTCCTAAGGGCTTGAATGTGATCTTCCTCCTGGCCTCATTAGAAACAGCATCAGCCATCCACATGACATGAGCCCTGGAGTTACCTGGGGCTCTCTTTAATCTCCTGGACCTGGGACTTTTCCACATAAAACTTTTTTATCCTTTATTCTGTGACATTTGCTTTGGCTATTATCTCCAGAAGTTAAACTATGTCGAAAGGTTTTTGAAACATATGAATGTATTGCCCTGACTCATTTTCATGCGAATAAAAAGACAACTTTAAAGGCTGCAGCAGGTATTAAAAACAGTGCTTTACTGAATCCAGGCTGGTGAGTCTTAATCAAAATTTTCTTTCTCATAACCTCCATGCTTCTGAACTACTTTTCAAACAATTTATTTTAGAATCTGTGTTTCATTTAGGTCCCTCTGGAAATCACATATTAAATTCAGAGAGGCACCATTTATCCCTTCCCCAGGGCAATCTCCATTCCTCTCCCCATGCTCAAATTTCCCCCAAACAGTTTTATCCATTCCCTTATTTAGTGTTGGTTTCCACTGGGGTTTTCCCTTAAGAGCTAAAGAAATGAGGAAATAGGTGGCTGTTATGGTTTTTTTGGCTGTTTATGAGGGTACAGAGATTCGTCATAGGTTTCTTCCCCCAAAATAAAGATCCATATGTCCATTTAATGCCTTCTTCTTAAACTGTCTGGACTGGGCTTCCCTAAAATAAATGGGACATATTATTAGAACAGAGAAAGACATAATAAAAAAGAAGTAGGACATGTATACTGTAATAAAGGTGATATTTTAATTCATCTGGTGTTTGTCCAGGCCCTCTCTGGAGGCTCATTCCTGCCATGTAGTCTTGTTCTTTCCACAGTCAAGAAAAGAGAGGATCAGAAATTAAATCCCTGTTGGGCAAAGTGAATATGTCAGTTTGCCAACCATGAATCTTGCCTGAGAAATTTGTGGAGCACGGTTTTATGGTTTCTTTGAGTGACAAAGTTTTTGAAGCTCATTACTGGCTAGAAAGTTTGGACCATGTGTATTAGAAAAGGAAAAGAAACTGTAGTTGCAACACAGTTTGGCATCATAAGCAGGAAAGATGTAACAGAGGCATGTGGATGTCAAAAGATGCATAGTCTCTACTTGGGCAGGACATAGTACAGGGGAGGAAGAGATAGGAGAGGGCCTAGGAGGAAAGACTAAAAATCAGGTCAGCCTAAGGAAGGGTCTCAAGATGCATGGAGAATTCTCAGATTCTTGATTACTCTCTTATTGATGTTGAGAGCTAGTTGTCCTGATTTGATCTGGGACAAAGGAAGCTATAATACACCTGTTGTAGGGTGAACTGCAAAACAGAGAACTCTGTTAAAGAGATGCCTTCCATATCCTCTTTTATACCTTTCACCCTTCCCACTTTCATAGGAGTTCTATGCTTTCTCCTATCCTTATCAAAACCTACTCCCAAGAAAGGAGCTTATAAACTTGATTATATAGAAATGAAAAGTCCTACTTCCTGCTTCTGCCCATGACATTTACCACTTAGTAGAGAGAAATATTTGAGCCAGAGAAGCACACATTAGAGTTTCCATATTTCAAGTTTTCTCTGGCTACTTGCCTGTTTCGGTTTTCCATGTGCCAGTAACATCTGCTTTCTAAAGTTTAGCTTCCTTTTCCCCATAGCAATTATCTTCTGTTAGTTTACCTTTTTTAAATCCTATTTTATCTCATTAGGCTGCAACTGAAGTTTAATTAAGACAAACTATACGAAGCCAGAGTTTGGTATGTTGCTATAGAAGCTGTTTTTAGATATAAGCAATTCTTCAACACAGGTGTCATCCCAAAGGTTATGAGCTCCCTTTTACCTGCCAGACTCTAAGTGCCACCTCTACCTGCTCAGACCTGTGGAGGAGATTCTATCTGCTTTCCTGTGGCTGGGGGGTCAAGACCTTCTCCCAGCTCCAACCCTGCCTCAGTGGCCTCAATGCACTCAGGATTTCTAAGCAGGAGAATGTCAATAGGGTAGTGCTATTTATAGGTAAATATTGAGTGGAGCAATTAGCTTGTTCTATTTTGTAAAGGTTCTAATACTAGAAAGGAGATAGGTATCCAAGATGGAAGGGGGCTGACTGACTGCCAGTGAAAGAAATGGGGAGTAGCTAGATATTAATGGAATTTTAAAGCAGTGATAGAATTCTCAATTAGTTTAGTGGTGTACTTTGGCTATGTCTCCACCCTAATTTCATCTTGAATTGTAGCTCCCATAGTCCTCACTTGTTGCCGGAGGGTGGTGGGAGGCAATTGAATAATGGGGTGGGTTTTTCTTGTGCTGTTTTCGTGATTGTGAATAAGTCTCGTGAGATCTGATGGTTTTATAAAGGGCAGTTCTCCTGTACATGCCCTCTTACCTGCCACCATTAAGATGTGACTTTACTCCTCCTTCTGCCATGATTGTGAGGCCTCCCAGCCATATGGAACTGTGAGTCCATTAAACCTCATTTTCTTTGTAAATTACCCAGTCTTAGGTATTTCTTTATAGCAGTATAAAAATGCACTAATACACTTAGTAAATAAAATAGAAACCAGTGGTTCTCATCTCTGACTGTACTGCAGAACCACCTGGTACTTCTTAAAATACTGATGCCTGGGACCCATGTACAGTTCTGATTTAATTAGTCTGATTAAAGCCCTGAGTGTCAGTGTCATTACAGAGCTCTCTAGGTGAATCTAATCTGCAGCTGAAGTTGATATGCTCATCTCAGACCAAAAGTGTCTTCAGAATTCTCAGTGTTTGCCGTACATAGGCAGAAATGGCTCTTTAGGCCACAGGAAATAAGATGCTATCTTGCACTGTACAAATCTGGGCTCAGTATGTGAGTGGAAGGGGCTTGTAGAATCTAATATTTTTAAAGCAGTATATATATATATATATATTTTTTTTTAAATTGTACTTTAGGTTCTGGGGTACATGTGCAGATCATCATGCAGGATTGTTGCATAGGTACATACACGGCAAGGTGGTTTGCTGCCTTCATCATCCCATCACCTATATCTGGTATTTCTCCTCTCACTATTCCTCCCCAACCTCCCCATCCCCTGCTGTCCCTCCCCTAGCCCCCCGCCAACTGACAGCAGTATGTGATGCTCCCCTCCCTATGTTCACATATTCTAATTGTTCAACACCCACCTATAAGTGATAACATGTGGTGTTTAGTTTTTTGTTCTTGGGTCACTTTACTGAGAATGATGGTTTCCAGATTCATCCATGTCCCTACAAAGGACATGAACTCATTGTTTTTAATGGCTATTTAGTATTCCGTGGTGTATATGTGCCACATTTTCTTTATCCAGTCTATCGTTGATGGACGTTTGGGTTGGTTCCAGGTCTTTGCTATTGTAAACAGTGCTGTAATGAACATACATGTGCATGTGTCTTTATAATAGAAAAATTTATAATTCTTTGGGTATATACCCAGTAATGGGATTGCTGGGTAAAATGGTATTTCTATTTCTAGGTCCTTGAAGAATCACCACACTGTCTTCCACAATGATTGCACTAATTTGCACTCCCACCAACAGTGTAAAAGTGTTCCTGTTTCTCCGCATCCTCTCCAGCATCTGTTGTCTCCAGATTTTTTAATGATCGCCATTCTAACTGGTGTGAGATTGTATCTCAATGCAATTTTGATTTGCATTTCTCTAATGACCAGTGATGATGAGCTTTTTTTCATATGTTTGTTGGCCTCATAGATGTCTTCTTTTGTAAAGTGTCTGTTCATATCCTTTGCCCACTTTTGAATGGGTTTGTTTGCTTTTTTCTTGTAAACCTGTTTTAGTTCTTTGTAGATTCTGGATATTAGCCCTTTGTCAGATGGGTAGATTGCAAAAATTTTTATCCCATTCTGTTGGTTGCTGGTTTGCTCTAAAGATTGTTTCCTTTGGTATACAGAAGCTCTAGAGTTTAATTAGATCCCATTTGTCTATTTTGGCTTTTGTTGCCATTGCTTTTGGTGTTTTAGTCATGAAGTCCTTGCCTATGCCTATGTCCTGAACGGTTTTGCCTAGATTTTCTTCATGGTTTTTATGGTGTTAGGCCTTATGTTTACATCTTTAATCTATCTGGAGTTAATTTTAGTGTAAGATGTCAGGAAGAGGTCCAGTTTCTGATTTCTGCACATTGCTGGCCAGTTTTCCCAACACCATTTATTAAACAGGGAATCCTTTCCCCATTGCTTGTTTTTGTCAGGTTTGTCAAAGATCAGATGATTGTAGATGTGTGGTGTTGCTTCTGAGGCCTCTGTTCTGTTCCATTGGTCTATGTCTCTGTTATGGTACCAGTACCATGCTGTTTTGATTACCGTAGCCTTGTAGTATAGTTTGAAGTCAGGCAGCATGATGCCTCCAGCTTTGTTCTTTTTGCTTAGGATTGTTTTCACCATGTGGGCTCTCTTTTGGTTCCATATGAAGTTTGAAGTGTTTTTTTCCAGTTCTGTGAAGATGGTCATTGGCAGCTTGATGGGAATAGCATTGAATCTATAAATTACTTTGGGCAGTATGGCCATTTTCACGATGTTGATTCTTCCCAACCATAAGCATGGAATGTTTTTCCATCTAATTTTTTTTTTTTTTTTTTTTTTGAGACAGAGTCTTGCCCTGTCACATAGGCTAAAGTGCAGTGGTGTGATCTCACTTCACTGCAACCTGCACCTCCTGGGTTCTAGTGATTCTCCTGCCTCAGCCTCCCAAGTATCTGGGTCTACAGGCACCCACAACCAGGCTTGGCTAATTTTTGTATTTTTAGTAGAGGTGGGGTTTCACCATGTTGGCCAGGCTAGTCTCAAACCCCTGACCTCAGGCAATACGCCTGCCTTCGCCTCCCAAAGTGCTGGGATTATAGGTGTGCGCCACCACGCCCAGCCTAGAATCTGATATAAGCCTGCCAGGTGATGCTGATTCAAATGGTTCCATGAACTTTAAAAAGCACTCTAAAATAGAGAAAAATGCATCTCTTTTTTATTCACCTATTTATGGTGAATATGTTCTTTTGTTTAAATTCCCAAAAAAATCCTATGAGGAAAGTGACATTATTTCACTTTGCAGTTATGGAAACCCTAGCAAATTGTCAATAAATACAAATCTAGTAAAAACAAAGCCTGACATTACACATGAGTATTTAGTTGAAGGGCTGTGGACAAGGAAAGTGTTAACCACAAACTCTTTTCCCCAAGTGTTTCTAGGCTTCTTGTTGGTACACAAGCTGGCCCCCAGGGGTCATGAGCGATTTGCTCAGAAGAGGTGGGCGAGAGGAGCTGGCTGAGAAGCAGCGAGAAATGCAGCTGTGGACATAGGCTGGCTTGGGCAGGGAGAGCTTCTGAGACGGTGCTGCAGTTAGAAGGCTCTCTGAATGCTGCAAATTCTGAACAGTTGCAAACTCTGGCAGCCTTGCTTGTAAGCAAAAGCCAATAATTTTAGAGCAAATTAGAAAGCCTCACTGCTTTAATTCTTGTTTTTCCTGCTGTCTGTCAAATGTCACTCTTTGTTGTCCTGATAAGGAACTACATTTCCTACCAGTAAGGAGAGTCTGAAAGCTTCATAAACACCCATTTGTGGCTATAAATACACCTGGGAGAAGTGTGACATCATCAGAGCAGTGACAGTTTTTGAATGGAGGAGGGGAGAGAACTAAAAGTAGTGATCTTGTCTTGGATGTATCTATCTTCTGAGCAAAAGAGAAGCCCATTTCCTGCTAGTCATTTTTTCTCTGTCCCTTATCAGAGAGAACATTTTCCCTCTGTTCTATACATTTTAGCCAAAAACAAATACAGCTCCATTTTGTTCCAAGTTCTATGTATTCTGGATCAGTCTATTCCACTGCTTGCTTGTTACATTCACTTGGATGCCTCAGAGTCAACTGAGCATGTTCATTGTCTACTGCTTTCTTGTTGCCAGAGACAAAAGTCCATTGTCTCCTCAGCTGCTCAGAGCAGAAACAGGGGAGCTGGCCTTGACATCTCCCTCTCCTACCCCATAGCTTATCCAGCACCAAGTTCTGCACTGCCTCCTCATGAGTATTTCTTAAGTTGGACCACTTCTCTCTATCCTCATTGTCTCGGTGCTTGCTGGAACTGCCATTGTCACTACCTGGACCAGTACAGTAGCCCACGCTCTCACTGCTTTTCCTGTATCCACGCTTGGTAATATTAATAACAATGATAGCTAACTTAGTGTTTGAAATAATTGTAGATGCTATACTTAGGACTTTATATAAATTGTCCTGCATGTACTAAAACCCCCTGTGAAATTGTACAGTTACTATCTTTTCTTTACAGAGAGAGGATGTTAACTTTAGAGAGGTTAACTAACCTTTTGGAAGTGGTAGATACCGAGGTAAAACCCAGGCACTCTTGTCACCAGATCTCTGCCCTTAACAACTTACATTTTGGTTTCATCTATGTTTACAGGATCTCTTGGCTTCCTAGACACCATTTCCATCATATGTCTAAAGCATGTCTTCAATTTTTTTTTTTTTTTTTTTTGAGACAGAGTTTCACTCTTGTTACCCAGGCTGGAGTGCAATGGCGCGATCTCGGCTCACCGCAACCTCCGCCTCCTAGGTTCAGGCAATTCTCCTGCCTCAGCCTCCTGAGTAGCTGGGATTACAGGCACGCACCACCATGCCCAGCTAATTTTTTGTATTTTTAGTAGAGACGGGGTTTCACCGTGTTGACCAGGATGGTCTCGATCTCTTGACCTCGTGATCCATCCGCCTCGGCCTCCTAAAGTGCTGGGATTACAGGCTTGAGCCACCGCGCCTGGCCTTCAATTTTTAAAAAAGGAATATATTTCTTTTCTACTTTGTTTTGCTGTTCATTCATTTTCCTTTTGAGGTGGTTTTTTTTTTTTTTTTTTCCTTTCTTACCATGCTCCTTCCTGTTTTTTCCTGAGTCCTTTATTATGGGATGCAGTAAGTTGATTGCAACAGCAACAACAAAACAAAAGTCAAAGAGCAAGTCTGAAGCCTATGTTCACATATTTTTTTGTTGTTGAGAGTCTCATGCCTTCTGCAAAAAACATTCAGTTTGTCTCTATCCCAATGTTTAATGAGATATACTGTCAATAATGATATTAACTGTTCTAGGCTGGAGCCATCTTAGCTGTTCAGGTAGGCTTATTGGTGGAGCAGAAAATGTTCTCAACTAAAATTTAGAAAACTTCGCTTTTAGCCCAGCTTTGTCATTTAGCTGAGTGACATGTAGCAAGTCACTTAACCTCTCTGAACCCAAGTCTCTTCATCTATAAGATAATAGCTTTGCCTTGTGAACAGTCATCTTGAATTGTGAAATATCTTTTTATCATAAGGGAATTACACTGTACTTTCTTTTAGGAGAAGAAAAGAACACAAAATAGAATATTTTCATTCATATTTTTCATGGAGAATACTATAGACAGACACTTCTATTTAATTAACCTGCTGGTGGCACTGAATACGTGGAGTCAGTTTCCAAATAGCCAAAGCACGATGGAGCTCAGGACAGGTCAGAATCAAGGGGAATGGGTAGGGGGATGGAAAAAGGAAACAGTGAATAATTTATCTTCTTTAGGCTTTGGGTTAAGCAGGCTGGCATGATCAGAGTGAGGGGCTCATGTGAAATTTGTTGTTCTTCCTTCTCAGCAATCCTTAGGGATAGGAAATAGATTTTTTTTTTTTTTTTTTTTTTTTTTATGTTTCAACCAAATTCATTGTCAATGTCTGCCAGGAACATTTTGTCAAGGTCATGTCAGGGCTCACTGGAAACAGGCCATGTGAATCTGTAGTGTCTTCCACAGGCTTGGGAGGGCATGGCAGCCTTACTTCTCATGCATTTGCCTCCCTTTCCTTAGACCTTTGTTATAATAATGTGAAAGACGCCTGGAGTAAAAGAGGCTTAGAAATCCTGGCTTGGTGACTCCCATTGCCTTCTTATGTTTTCACAAGACAAAGCATCAGGGTTTAAATCTGACTTTTACGGTTAGAGACAAAAGTTACAACCAGCTAGCTCATGAAGCACATTCACCAGCTTATTTTAGTTACAGTAACTTATAAAACAAAGTCTTGTTCTTTACAGTTAGTTCTATACCTGCTTTTCAGGATCTCATTGACCTTATACTAAGAAGTCCCAAGAGCATTTGAAGATGACTTTTGAACTAGCAGAGGGCATTCCATGCCTGGATCCCTTAACTGGTCACCTTGGAGACATCCTTGCCTGTGAACAGGTGAGGCCACATTCACATTAATCTAACATTTACTGAAGTTCAGTAATGTTCTGGGCCATTTCATATATATTCGCTCATTAAAATTGTTTCACACAGTCCTGCAAGGTACCCATTATCATTATCCTTATTTTTACAGATCAGGAAATTGAGGCTGAGAGGGGTTAGCTAACTTGCCTAAATTGTGCAACTAGTGACTGGCTGATCAGGGCTTATGCCCGTGTTCTCAGGTTAATTCCTATGCTCATTCCTTAAGCCACAGTTGTCCAGGGGATGACAATGCTAAAGCTTGATGTAAGGGTGTCCTATGCAATTTAACTGTGGAGCAGAAGATGGGGGCTCATAGACATTCACCTGGGTTCCTCTTTTAGGACTCGTTCACTGATCTTTTGACTTCAAGGTGCACTTGAAATTGTCAGTTCTGGAGCCTGTGATCTTTTGGCCCATGTAACATGCTATTCTTTTTTTTTTTTTTTTCCTGTCTCATTTTATCACAGGCTGGAATGCAGTGGTACAATCTCAGCTCACTGCAACCTGCACCTCCTAGGTTCAAGTGATCCTCCTGCCTCAGACTCCTGAGTACCTGGGACTACAGGCATGTGCTACCATGCCTGGCCAATTTTTGTATTTTTTTGTAGAGACAGGTTTTTACCATGTTGGCAAGGCTAGTCTTGAACTCCTGACCTCAGGTGATCCCCCTGCCTTGGACTCCCAAAGTTCTGGGATTGCAGGCATAAGCCACCATGCCTGGCCAAACATGCTATTTTTACAACTTATTTAACAAAAATCTATTGCATACTGACTTAGTTTCGAGCCTTGAGGATAGAGCAAAGAGCAAAGACAATGCCCCTGCTCTCATGAATCTTATTCTAGTACAGGAGACAGGAAATTATTAAAGAAAAAAATAAATAGCATCATTTAGATAGTGTAATCCCTCTGAGGATAAACATAGCAGGATATGAGAATGATGAATAATAGGGTTACTATTAGAGATGGCAAGAATAGGAGAGACCTCTCAGAACAGGTGACATTTGAGCCTAAAGTTGAATAATATGAGCAGTGAGTCTTATGGTTATCTGGAGTGAAAATATTAGAAGAAGCAGGTAGTGCAAAGGCCCTGAGGTAGAAACATACAAAACGTGCTCAAGGAATAGCAGGAAGGCCATTGTATCAGGGAAGGATAGAGTAAGAATAAATGAAATAGGAGTTGTGTCTGGGAGAAGTTGGCATCATCATATAGGACTTTTTAGATAATGTGAAAGGCTTTGGATTTTATTTTAAGTGTGACGAAAATTCATTGGAGGGTTTTGAACTGGGACGTGATATCCTCTGTTTTTACAAGTTCCTCTCTGGCAGTTGTATTAATGACAAACTGGGGGTGGGAGGCAGTAGAGGCAGACAGAAGCAGTAGGATTAACATAGACCAGGTTAGACATGATGGTAGACTGAGTTGGTAAGAAGTGGTTAGGTTCAAAATGTTTTCTGAAGGTAGACAGATAGGATTTGCATGTAAATTAGGTGTGGGGTGTTATTAAAGTGAAATCACTCTCATCTGTGTACTTGCAAGTTGGCAATTGTGACCCTGGGAACTGACTCAAGAGGTTAACTCCTCAATCTCACATCTTCTTCGTTTTGGGCTATATGGGGTCCCCTCCAGGTGGGTGCAACTTTGAGTCCCCGTCTTCTGTTATGCATTGCTGCCTCCCATGTGTGGGAAACATTGCTGTCCCCATGTGTGGGAAGCTGGGGTTATTAAGATATACACCACTCATTCACTGTCCTCGTGGAGGTCTTAATCCTACAAGAGAGGCAGTATTACAAAGTGGAGTGGAAGAAATGCTGTAATAGCACTGAAGATTTCTCTGAAGGAACCAAGATGTGAGTGACATCTTCTAACTTAATTCTAACTTGGGTCAGAAGACTAAAAATCAGTTTGCTAGGGGAAGTTGCAAGGGACCTGAGGTTTTTTTTGAAGCTCAGAGACCCTCCAATTTCATGTCTATGCCTGTTTTCTAAATTTTTGCCCTTGCCCTTTCTTTCTCTGTGATTGTTAGCTCCCTTTGTTTATTGTTCCATAAATGAATAATCCTTCTTTTTCAGTCCAGAGGCTGGGGTAGAGGAAGCATGCATTTATCTCAGTGGCTCAGACTGCATATTAATTTAGGGTAGAGACTCAAGGCTGTTCTTTTGTCCTGTGGACAAAATCATCAGATCTCAGAGTAAACCTTTATTGCCTACTGACCCATCAAAGCCAACACAGTGAGGGAGCCTGTCAGGACTTTACAATATGATCCTTGTAAAATCCCTTAACCCAGCAACCTTAGGTCTTGGGACTTATCAAGGGCTCTGTTAACCCTGCTCTATGGGCTACCTGCTAGGGAAGAGCATTTTCAGTCATTATTTATCTCAGGCTGAGGCAGGTTCTGTGAGTGTTGCTTATGTCCTGCAGGGCTGTTTTCACCTGGCTCATTGTTTTCTCAGGCTCGACTAAGCATTCCTCTGTAATACAGGTGAAAACACTGTCATGACCAAAGGCCTAAGGTTCTAGATGCTGTCAAGGCTCAGATAGATTCTCATGCAGCATTGTTATAGATCTGTTTATAATATCCATGCCTCATGCACAGTGTGAATGCGTCGGTACATTACCAAGTGTCATTAGCTCATGTCTATATGAAGGATTCATGTATTTTGCAAAGGAGCAGTGCTTATGGACCTTGTTAGGAACACTTCTCAATTAATTTTGTTGTGAGTTGTATACATGCACATCTCTTGAGGACAGAGAACATGTCTTATTTTTTCTTTTCCAGGCTGAGAACAGTGGTGAGTATCATGGAGTTAGACCATGCTTTATATTACCTGTTGGTTAAGTTGCATAAAAATTCTGTGCCTTAGTTCCTTCCATGTGAGATGGAAAACATACATGTTACAACGTTGGTGGGAGTCTTAAACAACATGATACATTTATAAAAGCAGTTAATGCTTTTAATAACAGGACCTGTTATTATAGTATGGCGAGTGTCCAGTAACTTCATATTGAATGAACAGAAGCTCTTTGAGACAAGAGGTCTATTACAGCAAATGGGGTTCTGTGACTGGCTTGGGGAGAAGACAAGTAGTGGCTGCCCTCATCCCAGCCTGCTCATTTCCTAAAAGGCAAGGGGTGGGAATGTGGTTGGAAAAAGATGTCAGAATTTTTTTTGGTGTGCCTTACTAGACCATGTCACTAGCCTATTGGAGACAATTATCAAAGGCCGAGGAATTCCTTCTGAATAGCATGATAAATGTCAAAGGCTAAACTGGGCTAATCCTTGAGCCCTTTTCCTAGGAGGCCTTGTCCCATCTGCTCAAGTCACAAAATGGAGTAGAATAGATTGACACTCTATCCCAATCTATTCCCATCTCATTTACTTACCCCCATCCCTCCTTTTTCTTAATGTGAGTATTGGTTGCTAAGCAGTATCTGTCTAATGACATGGTACAACCTGTCATGACCATGAGGGGCAGAACACATCTCCTTTGGTATGAAGGTTGGGTCTTCTTTAGGGCCAATGTCTAGTGCCTGTGAGAGGCAGGAGTGGGGAATTCCAGATCAAAGTAAGCCAATGCCTGTGGTTGCCTCTTTGGGGTATCCAGGTACAATACATAATTCAGGTATATGTGGGTGTCTGCTTTTCATGACAGCACCAAAACCCGAGTTCTTGGAATGCTCCTCATATCAGCTTTACTTGATGGCATAGCAGCTTTAAACAGTGGAACAATTTAATTGGAGATGAAAATGACTTTCAGTTGTAAAATACCTACTACATACCTTATCCTGTTTAATCCTCACCACAAGCCTGAAAGTACTAATATCTCTTTTATCCACATGAAAGAACAGAGGCTCGAGTAACTTCCCTAAGGTGATAGGAAGAATTTAAACTCAGTCCTTTAAGCTCCAGCTATACCACTCACCTCCCTGTAGGCCTCTCATTTTTTAAAAAATGAGCGTGCAGTGTTACATGAAAGTAATTTTAGTTTGTTGTTAGACTATAGGATCCATTCCATTCCTTTGACCATTCTCTAGTCAAAAATTTAATAGTTATTGTTAATTAAAGAAATAAAATATTAATTTCAGAAGAGCAATTTTCTGAGACACCTGTGATAAACTGATAGTACTTTTGTCTTTTCTACCATGGAATACTGTAACATTCCCTAGTTGATACAGATACATGTAGAAGTGCTTTAAAGTTTCAATGCCTTTTACCATTTTTGAACTGTGATATGATTTATAATTTATTTTGCTCAGAACTTGGTTGTTTATGCAATGCAGGTATATAAATATGTATTGTCCTTCAAAGAATTCACTGTGGTAGGTCAAATATTTATTTCAACTCATATCCTCATTGATTTCTCCCTTTGGGAATTATTCACAGACCGGGTTAACAATCTGTAAAAAATCTATTGAATTTTAAAAGTAGTTCTATTAGTGAGCTTTAAAATACATGTGTAACATTTATTAAATTAAAGATCTGTTGCTTAGCTCATGTTTACACAAGGTTATATGCTTTAGAGATAATGTGGGAAATTGAGATCCTTTAAGATTTCTCCATTTACTACATATGATATAGCTAATTAAAAATTTGAAGTATTTTTATGCATTAAAGCACACCCACATGCTTCCATTTGGATAACATTGTCTACTGTTTCCCCTTCAGACATGTCTAAATATAGTTTAATTTCCACCCATTGTGGAAATATACAATCTACTACTGTTTATGAGCTGCCCTCCAAATCCAATTTTTAAATTTTTATAAACATTATTGACATTAGTCAGATTAATTTCAGATTTGCCAAAAGGCACACACATGGTTTTCCTAACAATTTCAGATTTTGACTTATTGAGAGAAAGATGTTTTTTCATTTTCTTTTCTCAAATAAAGATGAGTCAAAGACAACTGTCCAGAATGTTATCTAGAAAAGTGTTCTGTGGTGTTGAAGGATGTGGGCTTTGGAGCCAGATCACCTTACTTAAAATATGTCTCTGCAACCTACTGGCTACCTGTCTTTAAGGACCATGTGTGACTTCTCTGTGCCTTAATTTCCTCATCTGTTTTCTGCTCTCCATCTTGCTATGGAAAATTTCAGTATAGCTTTAAATACTCCTTTGCTGGGTAATCTATCTTTTTCTCTTTCTGCTCCTTTTGTGTTTTTATTTTTCAATGTCTCTGATGTTCTGCTATTTTTGTATGATAAATATACATGTAGGTATTTTATTTATTTTGCTCAGGACTTGTGGTGCTTTTGCAATCTTATATGACATGCATTTTACTAACTTGGGAAATTTCACAGACCTTACCTTTTTGAATATTGCTCTCCCCCATCTTCCTTTCCTCATACTCCTAATAGACACATGTTGGACTGTCTCCTTTTGTTCTGCATATCTTTTTTTTTGGACGGAGTTTCGCTCTTGTTACCCAGGCTGGAGTGCAATGGCGCGATCTCGGCTCACCGCAACCTCCGCCTCCTGGGCTCAGGCAATTCTCCTGCCTCAGCCTCCTGAGCAGCTGGGATTACAGGCATGCGCCATACATTTCTATCATTTTATGACTAGTGCTGCATCTTGGGTTATTTCCTCAGCCCCGTCTTCCTACTTGAATCTCCTATTGACTATATGGAATTTGTTGTTTTTCCAGTCCACTAGATTTAAAACCTCAATAAATGTTTATTTCATTTCTGTAAGTTCTTTTGTTTCTTATACTTTTGTTTTTTTATTATTCCTTATTCTTTGATTTTCATTCTTTCTTTTATCTCTTTAGGTATTTAAATTATTTTATAAGTTTGTTCAGATTATTATTTGTCCCTCTTAGATTCTCTACTAATCTTTTTTATTCTATTTGATAACTATTTTCTATTTGATACAAAATTTTCTAACACATTTTGTAATTTTTCATTAGGAGGTTCTTGTATGTCATTTTTTTTTCTCTTATAGGAATTTCATATGACGTTGGTTCAGAGCGTTTTTTTTCATTTTCTTCTGCTACATACTTCAGTGAAGTCAGCTTGGATTCTCATCACTCATGAACACTGTAAATTGGACTGTAAATATCAGATAATCTAAGTTTGGGGTTTTGATTTCTCCTGTTTTTTTTTTTTTTTTTTTTTTTTTTGCTTACCGAGAAACCAAAATAAAGAAAATATTGGTGCTGGCATCCTAAGACATGTAGATGCATTTTATCTAGCTCTTCATTTTCTTAGGGTGTAGCACTTTAAGGGTCCTGTTTTTATTCTGAGATTTACATCCCCATTCCTGACCTCACATAGGCTTAATTTCTCTGCATAGATACTAATGTCCAACACCCTAGCAATTAGAGATCTAGTTCTATACTCTCTGGCATACCACTCATGCTACCCTGACCATTGAAGCATTAACTAGTGTGCTTACTACTCTTTTAGTTTCTGATGCCTGGGGATTTTACTCTTTTCTAGCTGCCTTAGCAATATATTTTAAAAGGTTCCTTTTTTACTTTATTCAGAATTCGTAAGCATTTGCAGCAGGAGTAGTTTATTCATTAGTTTAGTCTGTCACATTCATGAAACCAAAATTGTAGTGTCATCTTGAGGATTAAATGAGATTTTGCATGTACAAAGTTTAGCGTACTGCCTGACTTAAGTTTGATCATATTTTTGATATTAGTCATTATTATAGAACATTTTGTGTAGATTCCAAATGAACCTCAAGCTGCTGCTGAGAGGAGGAAAAAGCAGTTTTAGTACCTATGTTGGTTATTTCCACAAAACGTCCTATGATTAGTCACAGGCTTAGATACTGACCAGCATACGTAGAGTTTCTAGCTCTGTTCCTGGAAAGTCTCAGTTTTTTAAATTATACCCTCCAATGTTGGATGTTGTCAGTGGATTCTTGTTTTTGTCCAATTCTTGTTATAAGAAAATTTCACTGACTTTTTCACAAAGGTTTTATGAAGGACAGTCAAATTCTTTGCCTACAAAATGATACATGGTGCCCAGTATACCTTTTACTAACCTATCAATAACATTAACATAATTTGCAAAGATGACAAGAGATTTTCTCCAGTAAAATGAAATCCTAGACCATCTAGGGCAATGAACAACAACAAAAAATATTAACAGTCTCCTGCTTAACTATGTCATCTAGTACAATTAGCGTCATAAGTCATTCATGCTAGGCAGACAGTAATATTTTCTTTGGCAATTAATGACAACATAGGGCAGTGTTATGAAAAAAATAATGGCATAATATGACTCCATAAAATAATGAAGAACACTGATTAAGAGATATATTCTATATTCTTTAACAGAAAATGAATCTTTAGCTTTATGAAATTAATACATACTGTTATTATATTTGAGATGAATACATACTATTATGTCAAGAAAAATTAGTGTTTTAAATAAAAGAATATACAGAGCTATTTATAATTAGCAAAGATGGAACTAACCTATAACCTATTAGCAAAGATTGAATTAATGTATAAACTAAATTATCATGAAAATAGGTAAGCATGCTTATAGTCTTTTTAAATCATGGAATATTTTGGTGTCATTAAAATAATGTTTATGCAAATAAGAATGACCCAGTATCACCAAGTTATACTCAGATCAAAATGATTAGCTGCTAATGGTTTTATTATTAACAAGAACAAAGAGAAAATAAACCATGTATTCTATTCAAGAATCTAGAAAAATTAAACATTAAGCTAGGAAAATAGAAATTAAAATAAACAATGATAAAAGCAGAAGAATAAATGAAGCCATAAATGGGCTTTTTGAAAAGTTCAGTAAACAGCCAAAATCCTGGCAATGCAAATGAGAAAGAGAAGTCATACATATGTTAATATTTGAAGTGAGAAAGAGGATATAACCAGAAACATTAACTCAATTTTAAAACAAAATACCAATAATATGGAGAATCCAAGTGGAATATTTTCAAAATGTCAACTAATAAAAAAAATCTCAAAAAGAAGTAGAAAGTATGTATAATTGCCATACTGAATTTTATATTTTATCATGTGTTCACCATTTATTTGATTTTTTCAGACCATTCTTAAGTTATTGAATATTTTCCAGATTTTTGGTTAGAAATCTTAAATTAAGGCATATTTATTAGTTTCCTTTTTAAAATAATAATAAAAGAAATAAAGTCTGTCAGAAACAGCAAGGAATAAAAGAAAGGGAGTAATCCACCATCTACAGTGACCCAAGAAATAATGTCTACTACAACTTCAAACTGTGAAGTAATCTGGCCAAATATAAGATATCTCTACTGAGGAGATAGCTTGCTGATAGTCAAGTGATACTCTTTGCGTTCTGCAAGATATGGATTTCTCCCAAAGTAAGCACTGTAGTCCTTAAATGAGAAGCCAGTGACTGCAGCTAGAGGAATGGGCCAGTCATGAGAAATGCAGGCATATCCCTGTAATGACTTAGTTGAAAAACACAGTAAGTCAAAAACTGCAACTGAAGGATACATGTCATTTCTGTGATCTCTAACCAATCCTCCTAACTGAAGTGGTTGCTTAGAGTAAGGTAGAGTGATCCAAGGAAAAGAAGGAAGCAGTTGCACACTATAACAGAAAGCGCATGGGGCAATAATAACTAATAATAATGTTAACCTTTTTGAACTATTACATGTGGAAGAAACTGTTCTAGATTTAATATTGATACATTTAGTTTTTATAATAAGCTATAAAGAGACTATGCAGATAAAAACCAGAGATACAGAGAATTTAAAGTACTATTTCAAGACCAAAGGACTAGCCAGGTGCAGCATTGGAATTTGAATCCTGTGGGTGACTTCAGAGCATAACTGTCTTCTGTACTCCCCTATTCCCTACCCCCAACACTACTCTGCTTTTCCCTCGGACACTAAAAGATTTAATTAGAATAAAGGAGAGAACAGACAAAAGAGATGCTAGAGATTGCCAGTTCATACTCTTCTCTCCGTTTTCTCCACAGAATAGTCTTGCATTCCTCTCTAATTTGTCCTGAGTTCTGTCTCTGGAGATTGGCTATAAACTCCACCTTGCCCTGATGTGGATCCAAGGGATTTGATCCAGGATATTTATAATATGTCTTCCATGGGATACTTTTTCTTTTTTTAAAATCCTGGTGGATGGTTTAATGCCTAAATGTACAACCCGTGACTTGGTGTCCCTCTCACAGTAAAGTTGTCTGTGCTGGCAGATACCCATATATCTCTTGTCTGACCTGTATCCAGTTTATAACACCAAGATAGACATTCTCCAGGAGAGCTTTGATTAGAAGGAAAGTTAGATCTGAGTGTGTCAATTAGATAAGACAGAGGAGGCAACACAGCAAAAACACATGAAATGTCAGAAGCAGTTTATTATGTACAAATCCCAAAGAGAAGAGGGGTGTCAATGAGAGCTGACAGGAAGTCTGGAGCCAACAGAGTGCCCAACCTGTAGGTGGGGCATGGAGGAAGATCTACGAGCCAAGGACTTTATTAGGGTGCAGGATATTACCCAAGGAGGCTTCCTACAGGAAATTCTAATTGGCATGTTTAGAGCAAGTTAGCATGAATCTTGAAGGGTCATGTTGTGACTGAGAGTGGTTACTGTGGCATATATGTACAGTCTGTGTAGGTGTGGGGTCAGTAGGGTCAGTCAGCTATGTTGTATCTGTATGTCCCTTAGGGAGGTAGCCACCAGGAGGCAGACATTTGGATTGACAACATTGAAGAACTGGGAAGAGGCAGAGAACTGGATACTGTGTCAAAGGTAACTAAGCTGTGCTTCTGCTATGAGAAAGTTAGACCCAGATTCAAAATGGATGCTGAAGCAACATAAAGTTTTAAGTTTGCTGCAGTTCCTTATCTGCAGATGAATCATTCAGAGATGAGTAAAAATCTTAAATAAAAGGAAATAAATATACATTGTTAAATGAGCTGCCCAAAGAATGAAGGGTTCAATTCAATAGATTTTTATATTCTAAAAAATTTTTAAAATTTGATATTTCTAAAAATAAAAAATGCTTAGTAAGAGGATTATGTGATAATGGGAGAACCTAACAGCAAGTTGGAAAAACTCAGGAAAACCATGGCAATAAAACAAGCATTTTGGAATGAAAGCAATAAGAAGGAGAAAAAGAAAATAATACCAGTTCTGGCAAAGATATGATACATGGCTTGGGAAAATCAGAAAAAGAATCAAACTAAAATAATAAGATATTATAATAACTCTGATAAAGGAGGCCCAATATATGCACAATTGGTATTTTTAAAAATGAGGACATATGGAACAGATCCAAACATTCGGTACCAAAGAGTGTATTTCCAGAATATAAAAAAGTTCAATATTAGAAAAAGCATTACATATAATTTATATTTTCAATACATTCGAAAGAGAAAAATTTATTTTCCTAATAGATGCCAAAAAGGCATTTGGCAAACTGTGAAACATCTGATTTTTAAAAATATGTTTAGCAAAATAGGATTAGAAGAGAAAACTGACACAATAATTATTCTCTAACATACATGCTTAATGGCTAGAAGACCAGATTTATTCTCATTAAGAGCAGGATAAAAACAAAGATTCTGATATCATCAATTATCATATAGCTTTGCTTTGAAATGTTAGCAAAATTAATTGTACAAGAAAAATAAATACCTATAAACATTTGGAAACAGACGACAAAGGACTAATATTGTGACTATTTAAAAATAAGGCAAATTAATAGCACAAGTGTAAGGATGACAAAAGAAAAAAGTAAATGCTAGAAATATATAAAAATAGTAATTACATGAAAAATTCTGTAGCCTTAATAGTAATCAAAGTATAAAAAGACAATAAGCAATGATTTGTTTTGTTTTTTCCTATTAGACTAAAATACTAAGATTAGTAATGTTATTCAGAATTGGTAAGGGTTTGTGAAGTGGACATCCTTTACTTTTGGGAAGACTACCAATTTCCACACCCTTCTAATTAGTGTTGGAAATAGATGAACAGCCTTTAAAATGTTATTACAGTATGACTCAGTAATTTACCTCTAGAAGTGTTTTCTAAGGAAGTAATTGGACAACATGCTCATTATACACAAAGATATACCTTAAAACATTTTTTTATTTCAGTTCTCTAGTAGCAACAATTAGAGGTACCTAGGATGTTTATAATCTATTGTTAAATAAAAACTATTCAGATGGCTTTGTTTAATTACTCTCTGAAAAAGTTTGGAAATATGTTTATCAAGAATGTTTATATCTAGGTGGCAGGATGGTTGACTTAAAAATTTATATTTTCCAATTTCTTCTGTGATCATGTATTACATGTATACTGAGTTATGCTCATAAGAAACTTTTATATATATCATGTTGTATACAGAAGGCAATGTAAACATTCTTGATCAAAACAGTTTGATCCTGAGTGCCAACCAGAATCCTGAAAGATAGATATATCCCTGTTCAAGAACTGAAAGAAGTTGTATTTTTTAAATTACCATTGGGCCGGGCGCGGTGGCTCACGCCCGTAATCCCAGCACTTTGGGAGGCCGAGGCGGGTGGAGCATGAGGTCAAGAGATCAAGACCATCCTGGTCAACACGGTGAAACCCCGTCTCTACTAAAAATACAAAAAATTAGCTGTGCATGGTGGCACGTGCCTGTAATCCCAGCTACTCAGGAGGCTGAGGCAGGAGAATTGCCTGAACCCAGGAGGCGGAGGTTGCGGTGAGCCGAGATCGCGCCATTGCACTCCAGCCTGGGTAACAAAAGCGAAACTCTGTCTCTAAATAAATAAATAAATAACTTACCATTATATTCAAAGACATCTACAGATTCAATGCAGTCCTTATCAAAATACCAATGATATTCTTCATGATAGAAAAAACAATCCTAAAATATGTATACAACCACAAAAAAAAAGGTCAAATAGCCAAAGAAATCCTCGGCAAAAAACAAAGCTGGAGGCATCACACTACCTGACTTCACAAAGCTATAGTTACTGGAACACTGTGGTGTTAGCAGAAAAATAGGTACATATGCCATTGGAATAGAATAGAGAGCTCAGAAATAAATCCATATATTTACAACCAAGTGATTTTTGACAAAGGCTCCATAATATTCAATTGGAAAGGGCAGTCTCTTCAATAAGTGGTACTGGGAAAAACTGTATATTCAGAAGATTGAAACTAGGCCCTTATCTCTCATCTTATAAAAAATCAACTGAAAATGGATTAAAGACTTGTGTGTAAAATTCAAAATAATAACACTACTAGAACCAAACATAGGAAAAAAGCTTCAGGACACTGATCTGGGAAAGGATTGTGTGGCTAAGACTTCAATAGTAAAGGGAAAGCAAGCGAAAATAGACAAATGGAATTATTTCAAACTAAAAAGCTTCCGCATGGAAAAGGAAACAAAAGAGTGAAAAGACAACCTATGTAGGCAGTGGGAGAAATTATTTCAAAACTATCTGAAAAGGGATTTAATATCCAGAACATTCAAAGAACTCAAATCAACAGCAAATAAAACAAAAAATCTGATTAAAAAATGGGCAAACGATCTATGTAGACATATCTCAAAAGAAGACATAGAAGTGGCCAACAAATATGTGACAAAATGCTCAAGATTACAATTATCAGGGAAATGCAAATCAAAACCACAATGAACTTTTATCTCTCCCCAGTTAGAATGGCTATTTTTAAAAAGACAAAAAACAACAACAACAAAAAAAACGCTGGTGAGGATGCAGAGATGCGGGAATTCCTATACACTGTTGGTTGGAATGCAAATTAATATAGTTATTATGGAAAAGCATATGGAAGTTCCACAAAAAAACCTAGAACTACCATATGATCCAGCAATCCTACTACTGGATATATATCCAAAGGAAAAGAAATCAATATGTTGTTGAGACAGCTGCACCCCCATGTTTATAGCAGCACCATTCACAATAGCCAAGATACGGAATCAATCAAAGTGCCCATCAGCAAATGAATGGATAAATAAAAAGTGATATATATATAATGGAATACTATCCAGCTATAAAAATGAAACGCCATCATTTGTGGCAACACTGATGAGTCTGGAGAATATTATTTTAATTGAAACAAGCCAGAACAGACAGATAAACACTGAATGTGTTCACTCATGTGTGGAAGCTAAAAATAAAGTTGATTGAATAGAAGTAGAGAGTTGAAGAGTGGTTGCAAGAGGCAGGGAAAGTATCGGAGAAAGGGTATGGAAAAAGGATGGTTGAAGGATACAAAATTACAGCCAGATAGGAGAAGAGGAATGAACTCTAGTTTTCTATAGCACTGTAGGGTGGCTATAGTTAATAATTTTTTATGCACTTTCAAAAGCTGGACAAAAGTATTTTGAATGTTCCCAACACACAGAAATGATAAATGTTTGAGGTGTTGAATATACTAATTACTCCGGTTTGATCATTATACATTATATATCAAAATATCACTATATACTCTATAAATATTTACAATTATTATATGTCAATTTAAAAAATACAATAAAAACATAGTTTTGATTATCATATACCCTTGTCTCTACCCATAGCTTAAAATCTCTGTTGGTTACAAAATACAGTTTGAATTAATTATCAGCTAACACATGTGAACCTGCCAAACCTTCCTATACTATTTTTTTTGCATATACCATTATTCTCAACATCTCTCTACGCCAGTCTTTTAGGCTGTACTGCAACACTTGCCATGTTGTAAACCTAAAAATAATGTCTCTTTTCTGTAGTTTTACACATACTGTTTTCTAGCTGGACTGTCCTTTCTCTCTTCTTCTGCATCACAATTATGCTAAAATGTCATAGTGATGCAGTGTGGATGATTTAGGCAGTGTTGGGACTGAATGCCAGTTTGCATGCCACTTCCTACCTGAGTGAATTTGTACAACTTATATCATTCTCCCCACCCCACCCCAAACCTGTTTTTGTATTTCACTCAGATGAAAAATAAAAGCAAATGAAGTAATTATATATTTATGTTCATGATCAAAGAGAAGAAAATTTAGTGACATTGGAAATTATTACTTACAGTTATAATGTGGGGTAGCATTCTGTATTTCAGGTTCATGTAAACTTTTCCATATCACAAAGTGGCAGCCATACAACAATTTGAAGGACTTCAGAAGTGCAGTTCCACTAATAGGTCTGCTGTAATTGGCTTCCTTTGTGGATAGGCATAGTGAGTGTAAATAACCTCCAGCCAAATACCACCAAGAACATCCTCGTAGTTGAATAAGCTGGGTTTATTATTCACTCATGCTTTATTCAGAGAGAGGGAGCACATACATCATAAGAAACCGTGGAGTGATTCTCAGTAAGTGATTGTTAGAAAGAAACTGATAGGAGATTTGAGATTTGGGCTTTGGTTGGGTTATTGTAGGAAGAACTAGGGAAGTGGAAGTTTGCTCTGTGTTGGGTGCTGTCAAAAAGCAGAACCATTGGGTATCTCAATCTTATAAAAAAGCAGAGCAATTTTATGCTTGAATATCTCAATCTTGTCTATCAGACTCAAACAGGGATAAAACTATTTGGTAAAGAAGCAGCAGTCATTTATATTAGCAAGAAAGGGGTATATTTAGTATATTATGGGATGCACGGTAACTGATTATCTGTGCTTAGACAAAGCTATGAAGTTTTGTTTCATTTTATCATGGACTTCGAATGTGCTTGTCTGATATTGTTTATATTATACCAATAGGAGAGTAATATGGCGTAGCTGTGAGTTACAGGCCAGCTTCAAACATCATTAAGGTCTAGTTGCAAGTGACTAGTTGGAAGTGTCAGGACATTTTCTAGATATCAGGTCATTTTTTCCCACTTTTTCATGAGACAGGAAAGTGACAGATTATGTAAAAAGCAATTCTGTGGTTTGTGGCTTTTTGAATTATCTATATAGGAATCACAGGAAAAAACAGTTCACTTTTCTGGAATCTTCTGGAGGAGACTTTCACTTAGAGATTATGGGAGCCAGGAAGGGGCTGAAATTTGGCATGAGTTTAACCTCCAAAGACTGAGAAAACTGACCTTATTGCAAGTGTTGGCAGAGGATGTCTGCCTAGGAGGGAATCCATAGTAAGGATCCAGGGAAGCAGCCATTTCCTTCATTTCATCTCTTCACTTGCAGTCTCCCCTCCGTGTGTGTCTTGGTAGCCTTCTATGCCTGGGTCTCTGTGAATGCCTGTAAGCCTCTAGGTATGTGTGCTTCTGTTCCTGGAGTGTTATTTTTAGTGCTAACCTTCCTTCCTCTCTATCATCTGGCTTATGTCATTGAAGCTCTCAAACTTATGATTTAATTTTTAAGATACACAAAAATCTAAAGTAAAATGTGGCAAATATTCACATACCTACTGCTCAGCTTAAAAAATAAATGAGAACCCAGGTTTCCTTTCTATATTTCTTCCTGATCACCTTGCCTCTCTTTTATCCAGAGATAACCATTATTCTGAATTTGGTGCTTCTTTCATATATTTATTTATACTTTATACATATGTATATGTATCAAAAAGCAATGTATTGTACAGCTTTGAGTGGATTTAAATTTTATATAAAGAGCTTCATGTATATCCTTCAGCTTATATCTTTTGTTCAACATATTTGTGAGATTCACCAGTGTTGATACACAGTTATTATTTATTCATTTTCTTTGTTATATATCAATTATTTGTATGCATATACTCAGACTTATTACTGATTATCTTATGTTGAACATTAGGATTATTGGTTTTTTTTTAGTTGTTGCAAAAAATATTGCTATGAATAGTGTCATACATATTTCCTGCAGTACAGGTGGGTGAAATTCTCTAGGATTTATATGTAGGAGTTAAATCTCTGAGTCATAGAAAATGTGTCTACAGCTTAAATTCTCTAAACTGATCACAGCAATTTACCCACCCACCAGCAGTGCGGGAAAGTTCCCCAGTCTCCACATTCTGCCAATGTTTGTTATTCTTGGACTTTAAAATTTTGTGATATGATGAGGTAAAATGATATCATTTTTATTTTCTTTTACATTTTCCTATATGCTGTGTTTTATTTATTTGTTCATTTATATTTTTCTATTTCCTGTGAAATTAGGCAACTTTTAATGTGGTATCTGTCATGTGGTATTGGTCACCTGAATTAGCTGCTCATATCATTGCCTATTTTTCTATTTGTTTAGATTGGAGACATTGTTTGCATGAACTGCGTATGGTGTTATTGGTTGTCTGCAAGTATCATCATGTAATCTGTGAGATATGTTTCTATTCTTTGTGGTATTTTTGATAAATGGAATTTTTTCAATTTTCACAGAACCTGATTGTTCTGGTTTCTAGGGCTGTATAAGGAGCACCCCATAACTCAGTGGCTTAACAGAATACAGTTACTTTATCTCCCATTGTTTCTGTGGGTTAGAAATTAGGGAAGGGCTCTGCTGATCGTTTCTAGTTCAGGATCTCTTACGTGGTTGCAGTGGGATGCTGGCTGGGACTGCAACAGTGGGAAGCTAACTGGGTATTTCTCTCTTTTCATTTAGTTTCAGAATTTTTCTCTACTATATCTCTGCAGTGGCTTGCTTGAGATTTTCACAGCATGACAGTGCTTGAGGTGAGCTGATTACTTGGCAGGTAAAAGCTGTAGTGTGAGTATTTCACAAGTAGGGTGGAAGCTGTAGTACCTCCACCCAGCCTTGACATTTTAAAATGTTCATTCTGCTGCTTTCTGAGTCAGAAGTCACAGAAGCCAACCCATTTTCCAAAAGAGAGAACATAGACTTGATCTCTTAATGGGAGGACTGATGAGATTTCATTACAAAAGAGTATGTGGAATAGAGAATATTGTCATGGCCATCTTTGGAAAATACCATCTGCTACATAGATTTATCAGTATTTCCCTTCGTAGCTTTAAAAAAAAATCTTGATTTAGAAGTCCCTTTCTAACTCAAGAACATATTCTCCTTTATATGTCTTTATCAATTTTTAAGTTTATACATTATGTCTTCAATTAGTCACAAATTGATTTCTGTGAATTATAGTGATGAAGTTACCTAATTTAATTCTTATTATTCTAGCATGCATTAGTTTATTATTTTTCTTAGTGATTTGTTCTTGTAGACAGAAATGCAAATGATTTTGTAAATTCTTCACATATTCAAAAATCTTTGCTGAACTCAATTTATAATAAATATAAAATGACTGTATATTCTCTTGGAGGTCCTAGTGAAAAATAAAAATTTTCTTTCTTGCTAGTCAATCCTTGTATTTTTATTTATTTTTCTTGTCTTATCTTGGTGATGAAGATCTCTAGTGTGATACTGAAAAACGGAGGTAAAAATGGGCATTCTTGTCTTGTTCTTGATCACTGGTGATGCTAAATCATAACAAATCTGCCAGAGATGGCAGAGTAATGACTCAAAAGTATATTTCTCCATAAAAACACTGGAAAAAACTGACAAGTTTCAGAAGCAACTTTCGTTGGAACTCTAGAAACTAAAAGTTTGCAGCAACCAAGAGAACACTTAATGAAGAAAAACTGGCTAATCTTAAAAACAGAATGAGCTTTGTAGTGTTTTACCTTATCCTGTTCCCATCCCCCACTTCCTAGCTCAGCAGTGGCTTTCAAGATAACAGCTCACATTCGTCATACAGGAACTGCTACTAGAGGGAGAAAAAAAAAAAACCTATTATGAAGAATTGTGGTTTTTGATTGTGTCGTTCAAGAAATGTAGCAATTTCATATAAACTGTAATTTATTGACTTTATTTCGTAGCATTCCTTAATAGCCCCTTATTATTGATAGTGATGTTGCCTCACTCAAACCTGACATTTTTATTTTATGCCTTCTCTTTTCTCTTCATTAGTTTGCCTAGAGGTTTATCAATTTTGTTGATCTGTGCAATGGAGTAGCATCTGTTTTCATTGACTTTTCTCTATCATTTTTCTGCTTTTTATTTGATTTCTGCTCTGATTTTTATTATTCTTTAATTTCTCTTTCTTTGGACTTGCTCTATTTTTTCTCATTTATTTAGGTGAATATGAGATTACTGCTTTGAGACCTTTCTTTTCTAATCATGAGTATTTAGTGTTATAAATTTTTCTCAATACGCTAATTTAGCTGCATCTCACAGATACTGACGTTTTGTGTTTTCATTTTCATTCAGTTCAAAATATTTCCTGAGTCTCTTTTTGGTTTATTTTTTGACCCATTAGTTATAATGATAGTATAATAATACTTTGATTTGAATCTTCTAAAATTTGTTAAGACTTTCCAATGATCTCTCTTGGTAAATGTGCCATGTGCTATATATACCTGAAAAGCATATATATTCTGCTGTTTTAAGGTGGAGTGTTCTATAAATGTCAATTGAGTTGAGTTGTTTGATAATGTTGCTCAAATCTTCTATGTCCTTACTGGCTTTCTCTCTACTCTTCATTTTAACTATTGAGAGAATAGTGTTGAAATTTATAACTTTATTTGCATTTTTCTGTAACACTCTGCTTTTATAAATTTTACTTCATATATTTTAATACTCTTATTAAACAAACATTTAGGATTATCTCCTTGGTTTTGTGAATTATTGTTTTTATGCATTTTAATTTTAGGTTTTATTTCTATTTTGAATCACATAAGACATTATGTAGACAGGCCATATTCATATTTTAATAACAAATTTATTATTTCAATTGATTTTCATAGTTTTCTATATTTTCATGTTTCCTTCTGGGGCATTTTCCTTCTCCCTGAACAGCCCTCTTTGGTATTTGTTTTAGAGTGATTCTGCTAAAGATGAACTACTTCAGATTTGGTTTTCTGGATATATATATGTTTGAAAGATATTTTGCTCAATATAGAATTTCTGATTAGTGATTATTTTCTTTCAGAAATTTAAAGATGCGAGTTCATTATTTTCTGACTCCTGTTGTTTTTGTTGAATATTCTGCTGTCTTATTGCTACTCCTGTAAGCATAATGTATCATTTTTAATCTGGTTACTTTTACAGTCTTACTTTATGTATTTATTTTGTAGCGGTTTTACTAGGATATGCCTAGATGTGGTGATTCTTCATATTTATTTCACTTGGATTTGCAGAGCTTCTTTTATCTATAGGTTGATCTAGTTTCTCTTTCACCAGGCTTAGAAAAAAAAATTGGGGTATATACATAGAATAGAATATTAGTCTGCCTTTAAAAAGAAGGAAATCCTGACATATGCCACAACATGGACGAATCTGAAAGATATTATGCTATGTTAAATAATAATTACATTTATATAAGGTGTCCAAAATAGGTCAAATTCATAGAAACAGAGAGTAGAACAATAACTGTGAGGGGCCAGAGGAGGGGGAAATGAGAAGTTGCTATGCAATGAAAATATAAAGTTTCAATTATGCACAATGGATAAGTTCTAGAGAGTTGCTGTACAGCGTAGTGCTTGGAGTTAACAATACTGTATTATTCACTTAAAATTTTTATTAGGGAAGTGCATCTTATGTTAAATGTTGTTACCACAAAAACAAAACAAAGCAACAAATAAAGCCAGAAAGAGGCGTGAAGAAATATTTGGAGATGCTGGATAGATTTATTACTTTGATTATGATGATGGTTTCACTGTCCCTCTTTACTAAATTGTATACATTAAATATGTGTGCTTTTTTGTATATCAATTATACCTCAATAAAGTTGTATAAAAAAGCCAAGAGGGGCCAGGCGTGGTGGCTCACATCTATAATCCCAGCAATTTGGGAGGCTGAGGTGTGTGGATCACCTGAGGCCAACAGTTCAAGACCAGCCTGGCCAACATGGTAAATCCCTGTGTCTACTAAAAATTACAAAAATAGCCAAGCGTGGTGGTCAGTGCCTGTAATCCCAGCTACTCCGGAGGTGGAGGCAGGAGAATTGCTTAAAACCAGGAGGCAGAGATTGCTGTGAGCTGAGATCACAGCATTGCATTCCAGCCTGAATGACAAGAGTGAGACTCCATTTCAAAAAAAAAAAAAAAAAAAATCCAAGAGAGCATAGAGAGAAGAGAAGATTCCTTACAGCTGATTTTGAAGATGGAGAAAGGGGTCACGAGCAGTGTCTGAAAGCCGAAACAGGCAAGATACGGATTCTTTCCTGGAGACTGTGGAAGGAATATAGTCTTAATCTTAGCTTTGAGTTAAGCCTCCTGAGACTCATTGTGGACTTCTGACTTCCAGTTCTCTCAGAATAAATTTGTGTTGTTTTAAGTCACATATTTTGAGACAGTTGTTATGATAGTAATAAACTGATACAGTTAGACTGTGATTACAAATTCTCTGGGAGACTCCTATTTTTTTATTTTCAAACTAACCAGAGGCCTGGGATAGACACAACTTTTTGCCACTTCTTCTGCTATGGTCTTGGGTGCCTGCAGAAGTTTCAGTTAAACTCATAACCTTCTGGGGAGCCAAGTTTTTGTCTCCTGTTCTTGTGCTGCTGTTAAAGTCAAACGGTTGTTTTCATGTCAGCCAGTGCTTCTAACAGCCTGGCAATCTTATCTCTTCTGTTTTTAATTTTGTCTTATCCAGTATTTCTCAATAGTGGTAGCAGAAAAGAGTCTGATTCTAATATACTTGCTTAGAATGCAGTTTCTTTTAACATCTATAGAATAAACATAGTAATAGCACCCACATGAAAGGATTGTAAACATTCAATGAGCATTACAATGATGCTAAAGATGATGATTCTGGTGATAATTGAGATAACTTACAGTTTCTACAAGATGGCTGAATTAATATTCTGTCCTCTGCTTCCCTACCAAATTTATATATAGCTCTATTTAATAGTGATATAAGACACACTCTGAAAAGAATTGCATTAAAGACCATATTTTGTATGGAATGTTTTAAAATTAATCTGGCTTCTTTGGGAACTAAAGATTTAATTGACACTATTATCTTAAATGTGTGTTTGAGATCTCCATCTTTAAGACGGATTTTTTTCCTTAATTTGAAACTTTAAAAACACAAAAACAAGATTGACAGAATGTTGGAAATTGCATTTCAGAATTAAAATTTTATGGGAATTGATTTGTGATCTTTACCTTCAGACCACCAAACTTTGTATGAAAAGGGCATTAAATCAGAGTCATGGTGTGGATTTGGGGTAAGTGGGCTTTCCAAAACACAGGAAATCTGAAAGTAGAAACATTAATCAATGACATTTGGAGAATGACTCTAATTTCTGTGTTCAGAGGGGGGCATAGCTTGATGATGCTAAATTTTAAGAAGGAGAAGAGCCTGCTATAATCCTCTGAAACCAAAAGACATAGACATTTAGTGTTAGTCCTTTCAGAAAAGTGAAGTAAGGCCAAAGTAAAAGATGGAATTGGGATAGCAAGAATTGAATTTCTTACCTTTTGAGAAATCCTCTTTGTAATGACAATGCAGCAAGCAACTGGATGCCTTAGGAGGACTTAGGCCACACATAATTATAAATCCTGCATATGTTCCCTCCCTGTGTTTCACCTATATTTGATATGTTTTTGTATTATTACCTAAATGAATTGGTGATTTAATCTAATCTTATAGTAATATTTAATCCATGAGAAGGGCTGCAGATTCTATACAGTTGTATTATATATATAATATATTACATAATTATATAAGAAGATCTAACTACTATAAATAAAATACAGCATAGTTAGTTTTTTTTTTTTTTTTTTTTTTTTGAGATGGAATCTCATCCTGTCACTTAGACTGGAGTGGAATGGTGTGATCTCAGCTCACTGCAACTTCCGCCCCCCAGCTTCAAATGATTCTCCTGCCTCAGCCTCTCAAGTAGCTGGGAGTACAGGCTCACCACCACCATGCCCAGCTAATTTTTGTATTTTTAGTAGAGACAGGGTTTCACTATGTTGGCCAGGCTCTTCTTGAACTTCTGACCTCGTGATCCACCCACCTTGGTGTCCCAAAGTGCTGGGATTACAGATGTGAGTCACCACGCCCAGTCGTAGTATTTTATATAGTACAATAAGATTTACTTCAAGTACCTCCTGTAAATAATTGCAATGTGGGCAAATGAATTTTTCTTTTCTGATGTGGTTGGTATTTTTTTCCCCTGTTGTTCAAACTCTGCTGTGTAATTCTGGGCTACTATTTGCACATCACACTGTATCATTTGAGTTTAAAATAAAAGAAATGAACCTCAAACTCAATCAGTTTCATAAAGGAGCTGTTTGCTGTTTTAGCTAATGTAGCTGGAAAGTCACGGCTGGAACTGGGTGCTCACGTGCTGCCCAGAACTCCCCTCCACTTCCTCTCCTCTCTACCCTTTTTCTTTTCCCCTCCCTCTTTCATATATTGACTCTCTTTTCCTCAGTATCAACTTCATTTTCTTGGGCTTTTTTTCCTCTGTGGCAGGAATGATAGTGATGAGAAACTCAAGATTTAGATGATATTTATAGCTCTTGACTCCGCAACAGGAGTGATGCTCTCTCTTTAATTATCCACATGCCAAGTCATAGAGATGACCTGACCGGGTCTCAGTTATATGATCATTATGGTCAGATGTATGAAATGCTTTTTGTTGGCCAGCCCAAGACTAATGACCGTCAATCAATATGGGAGGCAACATCAATTCCATCCAAAACACAAGACAGGTGTTTCTTACAGCCATGTGGGGATCTTTTATAAAAAGAAGGTAGAAAGTCATGCTAGATCAAAAATAAGTAATAGTGAAAATAACCTACATAAATCTCTATGCCCCATACTCTTTCATGATGTAGCAACCATACTATAAGAGCCCTTATCAAATCTGCAGGTAGTTTTCAGCACCTTAGTTCAAATTTTATATATTGTCTTAATACTGTTCTCATTATTTCTAATAATGTTAGCTCTATAAATATGTCTTGACTGCATAGAAGTTAAGAAAGGCATTTCTACTCTAATATACCTTGCAGAAATATCTACTGATAATTACTATGAATGACATCTCTCTTTCCAGTTGTGGGTGTTTCAGTTTGCTGTGTGCTTCCTTGTTTCAAGTATTTTCTGGGGATTGATTTAAGGCAGATACAGCTTGAGGACTAGTGGGCTCTTTGCTAACAATTGACCTGAGGCAAGTTGCAATCTTTCCACGTTGCCTGAGTATGAAGTTTTGCATAATCTGATTCAAATTTTATGCTCTTGTCATGTCTCCATTTAGAGACATTTTTAATTAGTATTAGTCATGGTAATTACTGGAAATTCACGTTTTCAGTTGATTTCTATTGCTTATAAAGTGCCTCATTAAGTACCACTACAGTTTAGTTTCCCAGTTCTGAGATATGATATAAACAAGCATCTTTGTGTAAGTGGTACATAATGAGGACATTGTCAATTTCTGATTGGTTACATTCATTTATGGTCCATCATTTAATAAGTGATACACATTCACAAGTTGTAAATTTAAATAACCTTTCCTAAAATGAAAGAAAGTTTAATTTCTTTAATAATTTATACAATGATTCATATTTTTATATCTAACAAATTTAGGAACCAAATACAGTGGTTTCTCTATTGAGATGGCTAAAAAATATGTGCACAACACTTGAGTGAATCAGTGGAAACATGTTCATGTTCAGTATTCTGTGGTTTAGGATTGAGACAAGTGGTCAATGCATCTCTATGCTTAGTTGCCCATTCATGCATGGTATGAGATCCAATTCTTTTGATAAAAAGATTAATTTTATAATTGTATCCTCTTACATAAAGTCACTAGCAGCCAAACTTTCTTATTGTTTTTATTGTTTCATGTCTTCTATCCTGTGGTGTACAAATAGACTGGTAATTTTAGTAACATTAGAGTATTTGTTCATTGAAGATAGAATTATTGATTGCACAGATTTTTCTGATTATATGTGTTAGAGATATAATTTCTATAGTATACGAAAATTTGAAGAGTGCATGAAACCTCTTTTTAGGTTATTCTGAGATGAGTGCCATCAACATTTTAATGAGTATTTTTTTCATCTCTCTTTCTCGCTGTCTCTGTCTCTCACACACTCACGCATGGGAACACCCACACACACAAGATTTTACATGAATGGGATAAATGTAGATTTGTCATTATTATCTGAAAACGTCATGAACCTATTTGTTCAGTTTATCTACCAAACTTTTTATGATAAAAATCAAGGTTTGTAGGTTCAGAAAATGTTATTTGTGCTGGGATTAAACTTCATTTATTAATAATTTTATTTTTTAACCAGATGCCACCTCTGTATTCCAGCAGTTATGTTTTCGTAGGAGTTTCTTATTCTGGATTATCTCTATATTCCTCCCTGGCTGGGTCATTTTCCTTTATGTTACTCATTGAGGCTCAGGTTAACACAATTCTGTCATTCATATTGATGATACTTCCTAAGCACAGGAATCTCTGCAACTCTGTGCTGGCTGCATACTAGACTCTACCAGCTATTTACAGGTATTCTGCTAGTCTCCACTCAAGGATATAAAATATGCTTTCTGTGGCTGTAAAATCTTACATTCTGCCAAAAAGATCAGGATTCCTCCAAGAATGTTCATGTTGGGTAGCTCTGCCCTTCTTCTCCAGAATCCTTAGATCTTGCCGAACAAGTTCTATCTAAGATACTCAGGGCTGCCTTCTACTACCTAGGCTCTCATGCATCACAGAAGTGGAAAAGTTCAACTGTTTCTTTCTGTATGGATCTTGGACCTTGTTTACTCCCTTCAAGAAATACCCAACTTCCAACTCTAGTAGCAGAAGAAGCAATACATTAGAGTTGTCTTAGGAGGATGGCTGGGATTTCAAGCCTCCATGATTTCAGAATTCCTGCATAATATGGGAAGACTATTTTCTTGTTTAATCCTTACAACTCTATGAGAAAAATAATTGTATCATTTAGTTAGTTGTTGTATTACTCAGGGTTCTCTAGAGGGATAGAATTAATAGGAGATATATATATATATATATATATAAAGGGGAGCTTATTAAGTGGTATTAACTCGTACAATCACAAGGTTCCATAGTAGATTGTCGACAAGCTGAGGAGCAAGGAAGTTATTGTGAGTCCCAAGCTGAAGAACTTGGAGTCCAATGTTTGAGTCAGGAAGCATCCAGCATGGGAGAAAGATGTAGGTTGGGAACCCAAGCCAGTCTAACCTTAATACATTTTTCTGCCCGCTTTATATTCACTGGCAGCTGATTGGATGGTGCCCACCCAGATTAAAGAGGGGTCTGTCCTCCCCAGCTCACTGATTCAAATGCTAATCTCCTTTTGCAACACACTCACGAAGAATACTTAGTATCCTTCAGTCCAATCAAGTTGATACACAGTATTAACCATCACAGTTGTTCCTGAATTTTCTCCCCCAACATAATTTTTTTTTTTTTTTTTTTTGAAGACAGGTCTCACTCTATTGCCCAGGCTGGAGTGCAGTTGTGTGAACTTGGCTTGCTGCAACCTCTGCCTCCCAGGCTTAGGTGATCCTCCTACCTCATCCTCCCATGTAGCTAGTACTATAGGCATGCACTGCTTGCCCAGTTAATTTTTGTATTTTTTGTAGAGATAGCATTTCACCATGTTGTCCATGCTGGTCTCCGCCTCCTAGGCTCAAATGATCTGCCTGCTTCAGCCTCCCAAACTGCAAGGATTACAGGTGTGAGCCACCAGGCCCAGCCTTCTCCAGGATAACTTTGATCTAAAAAGAAAAATGCCATAATTCTGTTTCAGATCATACTGGATATCTTAATAAATCACAGAACTGATTACTACTAAATTTTGATAATGCCTTACAGTTATTCTCAGTACAACTGGAAGCATCTGCTGTCAATCAAAGTCTGGGCTCAGGATTAAAACTTTCTACCATTGTTGAGGTGTGGTCTCACTCAGTCACTTAGCTTCCCTGAGTATCAGTTTCCTAAGTGGTGAGGGTAGACCTATATATCTCATTTTACATATGATGATCAAATGTGAGTTCATACGTGAAATAATTCTGAAACTGTACCCTTATTTGGCTGCATAATAACACATTTAACTATTCCCTTGCTGCAGACTTTGTTCTGCCTATCCAGGCTTTGTTGATGCTTTGTCACTCTTCTGTTATTACTTTGTATTGCAATTACATTTTATAGTTCTGTCTCCTCAAATAGACTATGTTGTTCTTGTGGGCTGGAAAGGTAGTTTATTGTTTCCTTAGGGCCTGGAGCTGTATACTTGATGATATGCTTTGGTTATGTCCCCACTCAAATCTCATCTTGAATTGTAACTCCCACAATTCCCATGTGTCATGGGAGGAGCCTGGTAGGAGGTGATTGAATTATGGGGGAAGGTCTTTCCTGTGCTGTTCTCATGATAGTGAATGAGTCTCATGAGATCTGATGGTTTTAATAAAAGGATTTTTGCTTCACAAGCTCTCTCTCTTTGCCTGCTGTCATCCACGTAAGACGTGACTTGTTCCTCTTTGCCTTCCACCATGACTGTGAGGCCTCTCTAGCCATGTGGAGTTGTGAGTTCAATAAATCTCTTTTTTTTTGTAAATTACCCAGTCTCAGATATGTCTTTATCAGCAGCATGAAAACAGACTAATACACAATACAAAATAATGAAGGGATAAATGATTAAAATCAGACATGCCATACCCCTGCCAACTCCTCTGGTGACCAGAACTGCATTTAAAAAATTCGACTTCTAGTTTGTTGTCTACAAAGCCACACATAAATAGGTTATACCTTATTATTTAGTCACATCTTGCTGTGTATTGCCCCAAATCACTTTCTGTTATTTAACCACACCAAGCACATGCCAAGAATATCCATTCTGTTAACTTCTGGAGAGATGACTTTTATGCATATTATACATACAAGTCTTGCCTCCTGTATATTTCTGAATGATGATCCATGGCTCAAACAAGATCAATTCCAGAGGGTATACAATCATGTGATAAGCTTTGAAATATGCTTGGCAATAGAGACTCATGTCATACAGAGACTCATGTCATTTAGAGCAAGAAAAGGATAATGTTACCCATGTCTTTGAATAATTTGGTTTCTTATCTATAAATGATTTCCAAAAGGCCTTTCCAACTTGAGTCCATGACTCAAATTCATTTTTGAGGGATAATAATGTTTATCTCTCCTTACTGACTAATTCTGGATTGTGTAGAACTAGGGGATAACATTTTACTGTGAGTTAATTCTACAGGTCATTTCTTTTTAATGAGTTGACTGAGAAAACCACAGTGCCTTGCATTTAACCTCTCGACTGTAATGGGGCTCAACCAATCAGTATTCTCCATCTTTAGGAGAACCTCAAGGCTCAGAGGAATCAATAATGAAGAGCTTATTAGAAACTAATCTCCTTGGGAATGAAAATAGTTCTGCCAGTTGGGGAGAGTGAATTTTTTGAATGCTTAACAATTTCTTCACAGATATAACTTCTATTTTTCATGATCTGGTTGGTACTTATTATGGGGCTATGAACTTTAACTGATTTTGCTTGTATCAGCATTTATGAATTCATTCTCTCTCTCTCTCTCTCTCTCTCTCTCTCTCTCTCTCTCGTAGACACTTGGACACTTGATTATCCTTAGGCAGTCCTGTGCATCATGGCCTTGTGCAGTACTTGCCAGATCATCTACAGAAGTTGTAAGTAATCTGTCTCATTCTTAAACCTTTACTTGCCTGAAATCACTAGGGTTCTTTTTTTTTTTTGGGGGGGGGGCGGGGGTGGGATGTATTTGTTTTGTGCTTGTTCTTTGGAGGTATTCTAGTGTAAAGAAGCTTCTCTTGGGGTAACAAAGACTTGAGTTCTATGACCCTGAGCAACTAGCTCAATTTTCCTGAACCTTGGATACTAACTTTAAGAATGTCTTGCAAGTAGCTATGGAGGTCAAGCATTCTGTCAATCATTCTGCCCAGTTTCTATGGCCTATTAAGTACTTGATTTCAGATACTACATTCATTAGCCCCCCTTCCTATACGCTGCCTTTTCTCATGAATTCTCCAGCTTCATTTTACTCCTTTGAATTTTTATCTTACTTTCCCTTTGTTTCATTTCCAAATAGATTTTCTATTGCCCTAATTTAACCAGAAAGATTGCTATAATTAATTAAAATATTTAATTTAGACAATTTGAAGATAAAAAGTCTGAAGATGAGCTATAAACTAAAATGGATATTAAAATAAAACTTATTTTTTTTAACTCTTACCTACCATCTGTCAATATTTTGGGGTTAAGCTATTGTTTCTAATAGGTCTCCTGGTAAAATGAATTTGAAGAGTGTTGACTCATTTGTTCTCAGTCAAAATAAAACATGTAGTCGACTAAGAGGAAAATAATATATGGTTATGAGCAGAGATATTGGTGCCAATTGGCTAGGGTCCAAACCCTGACTCTGTCTCCTATTTAGTATGCCTTTGGAAAAGTTACTTAATCACTCAGACTCAGTTTTGTCATCTACCAAGTGGGAATAAAAAATAGTACTTATAGAATTATCAGGAGCATTAAATTTGTGTGTGTACAAATTTTACATACCCATAGGAGAGTCTTATTCTACGCACCATAAACGTGTTAGCTGTTATCATCATCATTGTTTCTATTACTGTTTCTCCTTTATGATGCCCACTGTAATAGATGATTAAGCAATGTATAAAGTTTATCTGTAGCTCACATGAAAGTCCAAGCTGGTAGGTAGTTAGGAGGGAAGAATATCTCTGCTCCAGGAAGTTATCCAGAGACTCAGATTTTATTTCTTTTCTTGATCTCCAGTTGCTTGAGGCAGGTGCAAATAAACTTTATTTGTAAAGGGCTAAGAGTAAATATTTTAGTCTTAGCAGGTCGTATGGTTTTTGTTGCAATGCTGCGTTTGCTATAGACAATAAGTAAATGAATAGGCGTCATTTCTAGCCCTGCCCCAGCACAGTGATCTCCCTTAGAGAGGGCTGACTGCTGCCACAGCCACTCTAGCCTGTGGGAACAGGACAGGGAGAAGTAGAAAGTAACATCTTCTTGAAGTCATCATCTGGGATTTGCACACTTAAATTGCCGCTCATATCCCATTGGTTAGCACTTAATCATCCCTGGCTGCAAAGGACCCTGGAAGATGGAGTCTGTGACTGGATTGCTATGTTGTAAGATAAAACTTGGTTGATTTTTCTATAAGAGCAGAAAAGAAGAAAGAACATTTTGGAGACAATGAATAATGTGTGCCATAAATTTGTGTAATAAACTTAAGCCTTGGAAAAATTATTCTTACAATTTTGTTTTGTCCCCAGATCCATTTTAAACATAAGCTGAACTTCTCTATACCAAAAGCAGGGCTCAGTCACCATTGACACCCAGTTTCCAGTTCTACACCTCTTCCCAGTTCTTCTATGTGACTAATCCAGGTCTCTGCCTTACCACTTTCTGGTGACCACTTCTTTCTGAGATAGCTAGGTAAACCTACTTGAGCAACCCTACTAACTTCCACACCCCTAAAACTGTGCAGTTATGGCATAATGACTACCTCTCTGTCACAGCGTGAATTCCTGGAACTCATGCCTACTTGCTTTAAACCCACCAATTAAAACTCCCCTGTTCGGATGCTGGCCTAGCTTCAACAAAGGCTTTGGCCCACAGTTCCCTATTCCTCCCTGCCTGTTCTCCTTGACCTCTATATGTGTGGTCTCCAGGTGTGCTGTGTATCACACGTCCCCCAAGACCTATGAGTAATAAAATCTTTATTGTCTTGTAGCTTTCCTAATCAATGGAGGAATGTTCTCCACCTTGAAGGTCCTAAATTAAAAGTTTGACAAATCTTTAACAGAGATACATATTTTCTTTTGGAGAAAAAATTAATGGATAACATGATTGTTTATAGAGTATAGAAGTTGAGTATCCCTTGTCTGAAATGATTGGAACCAGAAACATTTTTGTTTTAGATTTCAGATTCTTTTAGATTTTGGAATATTTGCATATACATAATGAGATATCTTGGGAATGTGACCCATGTCTAAACACAGAGTTCATTCATATTTCATATACACCTTATGCACATACCCTGAAGAGAATTTTATACAGTATTTAAAATAATTTTGTGCATGAAACAAAGTTTTGACTCTATTTTGACTGCAGTTCATCACGTGAGGTCAGGTATGGAATCTCCTACATGGGGTATCATGTGAGTGCCCAGAATGCTCTGGATTTTGGAACATTTTAGGTTTTTTATTATTGGATTAGGGATACTTATAATATGCAAAGTGATTTATATCCCTTTATAAATATGACATGTTCAACTACTCTGCAAGACAAGCAAGGCTTAGATGAAATTAAGCCTTAGAAAACTTGAGGTTTTTCTCATGGTCACATTGCTACTTGTTCGTTGAGTCCTGCCTTCAACTTTAAACTCTGTGTCCTTCCTCTATATCCAGGCTTCCTTTAACATTTTAAATTATTTTATTGACTATTATTGGGAAGTTAATCAGCCTGTTACTCTGATGAGACTGGGAACAATCATGGAGAGAAAAGGTTTTGAATCTATTATTTTTTTATGGCTGCTGAAATAAATTACTACAAACTTCGTGACTTAACAATGCAAATGTATTATTATGCAGTTCTGTAGGGCAGAAATCCAACACAGGTCTCCCTCAGCTAAAATCAGGATGTTGGCAGGACTCTGTTCCTTTCTGGTGGTTCTAAAAAAAAAAAAAAAAGAAAATTCCTTGCCTTTTGCATTTTCTAGGGAATGGCCTGCATTTCTTGGATTGTGGCTTCCTTCTGTTATTGTCAAAGCTAGCAATGGCAGATTGAGCACTTCTAATGTAATATACTTCCGACGAAGGCAGCTGGGAAAAGTTATGGATTTTAAAGACTCATGTTAAGAGACTAGGGCCACTGTATAATTTAGGGTAATTTCCCATTGTGCATCCATACCCTTAATCACATCTTCATATTCCCTTTGCCATATGATATATACTCATTCACATGTTCCTGGGATTAGGGTATGGGCATATTTCAGGGCTATTATTCCGCTCACTTCAATGGATAAACTTTTCCCTTCTATTTTATTTTCCTGGCATCCTAATAATTTTGATCTAAAATTTGATGTGAAGTAGTGTTACATTTGGTTTATATATTTTGAAAAGTTCTAGAAAAATAGGTAGGGCAGTAAGATAGTCATCGTTAGGATATGATTGTAGCCTAAAGAAACTAGAATGAAAAAGAAATAAGTCAGTAGCCTGATGCAGACTTAGAAGAGGTTTCTGCCATACATTTTTATAGTGAATTCTTATAATTTTATTTTATGTGTATACGGTATACAACCTTACACTATCAAGCACCAAACACTAATGAACCATGGCTTTAAAAAAATCTGAAATGCATTTTATCTTCAGGATACAAAACTGGCCTTGGGTAGATATACGATGAAGAAAATTAAAGAAAATATAGTTGCAAAAATGCAGTTACAGGGCCTATCTCTCTCAGTACCCCACCCAAAGGTTAAACATGCTATTGACCAAAGCCAAATTTTCTATTCGTGGGTACCTATAAGATACTCAGTTCCTAATAGCAGACTAACTGCATGTTTTCTCCTAAAATTGAAATCTCTCTGTATATAACAAGGACCTTTAAGCTACAGCTTCTATACCAAGATCTGCAATCCCAGCATAAATCCTGACATTCCACATAGTATAACGAATCTGAATTTTAGATGTAAATTGTACAGAATCATTTTGAGTAACTGACCAACTCTAAGTCCAGTAATAAAAGCTGTTCGTAAATGATGTTCTATTCAGCCAAACATTTACCAGCCCTTCAAGGGCAAGCAAACAAGAGCATTGGATTTGATACTTGTGCAGGAGATAAATCTGCAGACATCTTCAAGATGAATTAAGTTCATAAACAAAACCTTAAAATGTCTTTTACATTGCAGGCATTCAGCATTCTTGCGTCATTGTATTGGCCTGGAAATCTTCCACAGGAAAAAATAAGTTACCTCAGGATACTATAGTCATAAATTCTTCATGTGAAAGAATGCCTTCGGTTAGAATATTCTTGGAACTAATTTTTGTTACTGCAGAATAGTTAATAAACAGATTCCTTTTAAAAATAATAAACAGAATAGTAGACCAGTTTATACCTTATAGTTTCTAAAAAGTCCGTGTTCTACTGAAGATAACATTTGGCTCCTTGTACTAGAAATGTGTGTGGCACATACATACAGTTGCATGGTCCTAAAGATCTAGAATCAAGGAGTCATAAATAAACAGGGCTGGAGTTGATGTTTGACATTATAGTGGCTCCTTAAGTACCGCGATATCTCACAATCACTTGGGGGAACTGTAACATTACAGATTCCTGGGGCCTACCACAGGCCCACTGAACAAAAATCTTTGGGAATAGTGTCACAAGATTGAAATATGCAGCAAGAACTGCAAATTACTGTTCAATATCAGTCTCATTTACAACATTCCTGACAATAGATTATCTGGTTTCTGCTTTGCCCATCTCCAGTGATGGAAATCTCTAGCTCCTCCTGAAGCAGCTTGTTCTATTTTCAGAACATATTATTTCTAGATATGATTTTTCATCATTTAGTGTTCAGTCTTAATTATACATTCTCTTCTATATTCTCATCTATATCACAGAGGGTAGAAAGTACTAAAAACTCTATTACCAAGATTTCCATGCAACTAAGGATCTGAATGTGACACAAATTTTACTGTTGAAATGCATTTTCATGAGATTTAAAGGAAAAATAGAGGAAGAAGCCTCTTGCCTATGGTCCTGATTGTCAGTGCTCACCAGCAGGAGTGCGATTTTAGTGAACAGCAAATTTGAGTGTTCATTTTTCAATCTTTTGGACACCAATAATTAGTGGGTTTAGTGACCATTTATTAACCTGATGCAAATCTCTGGATTGCTGATTTGGGTGTCCATTTTCCAGCTTGACAGTGTTCATAGGTTGCTACTCAGTGAATGGAAAGCTCCAGACCTAGGCCAGCAGTGGTGGCCTCAGGGGTAGTACTTTCCTTAGGGGACCAGTTCTGTGTTGTTTTAGAGACATTGCGAGATACTGGCCAAGAGTCTGCTCCTTCAGCCCTTCCAACAACTTTGTAAATGCTTAATTTCCTCTTTTATTTCCCATTTATTTTATGAGACATTACTTTCCTCTTAATTTTCCATTTATTTTATGAGAAAACTAAAGTCCAGGGAGGAAAATTACTCACTCACAACTGTACAATTTTCTAGTGGTAGAGACAAGATAAGAATCCAGGTCTCCTAACTCCCAGTCACGTGCTTTTCTTCTTGAGCATGCATATCCAAGGGAGAGAAAATTCATGCAGGGTTTGCTGTATTACTCTGTGAGTATGAAAGTTGTATGTGTGTATGTGTGCATATGTGTGCATGCAGACCTGTTCCCAGAGCATCTGTATGTATCAGAGAGTTGGAGGAAGTAAATTCCAAGTTTTTGTGAGTGCATCTTGGTGTCTAATGCCTTTATATGGCAGTTACCACATATAAAAAACAAATTATCCCCTATCTTCTTCTTCTTTAATATAACAATGCCATAGTGATAGAGCATTCAACCTTCTACATCTTAGAATGATACATTTATCACATTGATATTCTTTTTCTTCATATACCAGGATAGCAAAAGGGTGATGGGAAAGCAAGTGAAGTTTGAGCCTCAAGGAATGTAAGAGAAAATGCAAGAAAATTCAAATCCATCAGTGACCTCTAGCCTCTGCTTTATCACTTTCCCTTGAGCTGTCTGTCTTCCCAAAGCAAAATTGATAGATAAAATCAAGCTTCCATGTTTCCCGATAGTTCATATAAAGAAATTCTTAAATCCTGTAATTAAATAGAGTTATAAAAGACATCTGGTGTAACATTTTCAGGAAAACATCAGGAGATATGGAACGTGAGAAAAAATAAATACCGCAAGGTAGAGGAAAAACATGGATCAATAAAAGAAAGAAAAAAATCACAAAAAATGTTAAATGGAAGTGATTCCATTAATTCCATTAATAATCTTTACAAGCACTTGCCCAATCTACTTTTATCGAGGATCTGTTATATGCAAGAAACTGCAAACATAGATATTATGTGAGCTGTTGTTCAATGCTTTGCAGAAATCAAAAGTTTCTGGTGGTTCTGTAAAATATCTACTAACTCTAGTCAAGAAGAAAATCTGGCTGGTGGGGCAAAAATATTCCTGAGTGAACCTATGACAGTCCCTATCGATCACAGCTTATTTTCTGACGGACTTGCAAAGTCTCTGTTTAATTATTCATTATAGATTTTGGCCTGAGATCAACAACAAAATATCAGTGAATGATTTGCTAAATATTTGTTCTACTTTTGTAAAATCAGACAATTGTCTACTCTCTATCTTTTGTTACTTGTCCAATCCTCTGTGATTTTTAAAGTTCTGTTAGTGTGAATCAACGATTTAATTTACAAGTTTTCCTAGTACCCTGATTTGTAGTTAAGTAATTAATAAAACATGTATTTACTGAGGACTTTGTGCTAGCATAGGCACTAAGGTGTCAACAATGAACAGAATATAATGCTTATCCTCAAAGGTTTGGCCTTCTGAGTAGTACTTAATTACAATAAATTGTGATTTTACACCAAGACAGCATAGCATGTTGTAGCTATGGAACATAGCAGATGGAAGTCCTCCTAGAAGCAGTGGTAGGGTCATCTAGGCTATGTCCCATGTAAAGCAACTAAAAGGTCTTTTATATCCTTCTCAACTACCTTAGACTTCAATGTCCTTATGGCAGCACTAGTTCTGGCTTTTTTTTCACAGACTGTCATGCTTTAAAGAAGATAAAAGCAAGGCTGGGCGCAGTGGCTCATGTATGTAATCCCAGCTCTTTGGGAGGCTGAGGCAGGCAGATCATGAGGTCAGGAGTTTCAGAACAGACTGGCCAACATAATGAAACCCTGTCTCTACTAAATATGCAAAATATTAGCCAGGTGTGGTGTCACATGCCTGTAGTCCCAGCTACTCGGGAGCCTGAGGTAGGGGAATCACTTGAACCCGGGAGGCAGAGGTTGCAGTGAGCCAAGACCATGTCACTGCACACCAGCCTGGGCAACAGAAGGAGACTGTCTCAAAAAAAAAGAAGACAAAGAGAAAAGAAGCAAAGTAGCAAGGGAGAGAAGTATTATTATTATTTTTTTAATCTAACCCTGTACTATTTTAATCAGTGGTCTATCAAATCAAATTTTCATCTTCTTGCTCAAAATATAGTTTAATTCTCCTTATTCCTTCTTTTTTGTTGTCCTAAACATTTTTATAAGCCTTGCTCATTAGAAAGTCAACATTCTTGACACTTGGTACTACTGGCCTGAGCTATTCCTTTATAGTCATACGTTTCACAGATTCCTTCCTCCCTCCCTCCCTCCCTCCCTCCCTTCCTTCCTTCCTTCCTTCCTTCCTTTTCTTCCTTATCTTCCTCCCTCCTTCCTTCCTTTCCTCCTTCCCTCCCTCCCTCCCTCCTTCCTTCCTTCCTTCCTTTCCATCAAACGTGTAGGGATAGTCACTTCTCTGGAACCAAGTTCTTGCCCTCAGGGAGCTGACATTCTGTGAGAACAGACAAAAACAAAATAAACAATTAAATTATGTGACATAATGGATGGCAGAAAGTGCTATGGAGATAAATAAAGTAGGGAGTAGACCTGTCAAGGATGGAGGTTGCAATTTTAAACAGAGAGCATCAGTTAAGTGACATTTGAGAATGGCCTGAAGGGAGTAAAATGTTTCATTAACCTTCTCATTTTTATTCTGGTTTGTATGCTTTCTTTCATCTTTTATACAGAATTAAAAACATTAAAAATTAGTCATTGCTTATTACAAAAGCTTATTGTAGAAAATGATAAAAACTACATATAAAGAAAAAGAAAAATGTGGAATACATCTATATTCCCACCATGTACCTTTGTTGATATATGTGCGTGTGTGTCTATGTATATCTGTGTGTACATTCACAAAGATGGGACCAAGCATACTCTTTTTTAACCTGTAGTTTTTAGTGACATTATGCCATGGACATCAACAACCTCATTTTGGATGAACAATTAAACCATCACTTATTGTTGGAAACTAAAAATAACCCTCAGAGGAGCAGCCTTGTCATTATATATTTGAATATAGTCATCACTGAATATTTTCTTAGGAGAAATATATAGAATACAATTGTTATGTCAAATATATATTTCAACAGCTAATATGTATTTTTAAAATTGCTCTTCCAGAGATTGAAAAGATCTCAGAGTTGAAGGATGGTGCTTAGGAGAAATGTGGACACATGGGGCTGGATGAAGCCTCATATGGCAGTTAGTATGGGTTCCACTTCAACATGAAGATAAACCTTTTGGTTATGTCATTCCAAATTGAGCTGGTGGGTGGAGGCTGAGGACATAGATGTAGACAGCGAAGAAGGCTCAGGCAAATAACTGGAATTAAGGAAGAACAAGCAGTTCCTCCTTTACCTTCTACTGTGAGCAAGGCATGTTTGCCTTCATGAGTAAGGCATGTTTGCCTTCATGAGTGTGCTTTTCATGGTTTTAGGAGACAGACACAATGGTCTTGGAAGCTTATTTAAATATTTGTAAGTACAGATGTACATATCCAAAGGACAAAAATCTCTATGTCAAAATACCTAGCTTGAATTAAATAGTTATCCTTAAGCAAATATAATTTTGAATACACTTAGCTTTATGGTGACAAAAATGATCTGTTACTTGGAATTCCTTTGTCATAAAGATGTGAGTGATTTGTGCCTGTTAAGCCTCAACAATGAGTTACTTAAAAAGTCTATAATAAAGAAATTCATATAGTTCTTGAAATAGCAAACCAAAGCTAGTCTGAAAGACTGACTTTCAGAAATATGGCAAGTCTGTGTCTCCTTTCTACTCTTACGCCTGCTGAGCAGAGGTCGGGGGAGGCTTTGATGGGGAGAAGATTTGTTGTCATGGTCACTACTGATGAATTCTTGTTTCTGAGAACCTCACAAACAGGAAACTGACAGCTGAAATGATCTTAAAAATGACCTTTTGTAAGTACCTTTAAGATTAAAGATGCTTTTAGCTTTGTCTGAGGCTTATATGTGAAATTGCCTTAGATTAAAGGCTTTTTGGCATTCTACTCTTGACCTCCTATTCCTCCTCCCCACCTCTACCACTTATTAAGCTTTCTGGAGTTCAAATATGTCTTTGGAGACTGATGGGGAATGGGAGTTATACAGATGCAATGAAAGCTACACTCACTAATGTGCACTCTTCTTTGAAAAGACATGAACTGTAACACCCACATTGAAGTGTGTTCTCTCCTGGCTGTGGGGTGTTAGAGTGAAATGGGCATTTAGGTCAGAGAAAATCTGGATTCAAATCTAGGTTCATCATTCACTAAGTTGGCAAATTGCTTATTCTCTCTGAGTCTCTGTTTCCCCCAAATTACCTGGCAAATGTGGGTAGTAATAGTTACCTGATAATACTGTTGGAAGAATGAAAAGAAATAATTACATAAGGCCTCTGACTTAGAGTAGTTTCCTTTCTATTCTAACAAATATGAGTCAGAAGACATAAGCATAAAGCAACAGTAAGGTATACATTTTCTTCAGGATCAGAAATTGTGCTTTCTAGAAAATTTTCTTGTCATTCAGGATCAACCCCGAAAGCATTTCATTTTCCTCTTTATAGTAATGTATCAATTATAAAACTTCCAAAGTTTTATTCTAGTGACATGGATTTGATAACTGTCATAACTTCTTAGATAAAAAATATTAACTGAGACAGCAATTCTGAGATTTTGAAAGAGCTAAACTGCAATGAAAAATGCACTAATGCAAAGATAATGTAGCTGTTGTTGCTAATTAGCATTGTAATATGGTTTGCAACCTATGCTAATTAAAAAGATAGTGGTTCTAAATCTAAGAAAGAATACCCAGTGAAAGGGTATTGCAACTTGTCTCCTTATGCTTTTACCTAAATCTAAGAAAGAATACCCTTTAACTGGGTATTCTTTCTTAGATTTAGGTAAAAGCATAAGGAGACAAGAATTAAAAGGAAATAAATAATGTCCCAAGGGGACTAAATTAAAATTACACTTTAATAAAACGAAAAAAGTAACCAAGAGTCACCTATTTTTAGTGATTTCTGTAAGTGTGTGTATATGTTTGTGGGTGTGTTGTGTTGGCATCAGTGTCTTTTTATGTTTATACAGGGATTTTGTATACTGCATAGTAGTAAAGAACCCAGCTTTTATGGTCAATTTGGCTTCCCAACTCAGCTTTGCCATCAACTGAACTTGCAGCCTTAGTGAAGTTTAACCTTCTGAGCTGCAGTTCCTTCACCTGTAAAGTAGGTATGCTAATAAAATCTAACTCACAAGAGGTTTGAAAAATATAAATGTGCTAATTCATGTGAAGTGCCTGGCACATAGAAAATACTCAAATCTATTAGTAATTACTCCTATTGTTATTAAATTGTCATTATTATGAAGATGTAAGCATGGGCCAGTGTCAGTGATCTGACCTGTTAGTTAGATGTTAATGCTGACACAGACTAACATTATCCTAACTCTTTTGAAAACCTTTTTCCCCTCTTGAATTTCAATTTCCTTAATAAGAAAATGCAAGGGGTGGTCAAGATAGTCTCTAAAATATCTTCTAGTTTCAAATGTTGCCCTATAACATAAACGTTTTGTTCAGGTGTGGTGGTTCATACCTGTAATCCTAGCACTTTGGGAAGCCAAGGTGGGTGGACCATGAGGTCAGGAGATTGAGATCATCCTGGCCAAGATGGTGAATCCCTGTTTGTACTAAAAATACAATAATTAGCCAGGCATCATGGCATGCACCTGTAATCCCGCCTACTCAGGAGGTTGAGGCAGGAGAATCGCTTGAACCCAGGAGACGGAGGTTGCAGTGAGCTGAGATCATGCTACTGCATTCTGGCCTGGGCGACAGAGTGAAACTCAGTCTCATAAAAAAAAAAGTTTCATAAATTTTCATATTTATTCTATTAGATAATATAAGTTTTATGTTATTGAAATTTGGACCTGAGTTGAGCTTTTCTTTCTGTATTGTTTCTTCTTGACAGTGTATATGTGTGTTTGTGTATGTGAAACCACCTTTGCAAAATTATAACTGAGGAAATTATAACAGTGAGAGAGATTAGACCTAACTGAGATTAGACCTTGCTTCTAACCATTAAGCTGTCCTTGTTCATTCCTGGGGATAGGCTGAACTAACTTTGGGAAGGAATTCAGTTCATGATTTGACTCTGAAGAAAAAAGACCCCCTTCTTTCCTGGGGTCCTGTCTGCCTTTGCAGGACTAACAAATTAGCTACAAGAGTAGAAATTACAATTTTGGGGTCATGCAGCTTCTGGTTCCAAGACTGAACACCCCCAAATTGCTCCTGGGGATAACATCACTATTTTAAAACCTAAGATTAGTGCTTGAGATATTTTGCAGACCCTGCACTCGATGGATCAGCTGCACCACCCAGACTGGTAATTTGGTCCAACCAGTTCTGCTATTGCACCCAGGAGCAGAAGATGCTAAGAAAACCTAACTTTGACGCCCTTTGATTTCATCTCCAACCTGACCAATCAGCACTCCCCACTTCCCAAGTCCCTACCCACCAAATTATCTTTAAAAACTCTGATTCCCACATGCTTGGGGAGACTTATTTGAGTAACAGTAAAACTCCAGTCTCCCACACAGCCTGCTCTGTGTGAATTACTTTATCCATTGAAATTCCCCTGTCCTGATAAATGGGCTCTGCCTAGGCAGCAGGCAAGGTGAACTCATTGAGTGGTTACATATGGATGTGCATGGATGTGTTCATCCTTTGCTTTAGACAGAAAGATACGGAGCAATCATAACCAACCATAGAATATCAAATTTCATCGTAAAATATTGTCTGAAGAAGCTGCTCTATTGGAAACAACAATTCCTTTTTCTTTCAGGAGATTAAAAAGGCAAAGATTTGGATACAAAGTACCAGGTAGGAAAGTTTGTATGAAAAGCGATGGATGGTTTATTAGTCTGTTTACACATTGTTATAAAGAAATGCCTGAGACTGGGTAATTTATAAAGGAAAGAAGTTCAATAGACTTACAGTTCCATGTGGCTGGGGAGGCATCAGGAAAGTTACAATCATGATGGCAGCTGAAGGGGAAGTAGGCACCTTTTTTTTTTTTTTGCATTTTAGGTTTTGGGGTACATGTGAAGAACATGCAAGATTGTTGCATAGGTACACACATGACAGTGTGATTTCCTGCCTTCCTACCCTTCACCTATATCTGGCATTTCTCCCCATGCTATCTCTCCCCAACTCCCCACCCCCCACTGGCCCTCCCCCATTTCCCCTCAACAGACCGCAGTGTGTAGTGCTCCCCTCCCTGTGTCCATGTGTTCTCATTGTTCAACACCCACCTATGAGTGAGAACATGCGGTGTTTGATTTTCTGCTCTTGTGTCAATTTGCTGAGAATGATGGTTTCCAGGTTCATCCATGTCCCTACAAAGGACATGAACTCATCGTTTTTGATGGCTGCATAATATTCCATGGTGTATATGTGCCACATTTTCCCTGTCCAGTCTATCATCGATGGGCATTTGGGTTGGTTCCAGGTCTTTGCTATGGTAAACCGTGCTGCAATGAACATTCGTGTACATATGTCCTTATAGTAGAATGATTTATAATCCTTTGGATATATACCCAGTAATGGGATTGCTGGGTCAAATGGAATTTGTATTTCTAGGTCCTTAAGGAATCGCCACACTGTCTTCCACAATGGTTGAACTAATCTACACTCCCACCAACAGTGTAAAAGTGTTCCTATTTCTCCACATCCTCTGCAGCATCTGTTGTCTCCAGATTCTTTAATGATCGCCATTCAAACTGGTGTGAGATGCTATCTCAATGTAGTTTTGATTTGCATTTCTCTTATGACCAGTGATGATGAGCATTTTTTCATATGTTTATTGGCCTCATGTATGTCTTCTTTTGTAAAGTGTCTGTTCATATCCTTGGCCCACTTTTGAATGGGCTTGTTAGTTTTTTTCTTGTAAATCTGTTTTAGTTCTTTGTAAATTCTGGATATCAGCTCTTTGTCAGATGGGTAGACTGCAAAAATTTTTTCCCATTCTGTTGGTTGCCGATTCACTCTAATGACTGTTTTTTTCGCCGTGTGGAAGCTGTGGAGTTTGATTAGGTCCCATTTGTCTATTTTGGCTTTAGTTGCCAATGCTTTTGGTGTTTCGGTCATGAAGTCGTTGCCTACACCTATGTCCTGAATGGTTTTGCCTAGATTTTCTTCTAGGGTTTTTATGGTGTTAGGTCTTATGTTTAAGTCTTTAATCCCTCTGGAGTTAATTTTAGTGTAAGGTGTCAGGAAGGGGTCCAGTTTCTGCTTTCTGCACATGGCTAGCCAGTTTTCCCAACACCACTTATTAAACAGGGAATCCTTTCCCCATTGCTTGTTTCTGTCAGGTTTGTCAAAGATCGGATGGTTGTAGATATGTTGTGTTGCCTCCGAGGCCTCTGTTCTGTTCCATTGGTCTATATCTCTGTTTTGGTACCAGTACCATGCTGTTTTGATTACTGTAGCCTTGTAGTATAGTTTGAAGTCTGGTAGTGTGATGCCTCCCGCTTTGTTCTTTTTGCTTAGAAGTGACTTGGTTATGCGGGCTCTCTTTTGGTTCCATATGAAGTTTAAGCTGTTTTTTTTCCAGTTCTGCGAAGAAAGTCATTGGTAGCTTGATGGGGATAGTGTTGAATCTGTAAATTACTTTGGGCAATGTGGCCATTTTCACGATATTGATTCTTCCTAACCATGAACATGGAATGTTTCACCATCTGTTTGTGTCCTCTCTGATTTTGTTGAGCAGTAGCTTGTAGTTCTCCTTGAAGAGGTCCTTTATGTTCCTTGCTAGCTGTATCCCTAAGCATTTTATTCTCTTTGTAGCAATTGTGAATGGCAATTTGTTCTTGATTTGGCTCTCTTTAAGTCTGCTATTGGTATATAAGAATGCATGTGATTTTTGCACATTGATTTTGTATCCTGAGACTTTCCTGAAGTTGCTTATCAGTTTCAGGAGATTTTGGGCAGAGACAATGGGGTCTTCTAGATATACAATCATGTCGTCTGCAAATAGAGACAATTTGACTTCCTCCTTTCCTATGTGAATACCCTTTATTTCTTTTTCTTGCCTGATTGCTCTGGCTAGAATTTCTAGTACTATATTGAATAGGAGTGGTGAGAGAGGGCATCCTTATCTAGTGCCAGATTTCAAAGGGAATGCTTCCAGTTTTTGCCCATTCAGGATGATATTGGCTGTTGGTTTGTCATAAATAACTTTTATTATTTTGAGATACGTTCCATCAATACCTAGTTTATTGAGGGTTTTTAACATAAAGGGCTGTTGAATTTTGTCAAAGACCTTCTCTGCATCATTGAGATAATCATGTGGTTGTTGTCTTTGGTTCTGTTTATGTGGTGAATTACGTTTATAGACTTGCGTATGTTGAACCAGCCTTGCATCCCTGGGATGAAGCCTACTTGATCACGGTGGATAAGCTGTTTGATGCGCTGTTGCAGTTGGCTTGCCAGTATTTTATTGAAGATTTTTGCATCTATGTTCATCATGGATATTGGCCTGAAGTTTTCTTTTCTTGTTGAGTCTCTGCCGGGTTTTGGTATCAGGATGATGTTGGTCTCATAAAATGATTTGGGAAGGATTCCCTCATTTTGTATTATTTGGAATAGTGTCAGAAGGAATGGTACCAGCTCCTCTTTGTATGTCTGGTAGAATTCGGCTGTGAAGCCATCTGGACCTGGGCTTTTTTTGGGTGGTAGGCTCTTAATCGCTGCCTCAACTTCAGACCTTGTTATGGGTCTATTCAGGGTTTTGACTTCTTCCTGGTTTAGTCTTGGGAGGAGGCAAGTGTCCAGGAATTTATCCATTTCTTCTAGGTTTTACTAGTTTATGTGCATAGAGTTGTTTGTAATAATCTGATGATGGTTTGAATTTCTGTGGAATCTGTGGTGATATCCCCTTTATCGTTTTCTATTGCATCAATTTGGTTATTCTCTCTTTTCTTTTTTATTAATCTGGCTAGTGGTCTATTTTGTTGATCTTTTCAAAAAAACAGCTCCTGGATTTATTGATTTTTTGAAGGGTTTTTTGTGTCTCTATCTCCTTCAGTTCTGCTCTGATCTTAGTTATTTCTAGTCTTTTGCTAGGTTTTCAGTTTTTTTTTTATCTTGCTCCTCTAGTTCTTTCAATTTTGATGCTTGAGTGTCAATTTTGGATCTCTCCTTGCTTCTCATGTGGGCACTTATTGCTATATATTTTCCTCTAGAGACTGCTTTAAATGTGTCCGAGATTCTGGTATGTTGTGTCTTCGTTCTCATTGGTTTCAAAGAACATCTTTATTTCTGTCTTCATTTCATTGTTTATCCAGTCAGCATTCAAGAGCTAGTTGTTCAGTGTCCATGTAGCTGTGTGGCTTTGAGTTAGCTTCTGCATTCTGAGTTCTAACTCGATTGCACTGTGGTCTGAGAGACTGTTTGTCACGATTTCTGTTCTTTTGCATTTGCTGAGGAGTGATTTACTTCCAATTATGTGGTCAGTTTTAGAGTAGGTGTGATGTGGTGCTGAGAAGAATGTATATTCTGTGGATTTGGGGTGGAGAGTTCTGTAAATGTCTATTAGGTTGCTTGTTCCAAGTCTGAGTTCAAGTCCTAGATATCCTTGTTAATTTTCTGTCTGGTCGATCTGTCTAATATTGACAACGGGGTGTTAAAGTCTCCCACTATTATTGTGTGGGAGCCTAAGTCTCTTTGTAAGTCATTAAGAACTTGCCTTATGTATCTGGGTGCTCCTGTATTGGGTGCATATATATTTAGGATCGTTAGCTCTTCTTGTTGCATTGATCCTTTTACCATTATGTAATGTCCCTCTTTGTCTCTTATGATCTTTGTTGCTTTAAAGTCTAATTTATCAGAGATGAGAATTGCAACTCCTGCTTTTTTTTGCTCTCCATTTGCTTGGTAAATCTTCCTCCATCCCTTTATTTTGAGCCTTTGTGTATCCTTGCATGTGAGATGGGTTTCCTGGATACAGCACACTGATGGGCTTTGGCTTTTTATCCAATTTCCCAGTCTGTTTTTTTTTGATTGGGGCATTTAGTCCATTTACATTTAGGGTTAATATGGTTATGTGTGAATTTGATCCTGCCATTTTGATGCTAGCTGGCTGTTTTGCCCATTACTTTATGCAGATTCTTGATTGTGTTGATGCTCTTTACCATTTGGCATGTTTTTGGAGTGGCTGGTACTGGTTGTTCCTTTATATGTGTAGAGCCTCTTTCAGGAGCTCTTGCAAAGCAGGCCTGGTGGTGATGAAATCTCTGAGTACTTGCTTGTTCTCAAAGGATTTTATTTCTTCTTCACTTATGAAGCTTAGTTTGGCTGGATAGGAGATTCTGGGTTGAAAGTTCTTTTCTTTTAGGATGTTGAATATTGGCCCCCACTCTCTTCTGGCTTGTACGGTTTCTGCTGAGGGATCTGCTGTGAGTCTAATGGGCTTCCCTTTGTGGGTAACCCGACCTTTCTCTCTGGCTGCCCTTAGCATTTTCTCCTTCATTTCAACTCTGGTGAATCTGACGATTATGTGCCTTGGGGTTGCTGTTCTTGAGGAATATCTTTGTGGTCTTCTCTGTATTTCCTGGACTTGAATATTGGCCTGCCTTCCTAGGTTGGGGAAGTTTTCCTGGATTATAACCTGAAGAGTATTTTCCAGCTTGGATTCATTCTCTTCATCACATTCAGGTACACCTATCAAACATGGATTAGGTTTTTTCACATAGTCCCACATTTCTTGGAGACTTTGTTCATTCCTGTTTATCCTTTTTCTCTATTATTGCTTTCTCGTTTTATTTCATTGATTTGATCTTTGACTTCTGATATCCTTTCTTCTGCATGGTTAATTCGGCTGTTGAAACTTGTGTGTGCTTTGCGAAGTTCTTGTATTGTGTTTTTCAGCTCCATCAATTCACTTATATTCCTCTCTATGTTGTCCATTCTTGTTAGCATTTCGTCAAATCTTTTTTCGGTTCTTAGTTTCTTTGCATTGGGTTAGAACATGTTCTTTCATCTCACAGATATTTTGTATTACCCACCTTCTGAAGTCTGATTCTGTCATTTCATCACACTCATTCTCCATCCAGCCTTGTTCCCTTGTTGATGAGGAGTTGTGATCTCTTGCAGGAGGAAAGGTGTTCTGGTTTTGGGTGTTTTCCTCTTTTTTGCGCTGGTTTTTTCCCATCTTTGTGGATTTATCCACCTGTTGCCTGTGTAGTTGCTGACTTTCAGATTGGGTCTGTGAGTGAACTTCCAGTTTGTGGATGATGAAGTTATTTCTGTTTCTTAGTTTTCCTTCTAACAGTCTGGCCCCTCTGCTGTAGGACTGCTGAGGTCCACTCCAGGCCCTGCTTTGCCTGTGGATCACCTACAGCAGCCTCTGCACTTTCACTGGGAGCTGCAATCCTGAGTTGTTCTTAGTCAGCCATCTTCCCCAAGTCCCCACAGGCGCCTTCTTATAAGGTGGCAGGAGAGAGAGAGTATGTGAAGGATGAACTGTCAAATGCATGAAACCATAAGAACCATGAGAACTCACTCACTATCATGAGTGACTACCTCTACAATGAGCATGAAGGAAATGGCCCCCATGGTCCAGTTACATCCCACCAGGTCCCTCCCTTGACATGTGGAGATTATAAGGATTACAACTCAAGATGAGAATTGGTTGGGGGCACAGAGCCAAACCATATTAGTTGGGCACTGTGACAAACATGCTGAGGCCAAGGAACTTTGTCGCAGCCCTGATAGTTTTTCATCTAACATATCCCTTTTGTTTAATCTTGGTGAGCTTTCATATTCAGCTTTTGGAAAGCATGAAGTGTCTTGGTCATGGGATCGTTGAGATAAGTGGGAGAATGTGAAACAAATGATTATAGTGGGAAGGATTTCATAGACAACATTTTTGTATCAGACATAAATTGTGTTTTACTTTTTAAATGTTTAATAACTTCTCAGAAACATCTTTCTTTGAACCTTGCAAACATGAATGAGATAAAATTTTAAAAATCAATAAACACTCACTGAACATTGTCCTATGCTGTTTGACCAACAGAATCTCATCACATACTTAAGTATTTTAAATAATATGAAGAAATGGAGCCTTTGCCCAAGAAAAGGTAGTAATTGTATTTAACATGCTATGTAGTTGAATTGGATGGTGACCTTGTGGTCCCTGTTCAGATACAGTCAAGATTTCTGTGTGTGTGTGAGTGTGTGTGTGTGTGTGTGTGTGTGTGTGTGTGTGTGTGTATGTGTGTGTAAAGTTTTTTCCAGGGTCATTCCTCATTTATCTGTGTTTCAACAGCAAATGTAGGAAATATTATTAGTATTATTAATCTGTGCATGGCCAACTCTATCAATTTCAAAGTAGAAGAGCTCCAAATCTAGACAATAATGCTTACTTCTGGGTTTGGGTTCATTTAAAGAAAATTAGTAAAAGTCTATATACCTTATTGATCTGCACAGAGAACTTCCACAATGTGTTCTACCTTTCCTTTAGTTCCTTTCCTCCTGGAAACTTATTTCCTTAAAACAAATAAAAGAAACTTTTAGGCTTTTCTAACTTTTGGCTCTAAAGGCAGAACACCTGGGTTTAAATCCAAGCTTTATTGCTTACTAGGTTTGAAATTTAGAGTAGGTAATTTCTTTGTGCCTCCGTTTAATCTTCTGTAAAAGGATAATTGTAGGAATTGCCTTACTGGGTTATTTTGAGGGTTAAACAAGTGATGCCTACAGAGTGCTGAGAACAGTTCCTGGAACATAGTAAGTGCTTACTGAATGTTATGTTACTATGGGTGTGTGTGTACACATACACACACACACGCACACTGTGCTCTTTACTATATCTGAAGGCCCCCTACTCTCGTCAGGGTTTCATTTCACTGCACAGCATATTAAATATGATCACTATCTTTTCTTGGGTAAAGCTTCCATGTGTTTTATATTATTTAAAATACTTAACTATTTGATGAGATTATGTTGTTCAGTGTCCTCAGTACAATGATATAAGTGTGTATTCATTCTTTTTATCTCATTCACAGCTGCATCATTCAAAGAAAGATGTTTCTAAAAACAGTTACTTCAAATATACATTAGAAGATTAAAGGTAAAAAATTATAGCAAAATAGAATGTTTTGCTTTTACATCATTGAGTTTTGTCCTAAACAACTTTGAGAGTTACCTAAAAGCATTTTTTTTACTCTCACTACTGTTTTTGCCGTCATGGTTTATATTCCAAGTCCAATCAATGTGTCTTGTAAACAGAGTAATCGCTGTAATCCGAAGATGTAAATTTCCTAACCCCCAGAACCTGTGAATATGTTACCTTCAATGACAAAAGGAAGTTTTCAGATGAAATTAAGAGTTTTGAGATGAGATGTTATTTGGGATTATCTTGGGGGATGGTGGCCAATGTAACCACAAGACACTATAAGAGGAATGGGGGAGGGCCAGAATCATAGAGAGATTTGAAGATGCTATGTTGCTGGCTTTGAAGATGGTAGAAGAAGCCATGAGCTACAGCATGTAAATGACCCCTAGCAGCTGAGTGGAAGAAGATAATGGATTTTTCTCTGGGGCATCTAGAAGGAACACAACCTTGAAAACACCTCAGTTTTAGGACTTCTGATCTCCAGAATTGTAAGATAATAAATGTGTGTTGTTTTAATACATGAATTTCTGGTAATTTGTTACAGTGGCAATAGGAAACTAATATGATGTGGTAGTACCTTTGTTTACCTATATTAAAAGGGATATTTTATAGGTTCTATAAGTATTATGAAGAACAAAATATTATAGTCAATAATTGCATTTTGTGGGTAGTTTAATGTCTCAGAAGATTTTGTTCTTACAACTTTTCCTCTTCCCTAAGGCAGTTTTATGAAACTATTTATTTATTTATTTTTTGGACGACATGTTATGCTTAAAATTATTTTTCCCCAAAGCATAAAATGGTCTAAAGTGTCCTTTTTTTATGGTCTAAAGTGTCCCCATTTTCTTATAATACTGAAGTAAAAATTTGCATTTACTAGAAATGACATATTTTTACTAGTCTCCAGAGATGAGATCATACACTAAAGAATACTGTAGCTTTGAAAGGGACAACAGTCTATGATAAAGTACAGGAATTGCTTTCTTATGGACCATTCCTTTTGGATTTCCACACAGGGCTCATGTTTTCCTGTTTGCCTGAACATAAATGAACCACCCATTTTGTTGACAGGGCAGTGTAGGGCATCAAACTGTAGCACCTGAAGCACATCTTTGAATGATGACTTTGCATTGGAAATTTAGCTCTGTGGCATTGTTATTCAGTTACCACCTGTATTCAGGTACCAGGCTACCTAGATAAATGGAGACTTTTAATTTAATGCATGTTATTAACCATTCTGCATTCCTTTTCTATCTGACCATGACAAAGCCATTTGCAAACTAGTCTTAACTAAAGCTGCTGAAACAGCAAAACTGGATATATACTCTTTCTCATATTTTTATTTTTCTTCTGCTTTTAAAAGCCTCAGAACACAAGTCCTTCTTCCTTTTTGTCTCATCTTTGGCCTCATATTATCAACATAAACATGGAAATTAAAGTTTCAGCCTTGGTCTGTGCAAGGCTGTAAGCTCACATGTTGACAGAGTCCAGTAAGTAACATTCATAAATGTTACAGGCAGTTACCAGGAGTGGTGAACCAGAGCCCACAGACTCTCTCAAAGGGATTAGCCACTTCCCCGCCTCAGACAATTTTGGGCATGTTAAAATATAGGTATAGTATTGCCAGAAATCTTTTTAAAGAAAAGCCAGAAATCTGTATTTTTATTTGAAATCTGTCAATTTTTAAACTTTGTAGAACAGACCTAACTTTGCTAGCAGTATTCATCCTGCGTTTATAATATTATAAGCTGACCTTAGATTATAATAGTTCTACTTTATATTCACTGCATATATGTAATATTTTATATATTCTCATTTTTTCCTCCTAGGGCTTCATTTATTTATTAATTCTTGGAGGAGTAGAGGGACTAGGGAAGCCTCTAGAAATGTCCATTAAGGAGAATCTGGGAGCATTAAGAAATAATTATTTGCAAAATGCAACTACAGAGGAAGAGGGGCAAGATAGTTGAACAGAACCCTTCACTAATCATTCTTCCTGCTGGAACACCAAATTGAACAACTATCCACACAAAAAACACCTTCATAAGAACCAAAAATCAGACGAGTGATCATAGTACCTGGTTTTAACTTCATTTCCGCTTTCAGTGGAAAGAGGTACTGAAGAAGGCAGGAAAGATGGTCTTAAATTGTTGATGCCACCCCAACCCGCTTAGCTCTCAGCAACAACCACATAGTGTGGAGACAGAATCTGTGTGCTCCAGAGAGGAAGAGTACAGAATCTGTGGGACTGTACATTGAAAGTCAGTGCTGCCCTGTTGCAGTAGAAAGCAACACTCGGCAGAACTCAGCTAGCAACCACTGAGGGAGCATTTAGAACAGCCCTAGCCATAGGGGAATTGCCTATCCCAGTGGCTGGAACCTGAGTTCTGGCAAGCCGCACCACTGTAGGCTTAAGGGCTCTGGGGTCCTAAATAAATACAAGGCAATTTGGCCACAAGGACTGAAATTATTGGGCAAGTTCTGGTGCTGTGCTGGGCTCTGAGCCAGTGGACTTGGGGGACACATGACCTAGTGAGATATCATCTGGAGTGGCCAAGGGAGTGTTTGCTCCAGCCCTCCCTTAGCCCCAGACAGCACAGCTCACAGCTCTGGTACAGATAACTCTCCACTTGAAGAGATGAGAGGGAAGAGTAAAAGGACTTTGTCTTGCAACTTAGATACCAGCTCAGCCACAATAGGATAGGGTACTGAGAAGAGTCATGAAGCCTCCACTTTAGGACCTAGCTTCTGGATGACATTTCTAGACACACCCTAGGCCAGAAGGGAACCTTCTACCTTTAAGGGAAGGACCCAGACAGGGAAGAATACATCACCTCTGACTAAAGAGTTCCTTGGGCCCTGAATAATCAGCAGTGAGATACTCAGGCAGTACTCACCATGGGCCTTAGGTGAAACTCAGAGTTGTGCTAGATTCAGGTGTGACTCAGCATATTCCCAGCTGTGGTGGCTACATGGAGAGACTTCTGCTTGAGAAAAGGAGAGGGAAGAGTCAAGGGAAATTTGTTTTGCAGCTTAGGTACCAAGTTGGCCACAGTAAAGTGAGTACCAAGCAGGATCTTGGGGCCCCCTATTCCAGGACTTGAGTCTTGGATGGCATTTCTGGATCTGTCTTGGGCCAAAGAGGAGCCTACTTCCATGAAGGGAGAGCTCCAGGTCTAGCAGCCTTCACCGTAAGCTGACTATAAGAATCCTTGGACATTGAGTGAACATCAGCTAGCCAGGCAATATTTGCCATGGGCCTGGGCCAGTGATGATCATACGCAGAGACTCCTTTCCTTGTGGGAAGTGAAGGTAAGAGTTGGAAGGCCTTTGTCCAGTAGCTTGGGTGTCAGCTGATATGCAGTAGAATAGAACACTAGATCAATTCCTAAGGTTTCTGACTCCAGGCCATGACTCCTGGATGGTGTTTCTGGATCCACCTGACATCAGGGGAACTCACTGCCTTGACGGAAAGGACATAAACCTGGCTAGCTTCGTCACATGCTAATTGTAGAGCCCTAGGGTCTTGAATGAACATAGACAGTAGTCAGGCAGTGGTGACACCTAATACTGTGCTGACTTCAAGTCAGACCCAGTACAGTCACAGCCATAGTAATCACAGAGGTGCTTATGTCATCCCTCTCCAAGGTCCAGGCAGCTCAGTACAGAGAGAGAGAGACTTAATTTGTTTGGAAGAATCCCATTACCTGGCTTCAAATTATACTACAGAGCTATAGTAACCAAAAATGCATGGTACTTGCATAAAAACAGATGCATAGTACAATGGAACAGAATAGAGTACCAGAAATGGCTTATATCTAAACAATAGGCAATAACAAATGTTGAGGGTGTGGAGAAAAAGAAATCTTCATACACTGTTGGTAGGAATGTAAATTAGTACAACCACTGTGAAAAACAATTAGGTGGTTTCTCAAAAAACTGAAAATAGAGAAATCATATTACTCAGCAATCCCACTGCTAGGTATATTCAAAAGTAAGGAAATTGGTACATTAAAGAGATATCTGCACTGCCATGTTTATTGTAGCACTATTCACAGTAGCCAGGATTTTGAAGCAACCTAAATTTCCATCAACAGACAAACAGATAAGGAAAATGTAACACACACACACACACACACACACACACACACACACACAAATAGTGTACTTTTCAGCCATAAAAAAGAATGAGATCCTGACATTTGCACAATATGAATAGAACTGTAGGTCACTGTGTTAAGTGAAATGAGCCAGGCACAGAAAGACAAACTTCACATGTTCTTACTTATACATGGAAACTGAAATTAAAATAGTTGAACTCATGGAGATAGAGAGTAGAATGATGGTTATCAGAGGCTAGTAAAGGTAGTGGAGGGAAGCAGGGATAATTAATGCATAAAAATATACAGTTAGATAGAATTTATAGCCCCTAGTATTTGATAGCACAAGAGGGTGAATACAGTAAACAATTATTGATTGTAAATTTTAAAAAAAAGTAAACAAGGAGAGTTGGAGCAAGATGACAGAATAGAAGTCTCCACCAATTATTCCCTCCACAAGGACACCAATTTAACAACTATCTACATAGAAAAAAAACACCTTAATAAGAAACAAAATCTTTCGTATGTCATCCATAATTTCCTCAACCTAGCTAGAGAGATCAACATTCAAATTCAGGAGATGCAGAGAACCCCAGTAAGATACTTCACAAGAAGATTATCCTCAATTATAATAAGCAGATTATCTGAGGTCAAAATGAATGAAAAAAATGTTAAAGGCAGCTAGAGACAAAGGGCAGATCACCTACAAAGGGAAGTTTTCAGACCAATAGCAGATCTCTCAGAGAAACCCTACGGAGCCAGAAGAGATTGGGGGCCGATAATCATCATTCTTTAGAGCAAGAAATTACAACCAAGAATTTCATATGAAACCAGACCAAGCTCTATAAGCAAAGGGGAAACAAGATTTTGTTTCATACAAGTAAATGCTGAAGGAATACATTACCACCAGACCTGCCTTACAAAAGCTCTGGAAGGAAGCTCTTAATATAGAAAAGAAAGATCATTACCAGCCACTACAAAAACACACTTAAGTAGAGACCAGTGACACTATAAAGCAACCACACAAACAACTCTGCATAGTAACTAGCTAACATCATGATTACAGGATCAAATCCACACATACTGATACTAACCTCAAATGCAACTAGGCTAAATGCCCCAATTATAAGGCACAGAGTGGCAAGCTGGATAAATAACCAAGATCCATTGGTATGCTGTCTTCAGGAGACTGATCTCACATGCATTGACACTTATAGCCTCAAAATAAAGTAAGAAAAATCTACCAACTAAATGGAAAACAGAAAAAACAGAAGTTGCAATCCTAATTTCAGATAAGACAGACTATAAACCAACAAAAATAAAAAATACAAAGAAGGGCATTTCATAATGGCAAAGAGTTCAATTCAACAAGAAGACCTAACTATCCTAAATAGATATGCACTCAACACTCCTGTGCAAATAGATATGCACCCAACACTCCTCAGCGAATACAAAAGAACTGAATTTTTAACAAGCACTCTCTCAAACCACAGTGCAGTTAAATTTCTTAGTCTTAAAAATCAAGACTAAAAAATTCACTGAAAACCACACAATTAAGTGGAAATTGAATAACCTTCAATATAGTACTGAATGTTCTGGCCAAAGCAACCAGGCAAGAGAAAGAAATAAATGGTATTCAAATAGGAAGAGCAGAAGTTGAACTATCCCTGTTTGCAGACGACATGATTCTATATCTAGAAAACTTTTTAGTCTGGGCCCAAAACTGTCTTAAGCTGGCAAACAACTTCAGCAAAGTATCAGGAAAAAAATCAACATACAAAAATTACTAACATTCCTTTACACTAAAAACAGTCAAGCCAAGAGCCAAATCAGGAATGCAGTCGCATTCACAACCACCATACAAAGTGAAACACTTACAAATGCAGCTAACCAGGGAAGTGAAATATCTCTACAAGGAGAACTTAAGAAACACTACTCAAAGAAATCAGAGAAGACACAAACAAATGGAAAAACATTCCATGCCTACGGATAGGAAGAATCAGTATCATTAAAATGGCCACACTGCCCAAAGCAATTTATAGATTCAATGCTCTTCCTAAGAAAGTACCAATGCTATTCTTCACATAACTAGAAAAAACCGTTTTAAGATTCATATGGAACCAAAAAAGAGCCCAAATAGTCAAGGCAGTCTTAATCAAAAAGAACAAAGCTAGAGGCATCACACTACTCAGCTTCAAGCTATACTACAGGGCTACAGTAACCAAAACAGCATGGTACTGGAGCAAAAACAAAATACATAGACCAATGGAACAGAATAAAGAGCCTAGAAACAATGCTGTACACCTACAACTATCTGATCTTTGACAAAACTGACAAAAAGAAGCAATGAGGAAAGGACTCCCTATTCAATGAATGGTGCTGGGATAACTGGCTAGCCATATGCAGAAGATTGAAACTGGACCCCTTCATTACATCATATACAAAAATTAAGATGGATTAGAGACTTAAATGTAACATCCAAAACTATAAAAACCCCAGAAGAAAACTTAGGAAATGCTATTCTGGATGTAGATACGGGCAAAGATTTCATAATGAAAGACACCAAAAGTATTTGCAACAAAAGAAAAAATTGCCAAATGGGATCTAATTAAAGTAAAGAGCTTCTGCACAGCAAAAGAAACTATAAACAGAGTATACTGTCAACCCATAAAAATGGGAGCACATTTTTGCAAACTATGCATTTGATAAAGGTGTAATATTTGGCATCTGTAAGGAACTTAAACAAATTTATAAGAAAAAACCTCATTTAAAAAGTGGGCAAAGGACATGAACAGACACTTTTCTCAGAAGACATACATGTGACCAGCAGACGTATGAAATAAAGCTCAACATCACTGATCATTAGAGAAATGTAAATGAAAATAACAATGAGATATCATGTTACCCCAGTCAGAATGGCTATTGAAAGTCAAAAAATAACAGATGCTGGTAAGGTTGTGGAGAAAAAGAAATACTTAAACACTGTTGGTGGGAGTGTAAATTAGTTAAGCCATTGTGGAAAACAGCATAGTGATACCTCACAGACCTAGAAACAGAAATATCATTTGACCCAGCAATCCCATTACTGGTTATATACCCAAAGGAATATAAATCATTCTATCATAGAGACATGCACACTTGTGTTCATTGCAGTGCTATTCATAATAGCAAAGACATGGAATCAACCTAAATACTTATCAGTGGTAGACTAGATAAAGAAAATGTGGTACATATACACCATGGAATACTATGCCGCCATAAAAAAGAACAAGATCATGTCCTTTGTAGGGACATGGATGGAGTTGGAGGCCATTATCCTTAGTCAACTAATGCAGGAACAGAAACTCAAATACTACATGTTCTCACTTATAAGTGGGAGCTAAATAATGAGAATGCATGGGCACATAGAGCAGAACAACAGACACTGGGCCCAATCAAAGGGTAGAGAGTGGGAGGAGGGAGAGATCAGGAAAAATAACTACTGGGTACTAGGCTTAATAGCTGGGTGATGAAATAATCTGTACAGCAAACCCCCATTACACAAGTTTATCTGTATAACAAACCTGCACATGCATCCCTCAACTTAAAATAAAAGTTAAATTAAAAAATTAAAAAATATAACTAAATGAGTATAATTGAATTGTTTGTAACAGTAAGAAAGGATAAATCCTTGAAGTGATGGATACTCCATTTACCCTAATGTGATTATTATACATTAAATGCCTGTATCAAAACATCTCATGTACCTCATAAATATATATATATATATATCTACCATGTTTCTACAAAAATTAAAAATTATAAAAAAGAGAAAATGCAACTAATGTGAGATCTGAGGTATAGGTAGAAAATATTTCAGTAAAATGGGGGAAGGTAAGCGTGTGGATGTAGGTGGGGAGAAAGAGCAGTGTGAACAAAGGCAGATTCAAGAAAGTACACTATATTATGGATGAAGCCAAAGATGTTCAACTTGGCTGAAATTTAGTGTAAGTAAAAGAATTATGCAGAGTTAGGCAGGCACCCAAAATGGAATGAATCTCTGGTGATGTAATGGATTTTAGTTTGAATCTGAGGCAGGAATAAACTCACCAATTCTCTTCTTTCTAAGGCTCACTATTCTTTTCCAGTCCCAAGAATTGTTCTCTATTTGTTTCGCTTATTTTATACAACAACACATTTTTTTATGTAACTTTGAGCAAAGAGACTACAGGGCTTGAGTATGAGGCAAGCTGAGAAAATCTGTTTATTGGGACTAGCCAGGAATCTCCATGAAGCTGGAGACTCAGTAATTGTACTGAATTAGTTCCATTCAGAACTAGAAAATTCTTTCTTAGTCTTGGAGGCCTTGTTGCAGGAAAAAGCTGAGAAACTCTTCCTGAGAGATTAAACCCACTTAGGAATATTAGTTTGTATGGTATTCCCAATGGCCACTAGAAAGTGTAAGTAATGTAAAATCTATGGTAATACCTGTGATTTTGAATTTACGCTTGGCATGGCTCACAGAAAAGACCCATAATATAACTGTAGCATTGAGAGAGGGCTGGCACACTGAATCATTTCTGACATATTTCCTAAGGCAAAGGAGAATGGCTTCAAGCCTTTGCAGTAGCCAGATGTCTGGAGCAAATAAGTGAAGAAAATAGTATATTAAGACAACTTTGTAAAACAAGATCAAGCAGAAGTTTGGTCATGTAGAAGTAGGTAATTCTATTAATAAAGTAGACAATTTTTGGTTATTTTACCAATTCAAGATGCATTATGTATAACAATGTCTTCTTCTGGGTAGTATTCTAATTTTCCATAGCCCAAAATCATTAGAAGAATGGTGAGAGCAAGTGAGAAAGATATTGCCTGTATCATTGAACAAGGTAGCTAGCTGCTCTTTTTCATAAATGAAAGACATTGGGTGCAAATTTGTTTGAAATTAACATAATTTGCTATGTTTTTATTTTCAGTAAGCAGAAAATAGCATACCAGACTCCATTATGAGTTACAGAATCATTTTATTAGCATAATTGAAGCAGATGCTATTTCTTGAGATAATAGGTAAGTTTGTGAAAATATATTAAGTTACTGTCTCTGGGTATTTTTCATACTTTAATATGTTCTCAAGCAAATACCTTTCACAGTGAAGTCCAGAAACAGCCAACAGAATAATAAATTTTAAAAATGTACAGCTAAGTTAGACCTCCCTTGGGAAGCACCAGGTTGAAAAATTAGTCATTTTTGCTGGCAAATTAGCAAGATATAATTGGAATAAATTGTTTTCTTGAATATCTTATTGCAATAACTGTACATCTGTGAATACCTAGAATTTGTTACAATATAATATACTATGAAAAGACACATATATCTCTAATACAAATGGTATGAGGTCTTTTGTCATAAATGATATTGAAACTTACCTTTAGGAATCAAAACCCAATTCCTCACCTTAACTTTCAGACAGGGATTTTTATTAAATTATATGTAGATTCTTTTTTGTATTCTTGCTTGTATTGATAGTTTTTGTTTTTATGTCTGTAGCTTGTGTTTACATCTTTTTCTCTGTGAAACTTTAATATTGCTTTTGTTTTCAGCTTCTTTAATTTAAAATTTATGTATATTAAAATGCACAAATCTTAAATGTACCATTAAATGTTTTTACAGATACCTACACCAGTGTAACCACCATCCCTTTTGTCTTAAGTCTATTCAGGCTGCTGTAACAAAATTCCTTAGACTGGGTCATTCATAAATAATAGGGTTTATTTCTCACAGTTCTGGAGGCTGGGAAGTCTAAGATCAAGGCACTAGAGGAACTGATGTCTGGAGAAAGCTCACTCTGTTTTACAGAAGGCACATCTTGCTGTGTTCTCACATGGCCGAAAGGCCACAAGAGGCTAGGGCTGTCCCTCTTTAACCTCTTTTATAAGAGCACAATCCATTGATAAGTGCTCTTCTCTCATGACCTAGTGACCTCCCATAGGCCTAACTTCCTGATACTAAAGCATTGGGGAATAAATTTCAACATATAAATTTGGGAGTGGGGGATACAAACATTCTGATCATAGTACTCACCAAGATATAGAACATTTTTGTCAAGCTAGAAAATTATTTCATAATCAATGACCCCTGAACTCAAAGGCAACACTTTTATGAATTTTCCACCATAGATTAGTCTTGCTTGTTTTAGAATTTCTAATAGACTCACATAGTATGTGTACTCTTTAGTGCTAGACTTTATTTGCTTGACATAGTTCCATGTTGTTGTATGTACAGTAATATATTTCTTTTTATTGCTGAGTAGGACTCCTTTTATAAATATAACGTGATTTATTTATTAACTCTCCAGTTTATGGAAATCTTGGTTGCTTACGAGCTTTTTGCTATTATGAATCAATATTCTATGAACATTCCTGAACAAGTTATTTTGTGGACATTTGTTTTCATTCTTTTTGGGAGAATATTTAGGTATGAAAATGCTAGTTTATAGGATGGGTGTATGTTTGACTTAAACAATTTTTTTTCAAAATGGTTGTACTGTTTTACAGTTTCAGTGTAGTGTATGAGAGTTCTGATTGCTGTGTGTCCCCCAATGATTGACTTTGTGAGTATTCTTGCTATTTTACTGAGTGTGTACTGGTATCTTCTGATGGTTTTAACTTGCATTTTTCTGATGGCTAATTATGTTGAACACTTTATTCATGGGCTTGTGACCATTTCTGTGTCTTTTCTTGGGAGGCTGTTTTCTGTTTAAATTTTTCTCATTTTTATAGAGTTGTTTGTAGGAGTTATTTACATGTTATGAAAGTAAAACCTTTGTCAAAAATATTGTATCACAAACATTTTCTACCACTATGAAGCTTACCTATTCTTTTTCTTCATGATCTTTTAATGAGCAGATATTTTAAATTTTCATGAATCTAGTGTATACATTTTGTCTTTTATGGTTATTGCTTTCTGTATTGTATTTATGTAATTTATGAAATTTATGAAATAAAAGAAATGTTTGCCTAACTCCAGGCCACAAAAATAATGTTCTATGTTTTATTCTAGAGACTTTATACTTTCAACACTTAAATTTAGGTTTATGGTTCATTTCAAAACAATTTTTGTTTATGGCATGCAGTTGTTAGTTTGTGCCCTTCATATCTCAGATTGAAATTTGAGCCCCAATGTTGGAAATGGGGATTAATGAGAGGTATTTGGGTTATGAATGTAGATTGCTCATGAATAGATCAATGCCTTTCCTTAAGGAGGTGAGTGACTTCTCATTCTATTAATTCCTGAAAGAACTGATTGTTAAAAAGAGCCTGGCATCTCTCTTTGCTCTCTTGCTCCTCTCTTACCGTGTGATCTCTGTACATGCTGTTAGTCCTTTGCCTTCCATCATGAGGTGAGGCAGCCTGAGGCCTTCCTCAGAAACAGATGCTGACACTGTATTTTTCATACAGCCTGTAGAACTGTGAGCCAAATACCTATTTTCTTTATAAATTACCCAGTCTCAGATATTCCTTTATAGTAACACTAAACAGAGTAACACAAGAGTTCATGGTTTATTTTTATTTTTTCATGGGGATATTCAGTTGTTGTAGCACCATTTTAAAAGACTCCCTTTTCCCCATTAAATAACCTTGGTCATTTGTTGGAAAATTATTGACTATATAAGAATTGATCTGTTTCTGGACTCTATTCCATTGATTTATTTGACTGTCATTAAGCCAGTGTCACATTATCTTTATTATTGGAGTTTTATGCCAAGACTTGAAGTGAGATGATGAAAGTCCAGCAGTTTCATTTTTTTCTAAGAATATTTGGGCTATTCTATGTGCTTTGAATTTGTATGTAAGTTATGATATCATTTTGACAATTTCTAGAAAATGACTACTTTTGTTTATAAGATTGCATTGAATTTATAAATTTGGGAAATAACACCTTAGAAATACTGACTGTTCTGATCAATTATATTATCAACAAATATATTACTTGTTCTGATCCATGAACATGCTTTAATTCTGTGTTTGTTTAGGTCTTTAAAAATGTTTTTCAGTAATGTGGTTTTTGGTATGGAGGTATTATACACATTTAGTTAAATTTATTTCTAAGAACAATGAAATCTTTTTAATATTATTTAAAATGTAATAGTTTGTTTTATTTTCAATTTTTAATGGTAGAATATAGAAATGCAATGTAGTTTAATAATTTTGTGTCCTTAAATCTTGCTAAATTCAAATATTAGTTACAATAGTGGCTTCCTAGATTACTAAGGATTTTCCATATAGACAACAATATCATCTGTCAATAAACATAATTTCACTCCTATCTTTATAAACATAATTTCACTCCTATCTTTTCAATATTTGTTTCTTTAATCTGTGTTTTTCACTGTTGTGCTAAATTATACACTGCAATGTTGAGTAGCAGGAGTGATAGCAAACATCTGTTCTTGATCCCAGTAAGAAGTCATTAAATATTTCATTATTAAATATGTTATCCTCTGTAGGTTTTTCTCAGATGTCTTTTATAGAATGAAGAAGTTCTCTTCTGTTTCTAGTTTGCTGAGTTTTTAACTCAATGAGTATTGAATTGTATCAAATGATTCAATCAAATGATACCAAAAATGATCAATTTTTATATTTGCTGGTCTTTTGATAGCTATAGTCTTTTTTGTATTTTGTTTTTGTTTTCTATTTATTCTGATAATGTGGTGAATATATTGATTAATTTTAGATTTTAAATCAATGACACAGTTTCAGGTAAAGTTCATTTGGTTATAATTATAATTATTTACAAATAGCTGGTTTGAATTTCTTAAAATTTTGTTAAGGTCATGATACAATTTAAATGTTTTGTCCCCTCCAAAACTCACGTTGAAATGTGATCACGAGTGTTGCAGGTGGGGCCTTGTGGAAGGTGTTTGGGTCATGGGGGTGGATTCCTCATGAATCATTTGGTGCTGTCCTCATGGTAATGAGAAAGTTCTCATCAATGAGTTCATGCAAGATCTGGTTGTTTAAAATTGTCTGGGATCTCCCACTTCTCTCGTTCTTTCATGCTGTGTGACGTACCTGATCACTTTTCACCTTCCACCATGATTGCAAGCTTCCTGATACCTTATCAGGAGCTGAGCATACACTTATGCCATGTTTGTATATTTTGTGGAATCATAAGTTACATAAGCTTCTTTTTGATGATAAATTATGCAGTCTCAGGTTTTCCTTTGTAGCAATGCAAAATGGATGAAAATAGAAAACTGGTATTGAGAGTGAGGTGTTGCTGTAAAGATGACTGAAAATGTGGAAGTAGCTTTGGAACTGGGTAGCAGGCAGAAATAGGAGGAGTTTGGAGGTCTCAGAAGACAGGAAGGTGAGGGAAAGTTTGGAACTTCTTATGGACTTGTTAAATAATTATCACCAAAATACTGATAGAAATATGAACAGTGAAGGCCAGGCTGAGGAAGCCTCAGATAGAAATGAAGCAGTTATTGAAAACTGAAGTGAAGGTCACCCATGTTACACTCTTGCAAAGAACTTAGCTGCATTGTGTCCATGTCTTAGGGATTTGTGGAGGGTTTAACTTATGAATTATAGCCTAGAGTATCTGGCAGAAGAAATTTCTGAGTAGCAAAGTGTTCAAGGTGTGGCACGGCTGCTTGCAACAGTACACAATCAGATATGAGAGCAAAGGAATGACTAAAAGTTGAAACTTATATTTAAAAGAAGTTGAGAGTAAAAGTTTGGAAAATTTGCAACTTGGCCATGTGGTAGAGAAGGCAAGAGTATTCTAAGGAGAGGAACTGAAGTGGGTAGAAAGCAACTACTTGCTAGAAAGATTTATATGACCAAAAGGAAGCCAAGTGCAAATAGCCAAGATGATGGGAAAAAGGTCTTGAAGGCATCTCAGAGATGCCTCCCATCACAGGCCCAGAGTTCTAGGACAAAAGAATGGTGTCAGGAACCAGGCCCTGGACCCTGTTTCCCTGTGCAGGGTTGTACACTGCTCTGTGCATCTCTGCTGCTTGAGCTCCAGCCATGGCTCAAAGGGCCCCATGTATAGTTCAGGCTGCTACTCTGGAAGGCACAAGCCCTAAGCTGTGGTGTTTTTCACGTGGTGTTAATTCTGCAGGCTTGCAGAATGCAAGAGTAAAGGAGGCGTGGCAGCTTCCACTTAGAATTCAGAGTATGTATGGGAAAGTCTGGATACCCAGGAAGAAGCCTGCTGCAGGTTCAGTGCCACTGCAGAGAGATTCTACTGCAGAAGTACCAAGGAGAAATATCAGGTTGGAGCCCCCACAAACAATCTCTGCTGGGGCACTGCTTAGTGGAGCTGTGGGAAGAGTGCTACCACCCTCCACACCCCAGAATGGTAGAGCCATTTATTTCAATAAACCCAATAAAATATCATGTCAGAAATGCGTTAAATATAACTCCCTACTGAACATGCTTTGTAAAATTCCAGTCTTTAGCAATTTATTCAGATTTGTTTTATGATACAGCATATAGTGTACCTCAATGACTATCTATTGACATTAAAGGATGTTCATTTTACAGTTGCTGTGTGTATTTTTTCCTAAATGTCTATTGGATCAAAGCAATTGATGTTCTTGTTTAGCTATTTTATAGTCTACTGACAAATTTTATCCAGTTATTCTTTTAATTATTTTGAGAGGGCTATGAAGATTTCTACCTAATTTGTGGGTTTGTGTTTTTAGTCTCTTTAGTTCTGTCTGATTTTTACCTCATGTATTTTGAAACTCTTGTTAGATAATACACAATTATGATTATTTCATCTTCCTAACAGACTTTTAAAATTGTAAAATGTCCTCTGTTATTTCTAGCAAAGTTCCTCATCATAAAAAATTTGTTATGTTAATATTTACAAAGATAATTTTATACTAATATAACATAAAATAATATTTATTAATACATTGATTTACCTTTCTATGCTTAGTCCTTTCATGGAATGCCTTTCACTACCCTTCTACTGACTATCTGGCTGCGTCTTTATGTTCAATGTGCATTTCTTGCAAATAGCAGATATTTAGATCTTGCTTTCTTAAATTCAGTCTTTCTGTTTTTTACATAAGGTGTTTATTTATTTACATTTAATTGGTGTGATTTATGTTTAACCTTTTATTATTATTTTTCTCCATTATCCTATTTTATTTTAAATCCTCTTGTATGAATTTGCTGGCTTTGCTGCAACAAAGTACCACACACTACGTAGTTTAAACAAAAGAAATCTCTTTGTTTCAGTGCACAGGGCTGTCCAAGGGAGAGAATGCAGTTGTGGGTTCTTAGTTTCTGTTTCTGGTTGGGCCAGTAAAGCTCCTTCCTCATGCCTTTTCCCACTTATCACCAGAGACAGAAACTAAAAACCATGGCTTTAGGCTGCTAAAAGCCTAAAACAAAACAAAACAAAACAATACAACAACAACAAAATTGGACAAGCTTGTAAAACTAGAAGTCTAAAATCAAGGTGTTGGCATAGTTGGTTCCTTCTGAGGACCATGAGAGAAGAATTTGTTCCAGCCTGTCTTCCTTGGCTTATAGATGGTCATCTCCTTATTCACTTGGCTTTCTCCCTGTATGTGTGTCTGTCTCCAAATTTTACCATTTAAAAAGACACCAATCATATTAAATTAGGGGCTACACAAATTACCTAATTTTAACATGATTACCTCTGTACAAACTATATCTCCAAATAAACTCACATTTTGAAGTACTGGGGATTAGAACTTCAATATATAAATTTTAGAGGGACAAAATTTAAACCCTAATACCTCTATTAACTTTTAAGTTATACCTCTTTGGATTTACATTTATTAGTTGCTATAGGTGCTATAATATGCATCTTCTATGTATCACAATCAATGTACAGTTAATATTGTACCTTTTTTTTGGTAAAATACACAAGTGTCCAGATAGCATAGATCTATTTACCCTCCTACACCATCCTTTGTGCTGTGACTATTATGTATATTACATGTACATGTATTAGGCCTAACAATAAAAGTTACAATGTTTTCTTCAAATATGCAAGGGATTTTAAAGAAATTCAGTGAAGAAATGGATAATATATTTATTCACTTATTTACATTTCTGATGCTCTTTATTCCTTCTTGTATATCTGAAGAAATCTGTATATTGTGATTTATTTTAGCTGAATAACTTCCTATAGCATTTAATTTAGTATAATATGCTGTAAATCAGTTCTCTCACTTTTTGTTGTCTTTGTTTTCCCTTCATTTTAAAACAATAATTTCTATGCTGATAGCATTTTTTCTTTCCACTGCCTTTTTGATTCTATTATTTCTTATGGGACACTAGCCATCATTCATGTATGTATGGTCAAATTTCAATGGAGTTACATCCCAATAAACCCAATAAAATATCACATCAGAAATACATTTAATATATCTCCCTACTTAATGTTATAGATTGGCCTAGACTACCTTAAATGTGCTCAGAATACTTACATTAGCCTATAGTTGGGCAAAATCATCTAACACAAAGCCTGTTTTATAATAAAATGTTGAATATCTCATACAATTTATTGAATACTGTATTAAAAGTGAATAACAGGATGATTGCATGGATATTCAGAGTAAAGTTTTTACTGAATGTGTATTACTTTCACTTAGCATTGTAAAGTTGAAAAATAATAAGTCAAACCATTGTAAGTCATAGACTGTCTGTATTTATTTTTTCTCTATGTAATGTGTTCTCTGGCTTCTCTGAAATTTCCTCTTTATCCTTTGTTTTCACCAGTTTGACTTGGATGTACCTTAATATGGTTTTCTTTTATTTCCATTTTGGTCCACTGAACTTTAAAGATCTAAAGGTTTACATTTTTTCTATATGTGGGGAATCCTTGGCCAGGATTTATCCAAATATTTTTATCCCCAATTTTGTTTAGCTCATCCAGTGAAATTTTTATTTCAGATATTATACTTTTTAGTTCTAAATTTTTGATTTGTCTATTTTCTAGTTTTTAATTTTTTGTTGATTTTCTACATCTCTTCATTTTTTATCACAATAATTTCATTTACATTTACATTTATAATAAGTGCTTTTAAGTTATTGTCTGGTAACTCTAACATCTGAATCATTTCAGGGTTATTTTCTCTTGCTTGATATTTCTCTTGCCTATGAGTAAAATTTTCCTATTTGTTCACATATATAGTAACCTTTGATTGTTTAATGGCTATTTAGAGTGATACATTATAGAGACTAAGTTTTATCATCTTCTGAGGAGTATTAATTTTGGATCTATTAGGCTGTTTTTTTGGTTAAGTTCAAGTTCCAAACTCCACCTCTTGTTGTGGCTAGGCTCTGAAATTTCTGCCTAGTTTCTCTGGCCTTCTACTTACTGCCTTCTGCCAGGCTCCTTTGAATTTTCAACACACATGCCATTCAGGGGCTAGCTAAGAAATTTTGGTGATGTGGCAGTGGTGATGGTGGTATGGTGTGTGTGTACGCTTTATATATGTGATGAATTCATACATTAATAAATTACTGGATGTGGCTTTCTCCCTGTGGTCTCATCCTTCACTTTTCAGGAAAATTTTCAGCCCTGAAACGTATCCCCTGACTCTTAAAAGTCGTGAGACTTTAGCTTTAAAATTGAGTTCTAGAGGCTGAGAGTGGTGGCTCACACCTGCAATCCCAGCACTTTGGGAGGCCTAGGCTGGTGGATCACAAAGTCTGGAGTTTGAGACCAGCCTAACCAACATGGTGAAACCCTGTCTCTACTAAAAATAAAACAATTAGCCGGGCATGGTGGCGCACACCTGTAGTTCCAGCTACTGAGGAAGCTGAGGCAGGAGAATTGCTTGAACCTAGGAGGCAGAGGCTCCAGTGAGCCAAGATCACACCACTGCCCTCCAGCCTGGGTGACAGAGAGAGACTATGTCTCAAAAAAAAATTGATTTATAGATAGCCCATTGATTTGGGAGTGTCCACATGCACAAAGTCACACACACACAAATCTCACCTACTGTAGTCTTCTTATTTCAAAAGGAAATTTCATTTTTTTGCTTGCATTTGACCACTGTCTTGTATCTTTAAATAGTTGTGTTTTGTTTTAATTTTTTGTCCTGATATGTAATTCTACTTAGTCCAGTATAAGCTACTCCATCATTAGTGAAAGCAGAACTCTGCACATATATTTGTGATATTAAAATAGTATAAATTTTTAAAGCATAGGTGCTGAGGTGTATTTTTTTTCAAACTCCTAAAATAATCCACTAATGAACTATGCTTGTAACAGGATATCAGCAAATTCCTGCTGAATTAAATGAGTCTGGCTGAACAGAATTATTTGGCATATCTATGTAACAATTTGATTATTATTAAAATATCCCACGATACCATGGGTTGGGGACTTCTAGAAATTTAAGAAGTGTAGTAAAAGCCATCATTTTAAAGATAACTGCTTAAGTTATGTTTGCCACTATTTGTAAACTTGGCTTTGCTGAATTAGACTTAAAATGTTGGATTCTTTCTCCTGTGGCTATGACTGCAAATCAAGATGTTGCCACCAAATAAAAATGTTTCCCTGGTTGTAGGCATGTAAGCCAATCACCTTAAGTCTAGGGTATTAAACCTGTCAATGCTAGTAACAATTTCAAATGAATGCTAGCGACACTTGGAGTTTGGTATTAAAAAGATTCTAAGGTTTAATATAGATAAATCAGGAAAGAATGACATGAGCAAATAGCCCTACCGTCCACAGGCTCTGGAATGAACAGTGGTGTTATATATCCATGCGTTTCTTACTTTGAACTAGGCTTTCTCCTGTATTACTTTCTGAGAGACATAGCCATCTTACATTGTCCAGTTGTTTTATCCTCTCTTGGCTCCAGAAGAAAGCCGCCATCAATATCTCACCTAACCAGTATATAAATATTACTTGCTTGTGTGAATAGATAACTTCAGTTTTAAACTTAGCAAAAATTATATGAAAGCAAAAAAAGTTCTATTTTTAGTCATTTTGCTTCCCAATATAGTTTTTAGGAACACATCATGATAAAAAATGGGAACTTGCTGCTTATATTATGGAGTTTACTTCTCTGTTGATGCTCTAATTTTACCAAAGAAGGGAATTATTGAAAATTCTTAGCACAGCCAGAGTAAATTCTCAAAAATGTCTAATAGCATGCATAGTTCACCTTGGAGCATTGCCAACATTTTTTGTAGCACAGTGTTGCCTTTAAATATGCTTTTTAATTTTCCAATTATACCTACCTATAGGGAATGCCTGTAGCAGACACTTCCTTTAGAGGAAAGGTGACAAGATCTCTTTATTCTAAAGTAAATTATGAGATCTCAACAAATTTGAAATTATTTGCTTGGTTTTAGGAATTCCTGTGGGAATAAGCTAGAATAGCCAATGTGGGAGTCATTCTCCAAAAAATTGATATCCTGGACATCGTTTCCTTCAGAAAAATGAAAGTAAAAAGCGTTGGCATCTAATTACCTTCGAAATATAGGGAAAGAAATACAGGAATATGATTGATTTGTCTGGAATAAATACAAAAATTTGGAAATATAATTTATGACTTCTGGTATATGAAGTCTATTGCAACTCTTATCCATCCATTCATTTGTTAATTCTACAAAGATGTACAGAGCACTAAATATGTGCCAGATAGCATCTTAGGTGATAAGACATGACTGATGCCCAGGGGGCTCACAGTAGAGGGGAATGCACATGTAAACAAATTATTTCAATGTGGTATGTTGACTGATATGACAGTTTTGTGAATACTGTTGTGGGAATACTTTTGAGAGGTAACATGCTCAGTTTCATGTGTCATAAGGTTTATAAAGGAATGTGAAGGGCAGATTCTAGCTTCAAGTGAATCTTTATCCAAGACTTAAACGATATCACTAAAAATGTGTACCTCCCCATATTAGACCCTACTTTTTTGATATTGGTTTTATTCTAAGGCAAACTCTTTAAACTCAAGATGGGCTCTAGAAGCTCCTGGGGTTGCATACTTTCTCATTCACATCCAGATACAAAGAATATTCACTTTTTCCAATGATCGAGAGATATGCAAGTGTTGAGTTTCCTGACGACTTACTGGTTTGCCTTGGATTATGAGTCTGTTCTTGAATCAGTTACCATGGCCAGGGAAAGCGAGTGGTAACACAAAGGTAGATTAAATTGGAGCAGGGTGTAAAGATTAAATTTCTTCTGCTAAGTGGCTTGGCAATTTGGGGTATTTCTGGGAAAACTGAGACTTGATAATATGCATTGAGAAGGTAACCAATAAATGCCCACTAAAATGTGCTACATCCTGCTTCAGAGTGATCTTCTGCATGTCCCTCATATCTAGAGCTAACTTAACTGAAAGAACTCCAGACTACATAGCATTCATCTAAGACCCTTGGGAAACTGACGTCTGTGTATCTTACACTTTCCTTCCTACAGATATCAGCCAAATAGATGTCAGTGTATGGGCTTTCCACCTCAAATCAACCCAATCACCAAGTGAACTGATTCATTCATTCAATATTTGTTAGTTGTCTTACTCTGTGCCAGCAGTATACTAGTGCAATTTAATGATGTTTAGCAAGACATAGTCTGGTACATATTCTGTTGGAGGAAAGAAAGTAAATACAAAATAGGAATAAAATGTTGATGGTAGAACTACAGAATGCTAAGAAGCATGTAAATAGGGCCTTTGACTTTTTTTGGAGGCATCCAGGAAGCTTCCAAGAGGAAGTAAAATCTGGATGATAAATGTCAGATAAATAGGGATTAGCTAGGTGAAGAGATGGGCAAACACCATCATAGCTGATTTGTACATGTCGAGTCTACACTTTTCTGTCTAAACATCTTATCAGATACTACTGATTATTCAGTATCTAGTTTCTCTTTTCACCAAGTGAAATCCAAGTGATTTCAAACTAAAATGTTCTCACTTAAAGATACTTCAAGACTCACTTCAGGGTTTTATCTTTTTTTTTTTAGTAAACAAACATAACCCAAACCAAACAAAGCCAACATTCAAAGAAGGAACAAAACCAGGAAGGCAGAAAAGGCAGTAGAAAATAACTTCCCTAGGTAAACAGATTTTCAAAGTTAGTTTTAAAGCCAAATAAATAGACTTAAAAGTTTTTGTTTTTGTTTTTTGAGATGGAGTATTGCTGTGTCACCCAGTCTGGAAGTGCAGGGGTGCTTACTGCAACCTTCACCTCCCTGGTTCAAACGATTCTCCTGCCTCAGCCTCCCAAGTAGCTGGGATTACATGTGTCCACTACCATGCCGGGCTAAGTTTTGTATTTTTAGTAGAGACAGGGTTTCACTATGTTGGCCAGGGTAGTCTGGAACTCCTGGCCTCAAGTGATCCACCTGCCTCAGCCTCCCAAAATGCTGGTACTACAGGGGTGAGCCACCGTGCCTGGCCATAAATAGACATAAAAATTTTTGTTACAAAATTAGATTACTGAAAATTGATATTACTACAATACTTTTTCTCCGTTTCATTTTTAACCTTTTTACTTCTTTGATTTTAATGTTTGTTAAAATTCAGATTCCCCCTGAGAACTTTTGTTTATTTATCCTGACAATTGAAATCCATTAAAAATGCTCATTTAATGCTCTCAAATATTCAAATAAAAAGAATTTGCACTTCAATGCTTTGAGTTATAAATGTAAATGATTTCTAAAGTCCATTAAAGCCTTACGCTTATGCTTAGTAGGCAGGTCTCCTTTTTACTAATGAGGTTTTAGCAAAGGCATAAAAGGTTAAGTGATTATCTTAGCCAGGGAGAGGCTGAGATAATGAAGGTAGGAATTGTTGCTGTTCTTTTCATCCTAAGCTGTCATTTGCCTTAAGTCAGTGTTTCTTTGCTTGACAAATAGTACTCCTCAAGGTTTATTAAAAGATTTCAGAGGGGTTTATTCAGTTGGAGGTCTTTGCTTCTTATAATTATTGCAATAGAAACCTGTCCCAAGTTACTTAATTATTTAAAAAACCATGTATGTAATTATAATAGCACTTTATGTTATGGTAGGAAGTACCATTTATGGCACTGATTGTATTAAAAGAAATATGACTTCTGGTATCTGAAGTCATATTTATTTTATCTATTTTCCTGGACACCATGATTCAATTGAGTGTCAGATTTGGAAATTATTCTACGTAATAGTGGGAGAAAAATTGGAAACTATCACCAATCTTGGATGAGAGAGGAGAGGGGAAAAGGAGTCATTAGTAGACGGCAGATCACACATTCTGCGATATGACTATAAGGGCAGTCTACCAAGATCATGGAAGCTTAAGTGATCAATTTCCTGAAAAAAATCAGTGTTTTTGTATCTTCATGGACACAAGGTGCCTCCTGCATTTTTCTATCCTTTGAAGACAAACACAGGTGCTCATTAAACATTGGATAATCATTAAGAACTAGAAGCAGCCTTATTTGCTGTATTGTTCACACACACTCTGTCTTCGTCTTCCTTTAATTGGCTGTTGGTGGAAAGCATGGTTGTAGAAATGAGGTTTGCCTGCAACATTCTCCAGGGACCATCCTCCAGATTGCTGGTGTCTAGAGGCAGTTGTGGTAGTGACAATAGCGACAGTGGTAATAACAGCATTCCAATTCTACTGGGTATCAGATATGGATATCAGATATATCCATATTAAAACATCAAGTGGTGGCATGATGGCTTTTCTGGTGGGTCAGTTCTGTGTCATTCTGAATGTTCTTTGTGAAGGCCATGACTAGATCTTGCTGAGGAGTCCTGGCCAAAAGTCTATGTTTGATATTTCAGGCCCAACTACAGGCAATGACAAAGGCTTTACATGGCAAACCCTCTGAGGAAAGTTGCCCTCCCCAGACTTGGGGCATATCTAGTGCATTGCAGTCTTTAAGGAGAGTTGCAGTCAGGAACTCAGATCCCCCTAAGGGTCCATTCTCTTAAACATATTTACATTCCTAGCCTAGATGTCTTCATTCAGAAGTTTCTTTATCTGAGGCCTTCCTGCTGGATCTTTCTTCAGGTGCTTCTACTGAAGCCTTCTTATGAGTGGAGTGGGAGGAGACCTTAAGAAACTGTTCCCTGCTCTGACTCCGTACTCTTCTAATCCTAGCTCTCCCCGTACCACGCCAAACTCCTGATCCAGGATTTGTAATACTGCTGGAGATGTTTGTTTGGGGCTTCCTCAGTAGTGAGCTGACCCCCATGTCAGTCCTGATTCACCGACTCTCCACCAGTGCACCTTTCTGGGGAATTTAGAAGGCCTGGGTGAGTTGACATTTTCTTTGGTTTTGGACTCTTGCTTATAGTATTGCAATAAGTGATTAAAGGCTTGATTTGTTACTTTAATCTTGGCCTGCTGCTTTAATCAGCTTCTCTAACAATGGGCAGCTGACTTCTCTATCCAGCTCAGCTGAATTTCTGACACTGCTACTCCAGGTCATCCAATGGTTTTGTTTAAAACACCTTATATAAAATCTTTTCCAGTTTAAAATCCTTAAGGTTGTTTCTTTTTCCTGTGTTGAACTATTGCCTCTGCAGAATTTGTTACCTTTAATTTGAACTGTTTTGGATTAGTGGTGAAGCAGATATTGTAGGCTGGAAAGGTCATCCTTGTCATAAAATGAGAAACATTTGGTAAAACTAATCCTGCAGTACCTTGAAAATTAGTGTGAACTACTGAGTTTGAAACTCTAAGAGAATAAGTTAGAAAAAAATCAGAATGCTTATGGATTATAAATTCTACTTACTGCTTTTAAGGAAGTATTAGAAAGATGTAAACTAAGGAAAGAATTAACTTGTTTGAAAGCAGAGATGAAAAGAACACAACTCTGCTAAGGATGGTTTTTCCTGGCTACAGCCTGCAATGAATATTGACTGATAACCCAGCATTTTGGGGAGTCTCAGGTTGGAAAGGTCAATTGCTTCTGTACTCAAACTACAAAAGATAAAACTGTGATTTCAGCCTTCTTAAAAATCTCTCATTAAGTATTTTTTTGACCAGACAATGAGAGCGAAACCAATGGCAAGATTAAAGGTGTTGCTTTTGGATGTAAGCTTATTGTTTCAGATATCCCTGCCAATGGCTAAGCACAGAAAACTGTGTCTGACATGTAGAAATGCTGAGTACTAATTATTATTGCTGTTTCTTTTTGATTAGCAAATAGGGCGAAGATTTTATTCTGAGAATCTTGGGGGATTTTATTAAAAGGAAAAAAAGCTAGTTTCAACTAGTAATCATTTCTAATTGACTATGTTAATTTAGGATTTGTAAGTGAGAGAAAAAAATTATGATGCTGTTTTCTACTTCCTAATCCAACAGAGAAAAATCAAATTCATCACTAAACACATTTAATCTATGATGTTTTAGTCTTCAAGCAGCTTACCAACCTATCTAGGTAGGCTAACATGTTACACATTGTCCTAGACTACATCATATGGATGTTATTACAGAACTTCAAAAAACATTAGTGTGTATTATTGTGTTAGAGTTGCTGTGACAAAATGCTACAGCTGATGGTTTAAACAACAGAAATGTATTTCTCATGGTTCTGAAGACTAGAAGTAAGAGACTAAGATATTGACAGATTTTGTTTTTTCAGAGGTCTTTCTCCTTGGCTTGCAGATGGCCATGTTGTTACCATAACCTTTCCTCTGTGGTTATACAACCCCCTTATCTCTCCCTCTTCATATGAGAAACAAGTTATTAAACTAACAATTCATCCATATGACCTCAGTTGATCTTAATTACCTCTTTTAGAAATAGGATTATGGCTTAGGACTTTACATAAGAATTTGTGGGAAACACAATTCAATCCATAACAGTGGGGATGATAAATTGTCTTCTGGGAGCAGGGTTGTAAAAGACTTTGTAAAAGAGGTACAATTTCATCTGAGTGTTAAAGAATGCAGTAAACTTTATAAGGCTCAAAACGTGACAAAAAAAATGGGCCTTTTAGGCAGAGGGATCAGTAAGGAAGTGGGTACGTATATGTTGCCTGTGTTCAAGAAATAGAAAGAAGACTGAGTTGGCTGGTGCAAAATGCATTTACAAAACAAATTACTAAATGCATTGATGAATACAAACATACAATATCAGTAAAATCTATATGGAAAAGATGATGTCTTCTTTAGATAATCAACCTCTGTTTGCTAGTAAAATGGCGGCTGAACATTAGAATGTGGTTACCAGCAAATTACTAGCAAAGTTAATAAACTATTTTAAAAGAAACATAAATATAATCACATATTTTTATTAAATCAAAATATAAGCTAGAGATAAAAGAAAATTTGCAAAGTAATTGAGGATAAATGGAAAAAATGAACATGTTAAGAAAAAGGGAGAATCTTTTGATGTGGTTGCTTTGGTGGTCAGCATTATCCTACTTTAATTTAGCTCTTATTTGAAAAATGACTTTCAAAAGGTAAGATGTCTTTTATTTTCCATTAAACATCTAGAAAACAATGGGCTTTCTTCACACTTTGGACTAAAGTCATAATTCACAAATGAGAGCAAATTCAATGTACTTTTGTTCTTCTGTATTGCTTCTGCCTCTTAAAAAGTCTTCAAAATATAGACGTGAGTTAGTATATACATAGTGTGCTTTTATTCTCCGTCAGCTTAGAGATCCTAAAAACAACAATGCCCTAGTATAATGAACATACTTAGTGCTCAAATCTTAGTTTCTAATTCTATTCGTCAATAAAAGAAATGAGGGACCTTTGGAGAAATGATTGATTTAAGGCTGGGACAGAATATACATAAGATGAGCCTGGAGTATCTTATAATGTGAGGAAGAAATTTCTCAAAATAAAATGCATAACAATGGGAGTATTTCAAAGAGACACAGGAACTAACTGAAGGAGCTCCCAATGGCTAAAGCCATTTCAGTGACACAGTTAAGTTGTGCTGAATTATAATCCAAAGTATAAAATAGATATCCATGAGTTTATACTGAAATAAATAAATGATCAAATAAAATAAACTGGGGAGAATAGACAAATCTTCCATGTAGAAGGATTCCAAATAATTTATGTAGATTCTCTGCCTTTAGAGAGGTAGTACTTAACTTTATACTCTGTTTACTACACATAGTGAGTTCTTGCCAAAGAGTAAAGAATGGGGAGGGAGAACAAAAATCACAGCAGAAGAACCTAACAAATACTACCTCAGCCAAGTGATCAAGATTCATATCAATAGTGATAAATCATGTAGATAGTACTTACTTTATATATGATGTGATTAAAATGGCACTTTACTTTTGTGGTCTTTCTTCCCCAAACCAATAATTTTAGTTTAATCATGAGGAAAACATCAGAAAAATCTCAGGTTGAGGGACATCCTACATTGTACACCTAATGGCATTTCTCAAAATTGTCAAGGTGATCAGGAATAAACAAAGTGTAAGACACCATTAAGAACCAAGTGGTGCCTAAGAAGACAGAACAACTAAACATAATGCAAACAGAAAAAGGACATTAGCTAAACACGAAGGAAATATGAATAAAATTCTGACTTTACCTAATAAAATACATGACCATTCATTAACAGTTAAAAAAGGACAATGTATAATGAAAAAGCTGACTCCATATGTTGATGTTTGACTGATGACGACTTGTAAGCCTTACCTATCCATCTTCCCCTTCTGTCCCCAATCTGGGCAAGGTAATAATAAAGCTTGGGTGCTCCCCTCTTTAGTGCTAGTGGGAGATTCAAATCACATAAGCTCCTGTCCCCACACAGGAATGCTCACCCGGCCCAATACTTTAACCATAATAAAAATTCTAAAAATGGGTGTGTGATGTCACCAACACAGTGGAATAGGAAACTCCTGACTCTCCCTACACCAACAGAAACTCCAAATAAACTATCTATAGAAAATTCCCTCTGAGACAAAGCTAAAGGCCAGTCAAGAGACTTCTACCCACCAGGCAACTAAGAAAACATCCATATTAAATGGGTGGGAAAAGCTGAGGCACAGTTGGGAATGGACCCCACCCAGGGCACTGCACCATAATACTGGGAAAGAAATTCCCATCACTCAAGTTCTCCCCATAGAGAGGAAGGTCTGGACCTCACATAGAGGATCCAAACCCTAAATTTCCCCAAGGTGTGGTACTTGATTCACAAACTTTAGAAATGGAGGGGATTAGATATGCCTATGCCTCTAGATTATAGAAAAAAAGTGAAAATTTGTGCACATGCATAAGCACTGCCAGGGACTTTATCCCCCTAAGCACTAAAGAAAAGGAGTATTAAAAAAACCCACAGCACTCTGTTTGCCCCCAGTCCCAAGAGGGGGTTTTACAAAACACCTTTTCAGTAGCTGGCTGATGGCCTAGATTCTAACTAACTTGCATCCATGGGGGAGTTAAAGAGGGAATCAATTATTAACCCTCTTCTAGTTTGGGAAGAGTTTACACTCCCATCAAGTGTCTCAAATCCTACAACATTCGCCTAAGAAATAGTGGTCAAAATCTCCTAGCTCGGGGTGCCAAAGAGATCAGCATACACATGTCATTGTACACCAGAGAAAAAAAGAGGCATTTTTAAAAAGGCAGGCAAACTCCTCTAGAGACTTCATTCTTTTGGAGCTGTGCAGAGGAGGGGCCAAAAAAATGCCACTACCTGTTTCTCCTTAGAAGGAGTTTAGGACATATATTGATAGCCCTAGTTTTTGATGCTACCACCTGAAAGACTCCCTCCTGAAAGACTCTGTTCTAAACCTAGTAGTTGCGGGAACAAAAGACTAGACATATGCAAGTCTTCCTTCATTCTGAAACAAAGACATAGTTTTAAATGGGTATCCAAACACTTCAAAGGGCTACACCCTCTTGGAGCAGTGGAGAAAAAGATCAAGAACATTAAATTCTCACTTGATCTCTGCAAGAGGCTTACAACACACACTCCCAGTGGCTATTTGATGGCCTGGTCTCTAATGAACTTGCCTCAAGAAGCTAATGGGGCAAACAAACAATAACTCTTTGGTAGCCAGAGCCAGAGCTCAGAATTCCATGGGACCTCCCCGTAGTTTGTCCCAGATATAAAGCCAGGTCTATCCTTTCTTTCTGGGATGAGTTTGACTGTGCACTGAGTGCCACAACTTTCATGTCTCCCACCTAAGCAACAGAGTAATTTAACTACCTCTGAAAATTGAGGCGGCTTTGTGATTCTCAGTGATCCAAGACTAGAGAAAACAAATAGATGGATGTATAATGGACCTACACCTAGCAGCTATTCCTCCAGGATTAGAAGGTGCAGCTTGAATATAAGTATAGGCATTTTCGAGAGATTTTCTCTTAGTGCAGAGAGAAGGGAGATAATTTCTTTCACCCAGGATCACCATAATGATAGAAAGAATGGGAACACATATCTAACACCTCAATCTTTCCAGCTACATCTAAATAAACTATCTCCTATCATACCATTTTTGGGGTACTGACAAGGTATAGCATATTCTAAGCTCCAGGGGCTACAAAAACAGAGATAGTAGTCTAAACAACGACAACAACAAATAGAGAGGCATTTTGAAATCTCTGGCCTAATGGGTGGGTAAAAATTTCTCTTATACAAGTTCAGTCTTAGAGAGATATAGGTATATTATTTAAGGCACAGAAACCAACACAGAGAATGAAGAAAAAGGAGAAAACAAGGTAATATGTTCTGAACAAACAACAACAACAAAAAATAAATAAATAAAAAATAAATCTCCAGAAATCAACTCAAATTAAGTAGAGTGTGTGGTTTACTTGACAGGGAATTCCAGATAATGACATGAACATGTTCACAGAGGTCAAAACAACAAGGGAAGAAGTTGATGACTTCAAAATAGAGACAGAAAGTATAAGGAAAATAACAAATGAAAATCAGATTTAAAGAATGCTATAGCTGAACTAAAAAATTTAATAGAAGGTTTTAACATCAGGCTTTATGAAGGAGAAGAAAGGATCACTGAAAATAAACCAATGTGAGGAACAAAAACAATTAAAAATAGTGAAGATAGCTTAAAAGACCTATGGAATATTACCAAGTGGAACAGCTTATATAATAATGACATGGAAGAAAAAGAAGAGAAAGTAAAGGACAGAAAACATATTCAAAGAAATAATTGCAGAAAACTTCTCACATCTGGGAAAGGAATTAGAAAGCCAGATCCATTAAGCCCATAAGATACCAAGAAGATGAATCCAAAGAAACTAACACCAGAACAGATCATTGTCAAATTTTCAAAAGTTAAAAACAAAGAGAGACTGTTGAAAGCAGCAAGGGAAAAGTGAATTGTCATATATAGAGGAACACACAAAGCAAAACCTAATAGTAGATACGTAAAAATAAATGAAAAAGACCAAAACCCACCTATACAGACAACCATCAAATCACAAAGAATGCAAAAGAGGAAGAAGGGAACAAAAGATTATAGAAAACAACTAGGAGTCAGTTAACAAAATTACAGAAGTAACTCAATACCTATTAATAATAACCCTGAGTATAAATAAATTAAATTTTCTAAATAAAAGATATAAAGTGGTATAATAGATTAAAAAACAAGACCTAATTTTATAGTGCCTATGAAAGACTCATTTCACCTATAAGGATACATATAAGAATACCTATAAAGACAAAATGTGAAGGAATGGGAAAAGATACTTCATGCAAATGAAAACCAAGAGCTAGCTAGAATAGCTATATTTATATTTGATAAAATAAACTTTAAGTTAAAAACTTTATAAAGTGACAAAGAAGCAATTATATAATAAGAAAATGGTCAATTCAGCAAGAGGATATAATTGTAAATATATATGCAACCAGTATTGGAACAACAAATGTATAAAGCATGTATTATTAGATATAAAGGGAGAGATAGACTGTAATCCAATTATAGTAGGAGACTTCTTCACTCCACTTTCCAAAATAGAAAAATGCTTTAGGCATAAAATCAACAAAGCAACATCAGAGTTAGACTAACTTTTAAAGTCTCTTCATAGGTCTCTAAGAACTTGTTGGATAAATTTTGGTGCTCCAATGTCCTGTGCACGTATATTTAGGGTAGTAAAGGCTTCTTGTTGAGTTGAATGCTTTATCATTATGTAATGCCCTTCTCTGCCTTTTTTGATTGTCATTAGTTTAATGTCAGTTTTTTTCTGAAATTAGAATAGCAACCCCTGCTTATTTTTCTTTTCTATTTGTTTGATAGAGATTCCTCCATCCATTTACTTTGAGTCTATGGGTATTATTGCATATGAGATGGGTCTCTTGAAGACATTATACAGTTGAGTCTTGCTTCTTAATTCAGCTTGTCACTATGTGTCTTTTAAGTGTGGTGTTTAGCCCATTTATGTTTGAGGTTAATATTTATATGTGCAGATTTGATCCTGTTATTATGTTGTTAGCTAATTGTTATGTAGACTTGATTGTGTAGTTGCTTTATAGTATCAATGATATATGTACTTATGTGTGTTTTGTGGTGGTTGGTAATGCTTTTTGTTGCCATATTTAGTCCTAGACTTCTTGTAAAGGAGATCTGGAGGTAACAACTTTCCTTAGCATTTGCTTGTTGAAAAAAAGAATTGATTTCTCCTTCACTTATGAAGTTAAGTTTGGCTGGATATAAAATTCTTGGTTAGAATTTCTTTTCTTTAAAGGTCCTGAATATAGGCCCTCATTCTCTTCTAGTTTTTCTGCGGAAAGGTCCACTGTTAGCGCAATGAAGTTCCCTTTGTACTTTTCTCTGGCTGCATTTAATATTATTTCTTTGTGCTCTCTACTTCTATGGTACCTGGACCCTGGATAATCTGATGATTATTTATCTTGGGAATGGTCATCTTGTATAGTACCTTGCAGAGGTTCTCTGAATTTCCTAAATTTGAATTTTGATTTTTCTAGTGAGGATGAGAAAATGTTCACGGACATTATCCTCAGATATGTTTTTCAAGTTGCTTGCTCTCTCTCCCTTTCTTTCAGGGACATGAATGAGTGGTAGGTTTGATTTCATTACATAATCCCATATTTCTTAAAAGTTTTCTTCATTCTTTTCTGTCCTTTTTTCTTCATTTTTATCTGAGTTAATTTGAAAAACTGTTCTTTGATCTCTGAAATGCTTTCCTGAGCTTTGTCTATTCTGCTGTTAATGTTTTCAATTACATTATGAATTCTTATAGTGAGTTTTTCAGCTCCATCAGATCAGTTTGGCTTTCCATAAAATGGTTATTTCATCTTTTAGCTATTGAATCATTTTATTGGGTTCGATAGATTTCTTAAACTGGGTTTCAACTTTCTCCTGAATCTTGATGAACTTTATTCCATTGAGATTTTGAGTTCTGTTTCTGCCTTTTTAGCCATTTTTGTTTGGCTAGAAACTATTGCTGGCGAGCTATTGTGGTCATAAGGGGTAAACGGACACTCTGGCATTTTGAATTGCCAGAGTTCTTCTGCTTGTTCATTCTTATCTGGGAAGACTAATGTGCCATTAACTGTGCTATAATTTGAGTACAGTCAGTTGGCTTCATTTCTGGATGTTTTCAGAGCACTAAGGTTTTATGCAGGATCTTTATTTGTGGCTATTGCAGCACTACTTACAATAGCCAAGATATAAAAACAATCTGTCCATCAACAGGTAAGAAATTTTTAAAAATCTAGTATATATACATAATTAAATATTATTTGGCTATAAAAAGAGTGAAATTCTGTCGTTTGAACAGCATGAATGAGCCTGGAGGACATTATGTTAATTGAAATAGGCCAGGTACAGAAGATAAGTATCACATGTTCTCACTCATGTGTTACAGCTAAAGAAGTGGATGCCATAGAAGTAGAGAGTAGAATAGTGGTCACCAGAGGCTTGGAAGCATAGGAGAAAAGGATGGGAAGAAATTAGTTAATGGGTACAAAATTATAGTTAGATAAGTTCTAATGTTTTGTAGTGTAGTAGGGTGACTATAGTTAACCATAATTTATTGTATATTTCAATATAGCTAGAAGAGAGGATTTTTAATGTTCTCAGCACAAAGACATGATAAATATTTGAGGTGATAGTTATGCCAATTGCACTTATTATTACAGACGTGCTGAAATATCAGGTGTATCCCATATACATATACAATTATGTATCAGTTAAAAAATTTTAAGGCTGTCTGCTTTTGTGGATACTTAAGCCATTTGGAACCATTTTGAGAAGACTGCCTTGCTGTTTTCAAAACATCTCATTATAGAAAATATTTTCAAAATGTGCGTGCATGCGCGCATGTGTGTGACATCATTGGCCTTGATATCCAAATCAAATTTCGGGCACTCTTGTTTCTTTAGGGTGACAGTTAACATCATTCTAATGTAAGATGTTAACATTAGGGAAAACTGGGTGGGAGTATTCAGGAATTCTCTTTCTTTGCAGTTTTTCTGTAAATCTAAATCTGCTCTAAAAGTTTATTTTTAAAAATCATTGTATGATAGTTCAAGATGACACAGGAATAAAATAATTCAGTCTTTGGTGTCTACATTGACTTGTAGGTGAGTCTGTTTCTTAAAGAAACAATTTAGTTTTGCCAGAAAACTCTTTGCCTAGGTATAAGTCAGATTAATTTTAAGCCAAATTTCACTATAGGGTAAACTGGGTTTCCTGGTGATTTACTTTCATTAGAAAATTTTCTGTTAGCAAAGCAGATAATAGATTTGTATTTTTTTCCTGAATCAGTCATAGAGATGGCAATTTCAGAGAAATGGCTACTCCTTGCTTAGCCATTGCACTTTGATCTGAAATAGTAATAACCTTAAGATTATTGCTCCAAAAATGTCTAAAACATATCTCACTAAACACACTTGATTTGTGCTGGTTTTATAAAGTGCATGTGTAGCTCAGAGCAGAGGTCTAATCATCAGACTGAGTAAATTGCTTTCATGGTACATTGCTTATATTTCTAATAGTACCTATGTATTTGCAGCTTGGATAATAATAAGGTAATCTTACATACTAATAACTGGAGAAGTACTAAGCCCCTTCTTTGCATTATCCCCTTTAATCCTCACAGTACCTCAGAGGGGGGTACACCAATTTGTAACTGAGAAAACTAAAGTCTAGTAGAGGCTAAATAACTTGCTTAACGTTTCAGATCATAAGCCACAAAGTTGGATTCAGTTCCAGATCTGTATGACGGCAGACCCTGACCTTTTCCCAGTAGATTATAGTGCTTGTTATTTACATATCAATGTCCCTCAAGTAAGCTTGAATTCCTTAGGAGTGAGAACTGTGTTATATTCATTTTTGGATCCTCAGATGTAATTTAGACCCATACCTGCAAAAGGTGTACACCATATTTTTTCTTGCTTTTCGTTTAATATATAAACTTAGGTACCTCAGTCACATATAAGAATAATTCTCCTAATTGTTTCTAGCTGCTCAAGTAATCATAATTATTATGAGGAATTAATACAGAGTGAAGCATTTGCTTACAGAATTATATAGGAGAAAAAACTCATTCCTGATTGTATATGCTACTGAAATTCAGTTGTGTTGTTGCCCTAAATTATAGCTGAGCAATCACTTTTTCCTCAGCTGGGAAAGCCGTTCTTGATCTGCTTCCTAAAACTCAGGTAGAGGACAGCATACACGAGCTCTCGTGGGAGAGATGTGAAATTATTATTGTTTGTCTCTGGATTCTGGATTATGATCTTGCTACCTAAAATCTAAGCCCCTTAAAATTGCTATTAGATACCAGATAGCTCTCCATTATGAAGCGGTGTAGCATGTAATAACAATTTTATAACTTAAAAATATTTCTATATTAAGAGCCATCAGGTTAACATAATGAGAACTATATGTTGGATTCTGTGGAATTATTTGTACTCTATCCTGATAAAATGAATCTGGCGTGAAATACTGTTCTCTCTTTATCTGAATAAGTGCTTTATCATCATAGGTGTGATGTGGATTAGATCCTGCTCCCTTAACATAATCAAAAGAAGACACTTCCTTTGTTACAGCTAGTAATGTTCTAAGTGATGTGCAGCTTCAGATTTGTGGAGAACTTTTAACCAAATCCAGGGCATGCTCTTTTGTCCATGGTTCTCTCTCTCTGACTTTGCATAGGGTGGAAAGTCACTGCAACTCTTTCATCAAATTGAATTAAATTGCTTAAGTCTTTATAATCTGTATGAACTCACATATCCTTGTGCAATTATACTGTTCAATATTCAGGACTCACAATGAGGAAAGTACCTAGTTTGAATGGGTGCTAGGTCATGAGGCAGCAATGCAGGCATGAAGCTGAAAGCCCCCATTTCTATCTTTCTTCTGTTGCTAGCTCACTCTGTGATCCTGGGCAAGGCCTTTTACTTCTTGGAGATCTGCATTCCTCTTATGTAAAGTGGGGAAGACAGTACAGGTGATCTCTGAATCTAATATTTTATTGCTCTGGAATTCCATTGTTGGAGTGAACTTCCTCTCATATGGTCTGTGAGAACTTTATACTCTAATTTTATTAATAAGAAGTCTGAATTTCTGTAGCTCTGAGTTTTGGAGGCAACATAACTGTTAGAAAATAATTTACATAGTTAGATTTAGATTTGGGGTGATTTATATTAGGAAAAATGTTTAATTTGGTCTTGTTTACAATTTTTGTGGAAGTGTGTAAATAATAAAGGGAAATGTGAATCTATTAGGTTCAACTCCTTCCCCAAAAAATTTTTGGCTCAATGAAGAGTCTACCTATTTACTTAGTTAAGTTTCAGCCACTGAAAGACATTTTAAGGCTGTTGTTCAACTGTTGCTTCTGAAAGTGCCTGTTTTGGAGGTATATCTTGAGTTCTTTATTCCTCAAGTTGAAGAAATAGATTTACTTGATGAAAGGAACTCATAGAAAGCACCAGCCTGTGACATGGGGGTGGGAGTATCATATAGGTAAAGGTAAGGGGAGTTGGAGAAATAAGTGATTAGAAAGGATTTTGGAGGTGCTGATGAGATTTGAAAGTGAGTTTTTATTCAAGATAGGGGAATAATAAATCAAGTTTTTATCATGGCTATGTCCTTGGGTGGGCAATAGTCTGGACACATACAGCTAATTCTCAGCCTGTAGAATTCCAGAGCATTCTGGCATTTCTGTCCAACTAAACACAAGTGATGCTACTGTCAGTGATAAATAAATAAAACGGGTTTTCTTCTTCTTCTTCTAAGATTTAGAACATGCTTTAATACCCTGGAAAGCTGAGAAACTGAACACAGGTGTAAATGTTAAAATTATAATTGCTGACATTTATTAAGAATGTTCTGAGCTCTTGGAATTGTGCTAAATTCCTTTTGTGTATTATTTCATTTTATTCATGTATTCATTCATATTTATTCAATATTTATTCAACAGCTACATGCCAGGCACAGTTTTGACACTTAGAAAATAGGAATGAACAAAATATAAGAAATCCCTTTTTTTATGGACTTTATACCCAAGTCAAGAACCCATTAATATAAAGGTGAAGAGAGACATATAATAAATATATTTCTAAATTATATAATACATAAAATAGTGGAAAGTACTTGAAGAAATTAGAATTTGAAAATTAGGTAATATTGCATATGTCAATATATACACATAATTTTAAATATGGTGGCTGGGGAAGTCCTGATTGAGAAGTTGACATTGGAATCAAAGGCTAAAGGAGGTAAGGAAACAAGCCATTCAAACATTTGGGGGAAGAGACTTCCAGGCAAAGGGAAAAGCAACTGCAAAGATCCAAAGGAGAAACATACCTTTAATGCTGTATGATTAAGAAATAGTGGGGAGACTACTGTGGCTGAAGCAGCAAGAGTATTAGGATAGTATGGTAGGAAGTAAGGTCATAGAAGGAGGGGTCAAATGATGGGGGTTTGGGGAATTATGAACAGTCTTTGAAGTTATTTCTATTTGAATATAATATGGTAGGAAATAAGGTCATAGAAGAAGAGGTCAGATAATGATGGGAGTTTTGGGGGAGATTATGAACAGACTTTGAAGGCATTTCTATTTGAAGAGGGTTTTGAACAGAGAAGTGTATGACCTGGCTTAAGTCTTCACAGTAATGCAATTAATGCTGTGCTGATAATGGATTTTTGGGATACATAGGTGGATGCTCAAAGATCAGTTAGGAAATTTTTGCAATAATCCAGGTTAGAGTGTCAGGGTGGTTGCAATGAGGTTGTAAAAAGTGGTCAGATTCATATCTTTGAAGGTAGAAACTACCGGATTTGCTGACATTTTTGGATATTTGATATGAGAAACAACAATGAATTAAGGATGATTTCAAGGTGTCTGGCACAAGAAACCATAAGGTTTTTGTCTTGAGGACAGGTAAATGGAATTTTTATATACTGAGATGAGGAAGTCAGCAGTTGGAGCAGTTTAGGAAAGGCAGACAATCAGCAGTTTGGTTTTATATATTTCAAATTTGTTGGTGGGAGTGTAAATTAGTTCAACCATTGTGGAAGACGGTGTGGCGCTTCCTCAAGGACCTAGAAATAGAAATTCCATTTGACCCAGAAATCCCATTACTGGGTATATATCCAAAACATTATAAATCATTCTATTATAAAGACACATGCACACCTATGTTCACTGTGGCACTGTTCACAATAGCAAAGACCTGGAACCAACCCAAATGCCCATTGATGATAGACTGGACAAGGAAAATGTGGCACACATATACCATGGAATACTGTGCAGCCATAAAAACCAATGAGTTCGTGTCCTTTGTAGGGACATGGATGAATCTGGAAACCATCATTCTCAGCAAACTGACTCAAATTTGAATTGTTTATAATGTAGTCAATTGAGATTTCCAGTAGGCAGTTGTATATGCAAATTATTTAATCCTCTCAACAACCATAGGAGGCATGGGAGTGTAATTAATATCCTGATTACAGATGTTCAAGGGCACATACATAGTAAGCAGTTGAGTAGCCATCTGAATCCAGGTATCCTGAATCCAGGGCATGTTACTCACCATGTAGATTTACTGTCTTTCTCAGCCATCCTAATCAAACCCCCAACATACTTTTCTGTAGAAATTGACAAGATGATTTGTAAACTTACACAGAAATGCAAAGGTCTTAGGTTAGCAAAAACAATTTTGAAAAAGAATAAAGTTAGATGAATCTTACCACCTAACTTTAAGACAATATAAAGCCATAGTAGACAATATAATATTTGTGTAAGAAGAGACAGCAACATGATGTTTTTTGAAAGCCTATAGAGACACATATGCAGTCAATTGATTTCTAATAAGTTTGAAGGTAATTCAATAGCAAAAGCTTTGCATTTTTAATAAATAGTGCTGAAACAACTGGATATTGACATGCAAAACCCCTCACAATCTCTATTTTATGGAATATAAAACTTAATTTGAAATATATTACAAACCTAAACATAAGAGCCAAAACAGCAAAGATTCTAGAAGAAAACAGTAGACAGTAGACTATCTTTGTGAACTTTGGGTTGCCATAATTTTTGACAGAATATAAAAAGCACTAAATATTAGAAATATAAATTAGACTTATCTACTAAAATTAAAATCACCTGTTCTTCAAAAGGAACTATTAAGAAAATAAAATGAGAGGAAAAAAATCACAGATAGGAGGCAGGATTAACCTGCAGCTCCTGCTTGGACAGACAGAGCAGTGGGCAGAGACTCACATTGTGAACTTTTGCTCCAATAACTATTGCAGGAACATACCAGGAAAGCTGAAAGAATCCACAGACCCTTTTAAAGAAAATGGATTGCTGCTGCAGGCCTCTGGAGACAGCCAAAATCCTGTGAGTGTCCGAAGAGTGAAGGTGTGAAAGGGGAGTCATCCACCCTGAACACACACCTTTACTGGGGAACCTAAAAGCCTAGATCACAGGAGTAGGATGTGACCTTAACCGGAGCTGAGACAAACTTAAAGAGCCAAGCCAAATACAGGGGTAGAAGAAGCAACAGGAAGAGCCCTGTGGGCACTTTTGGTCCCCAGGGAAGCCATTTCTGACTTTGTCTTACAGGGGTCCTTGGGGAGGACTGACAGAGGAATTGGGAAAAGACCACAAGGAGAAGGAAACTTCTAGCCGAACTTTGTAACACTTTTGACGGAACGTGAAGTTTCCTGGACAGAGCCTGGGGGAGGGGGTGAATAGTGAGTGCAGACACAGCACAGAGGGCATGACAGGCACAGGGAGGCACGAAACTTGAAAGCCCTGCTTGCTTTCTCAGCCAGGAGGCTGGTAGCCTGGGCCATGTTCTCAGTCCTGCTCACCAACTGCCTGGAGATGAACTCAGTCCTGTTGGGAGTGGGAGGAGGCATGGTAGAAATGAAGCTGGCCTTTTGGACTACATGGGAGCTGGGTGAGGCCTGTAACTGCTGACTTTTCCCCACTTCCCTGGAGACCTGCATGACGGCAGAGGCAGTCATAATCCCCTGGGAGCATAACTCCATTGGTGTGAGAACAATACCCCTATCCCCCACAGCAGCCACAGCAAGCCCCACCCAAGAAGAGTCTGAGTTCAGACATGGCTAACCCTGCCCCCACCATAGGCGCATAGACCAATGAAACAGAATAAAGAACCCAGAAATAAAGCCAAATGCAGCCAACTGATATCTGACAAAACAAACAAAAACATACAGTGGAGAAAGGGCACCCCATTCAACAAATGGTGCTGGAATAATTGGCAAGCCACATGTAGAAGAATAAAGCTGGATCCTCATCTCTGATCTTTTACAAAAACCAACTCAAGATGGATCAATGGCTTAAATCTAAGATGTAAAACTATAAATATTCTAGAAGATAACATCGGAAAAACCCTTCTAGACATTGGCTTAGGCAAACACTTCATGACCAAGAACCTAAAAGCAAATGCAACAAAAACAAAGATAAATAGGTGGGACTTAACTAAAAGGCTTCTGCACAGCAAAAGAAACAGTCAGCAGAGTAAACAGGCAACCCACAGAGCGGGAGAAAATCTCTGTAGTATATATATCTGTCAGAGGACTAATATCCAGAATCTACAAGTAGCTCAAACAAATCAGCAAGGAAGAAAACAAACAATTCTCTCTAAAAGTGGGCTATGGACATGAATAGAAAATTCTCAAAAGAAGATCTACAAATGGCCAACAAATATATGGAAAATGCTCAACATCACTAATGATCAGGGAAATGCACATCAAAACCATAATGTGATACCATCTGACTCCTCCAAGAATGGCCATAATAAAAAAAAAATAGATATTGGTGTAGATTTGGTGAAAAGGGAGCACTTTTGCACTGCTGGTGGGAATGTAAACTGCTATAACCACTATGGAAAACAGTGTGGAGATTCCTTAAAAAACTAAAAGTGGAACTACCATTAGGACCAGCAATCCCAGTACTGGGTATCTACCCAAAGAAAGAGAAGTCATTATATGAAATAAGACACTTGCATGTGCATATTTATAGCAGCAAAATTCACAGTTGTAAAAATATAGAACCAGCCTAAACGCCAATTAAACATCAAATGGATAAAGAAAATGTCACACACACACACACACACACAAACACACACACACACACACACACACCGTGGAATACCACTCAGCCATAAAATGGAATGAAATAACGGCATTCACAGCAACCTGGATAGAGTTGGAGACTCTTATTCTAAGTGGAGTATTTCAAGAATGGAAAACTAAACATTGTATATTCTCACTCATTAGTGGGAGCTTAGATATGAGGATGCAGAGGCATAAGCATGATACAATGGACTTTGGGGACTTGGAGAAAGGATAGAAGAAGGGTGTTGGATAAAAGACTACATGCTGGGTACAGTGTACACTGCTCAGGTGATGGGTGCACCAAAATTTCAGAAACCACAACTAAAGAACATGTTCACGTAACCAAACACCACTTGTATCCCAAAAAACTATTGAAATAAAATACATAAATAAATGAAAGAAAGGAAACAATACTACCTACACATGCTTAAAATTAGAAAGCATAGAAAGATTTCTTTAAAAAAAAAAGATAAGCCCCAAATTTGGAGATAATACTTGCAATACATTTACTTGACAAAGTAATTGTATCCCAAAACAACATAATGCCTAAACTGTAATGTAAGGAAACATAACAAATAATTTAACATAAAACATGTATTACAATGCAGAAGTGAAGTGGTCAGATGCTTATCATTAAAGGTAGAGTCATTCTAGGTATGACAGGTGTCCTTCAGGATGATACCAGGAAGAGATTTGCTGTCCTTGTCATGATTTTCTGAAATAGAGAACAATTGTAAGGCTCTGAACAAAACCAAGTACAGACCTCTCTTCTTTTTGTTTTCATGGTAGTTGAATTCCTAAAAATTTTAATATATATTAAAATGATATAAAGTATACTTTTTTATGTGTAAAATGCAATATGTTTCTTGGTTTGGGTTGTTATTAAGCTTTTCACAACCATAAGAAATCTCTATGAAGCATTAAAAATTTGAGCAGGCTATAATTCTTCAGTGTGTGAGACTGTCCACCTCATTGCAGATCCAGAGTAATAAACACTTTTAGGATTTCTTAACCATGGTGACAATTAAAAAGGAAACCTCCTCTACGGATTTCTAAAATGTTCCCTAAGGGGTAATACTATCTAAAGAGAACCACTGTTCCATTACACAACCGAAAAAAACATAAACATTTTCTGGCTTGGACGGTATCTGAATGGGGAATTCTCTGTCTATTCCTGCTGCCTTACTTCTTCCCACAGATGAATGCATAAATAAAGATCTACTGGTTTCTGTGTTTTAGAATACTTATTTGTTATTTTAGAAATAAAGGTGTTCTATTAGCAAAATGATGGAGACCACCATTGCTGAGTTGTTGCTTGGTACATATAAAGAAACCAACAGCTGCTTCCTTGGTTGGTTGCTCATAAAAACTGACAAATTGAATACTTTCAACCTTGTCAATGAATGAAATACTTTTAGAGAGGTGCCAAATTAAAAACAGCCCTGCAAATGGCTTGGCATAGATAAAAGGACCCTGCAAACTAGACCCATAAGTTCTGCTGGGCTTCATGTTGACAGTGCCTGGGGCCCTTGCTCTCCTTCCTGGTTTGAAAAATGCCCTCAGAGCTTCTGTCTTTGGTTACGGCTATGCAAAGAGACTTTGCGTTTCAGAGAAACCTCTTCTTGAGAGGTATCCAGAAACAGCGCTTCTCTGGTCTCTCTGTGGTTTTGTCACTAACATAAATCTTGTTTTCCATCTCATATGTATTCAGTATGTATTTAGTATGAATACACCAGTTGAAAAATGACATGGTCTTTTCATCAGACATATAGTTGTATTCAAGCTTTTGATACAGGAGCATGGATCACTCACTTGGAGTGATTGGAGTACTTAAGCTTCAATCTCAACCTGCTGTAGTCAGTCTCTCAGATCATTTTTTTTTTTTTTTTTAAAAAGGGGGAAGCAAATAATTTCAGAAAGATACTCTGAACATTGTTCAACCACAGCCCCCACTTTAAAAATTTCACTCTGGCTGGGTGCGGTGGCTCAAGCCTGTAATCCCAGCACTTTGGGAGGCCGAGGCGGGTGGATCACGAGGTCAAGAGATCAAGACCATCCTGGTCAACATGGCGGTGCGTGCCTGTAATCCCAGCTACTCAGGAGGCTGAGGCAGGAGAATTGCCTGAACCCAGGAGGCGGAAGTTGCGGTGAGCCGAGATCGCGCCATTGCACTCCA
>NW_022436998.1:5109999-5305233 GCF_009761245.1 Sapajus apella
CAGAATGATGGTGAAAACTCCTTTTTATTTAAATCCACCTGAAACCACGAGAAAGTGGTAATTTGAAAATTCAGTGCATATGCCTTTTACTGAAGAGAACATCTTCATTTCCTTTTACACATTAAAAACATTTCCACAGATGCACTGAAAGTCAAAGCTGCAGGGGTCCATAAGGTGTCAGTACAGCATCTAATCTGATAATTAAATCTTCCTTGCAATCTACCATGGAGACTGAAACAAACCCATTTTTTTAGCGAACATGTGAGATTTGTAAGTGAGACAGACTTTTGGAGTCCCTGGTAGGAGCAGAATCTAAAAACCTGCATTTTAAAACTGTTTGCTACTAAATATCAGAAGTCTTATTCTCTGGTACCAACACCCTTAGCTCCTGATTTGGTTTCCATTCTCAATACCATCATGTTCATTTTTGTTTGTGTAGATATAACTTTGCATAAGTTCTTTTTAAAAATTGACTTTTAGAACTGAGCAAAGTTCTTCCAGTTGTCTTCTGACTGGTGAGTGATAAATAGAACTTTCATGACTTTTTTTACTTTTGGCTGAACCAATATTCTTTTCTCTAAGTTGTAGTGGCAATTATTTTTTGAAGAGACTCTTCATTGAACACAAAAGCACTGAAGAAAATCTAACTTTGTAAGTCAGTCGTACAACCAATCTCTGCCACTTATTTTTCTGCCTGGGTTTTCCCTACTAAAAGTGAGTAAGAAGGACTGATAGGGAGAAGTTAGTGATGAGTTTCTTTAAGATGGCATTAATAACTAATTTCATCATTCAGACCTTCAGCAGTCAGTCATTGGATACAACAGACCAGGAAAGAATAAAAATAAAGGATAGGACCAAACATCAGAATAAAAGGAGGCACCTATCAATGCTATTTTATTAGGTAATCTCATTCACATGGGGATGAATAGTATAGTATCTCTCACAGGAGACAGCCTTTATTGAACTTCCACTAAGAAGTACTGTTCAAGAACAGAGGCCTTGGAGGCAACGCCATACATCTACAACTATCTGATCTTTGATAAACCTGACAAAAACAAACAAAAAAATGGGGAAAGGATTCCCCGTTTAATAAATGGTATTGGGAAAACTGGCTAGCCATGTGCAGAAAGCAGAAACTGGACCCCTTCCTGCCACTGTACACTAAAATTAACTCCAGATGGGTTAAAGATTTAAACATAAGACCTAACACCATAAAAACCCTAGAAGAAAACCTAGGCAAAACCATTCAGGACATAGGCATAGGCAAGGACTTCATGACTAAAGCACCAAAAGCATTGGCAACAAAAGCCGGAATAGACAAATGGGATCTAATTAAACTCCAGAGCCTCTGTACAGCAAAAGAAACAATCATTAGAGTGAACCAGCAACCAACAGAATGGAAAAAATTTTTTGCAATATACCCATCTGACAAAGGGCTAGTATCCAGAATCTACAAAGAACTAAAACATATTTACAAGAAAAAAACAAACGAACCCATCCATAAGTGGGCAAAGGATATGAACAGACACTTTACAAAAGAAGACGTATATGAGGCCAACAAACCTATGAAAAAAATGCTCATCATCACTGATTATTAGAGAAATGCGAATCAAAACCACATTGAGATACCACCTCATGCCAGTTAGAATGGCGATCATTAAAAAATCTGGAGACAACAGATGCTGGAGAGGATGTGGAGAAATAGGAACACTTTTATACTGTTGGTGGGGGTGTAAATTAGCTCAACCATTGTGGAAGACAGTGTGGTGCTTCCTCAAGGATCTAGAAAAAGAAATTCCATTTGACTCAGCAATCCCATTACTGGGTATATACCCAAAGGATTATAAATTGTTCTATTATAAAGACACATGCACACGTATGTTCATAATGGCACTGTTTACAATAGCAAAGACCTGAAACCAACCCAAATGCCCATCAGTGATAGACTGGACAAGGAAAATGTGGCACACATACACTGTGGAATACTATGCAGCCATAAAAAAGGATGAGTTTGTGTCCTTTGTAGGGACATGGATGAACCTGGAAACCATCATTCTCAGCAAATTGACCCAAGAATAGAAAATCAAACACCGCATGTTCTCACTCATAAGTGGATGCTGAACAATGAAAACACAGGGACACAGGGAGGGGAGCATCACACACTGGGGTCTGTTAGGAGGGCAAGGGAGGGACAGCAGGGAGGTGGGGAGGGATAACATGGGGAGAAATGCCAGATGTATGTGACGGGGGGATGGAGGCAGCAAACCACGTAGCCATGTGTGTACCTATGCAACAATCCTGCATGATCTACACAAGTACCCCAGAACCTAAGGTACAATAAAAAAAAAGAAAAAACATATGAATATTAATATGTATTTCATATAATAGTTGGAAATATTAAATGCAAATTTAAAAGGAAAAAAAAAAAAAGAAGTACTGTTCAATTATGTTGGATTAGCAAATCCATCTTTGCCTTCATTATGCTACAAAGAACTGTGACCGTATTAAAGATGCCTATAAACTTGAATATGAGGAAATTAATTCTCTAAAATCTTGGTCTGTTGTAAATAATAAATCCTACCAACATGAGAAAAATGTTATTAGATTAGATTCAGTCCTGTGTTCTAGTCTCTAACTTTGCACCAAAAGATATTTGTCCCTGTGTAGTATGTCCCAGAGAGCCCTCAGGATTAAGGTATAGGTATGCATGTACATTTTCTTTTTCAGCTGGGTGCAGTGGCTCATGTCTGTAATCCTGGCACTTTGGGAGGCTGAAGTAGGTGGATCACCTGAGATCAGGAGCTCAATACCAGCCTGGTCAACATGGTGAAATCCCATCTCTACTAAAAATACAAAAATTAGCCTTGTACAATGGCAGGTGCCTGTAATCCCAGCTACTGGGGAGGCTGAGGCAGGAAAATTACTTGAACCTGGGAGGTGGAGGTTGCAGTGAGCTGAGATCTCCTATTGCACTCCAGCCTGGGTGACAAGAGTAAAACTCTGTCTCAAAAAATTGTTTTTTTTAGTTATTGATATTTGGGCAGAGAATGGAGCTCATAATAGTCTTCAGTACATACCACATTATCATAATTGTTTAATGCAAGGCTTTATGACTCTTATTTTTTTCTGTCTAATGTGTTTGCTGTATATTCTTAAATATGCATGTATTTATGTTTATATATTCTTAAATATATATTCTTGTAAAATATGTAGTATTGATTTGTTCTTAATTTACATAATGATTTTGCACTATAAATCACACACTGCTCACTTAACAATGTTTTTAAGATCTGTCAACATTATTGTATGTGCATCTACTTTGCTGCTTGTTAGAACTGCATAGTATATCATAGTACACAATTCCATTTTACAAATCTTTCACCCTAAAAATGAACATCGAACATACCCTTTATTTCCATCACCATAAACAATGTCACAATGAACATGCTTGAGTGTATACCCTTATGAATCTGAGAGAACTTTCCTGGGATATAGATATTCAGCAGTGGGATCACTGAGTCATAAAACATACATATACTTAATTTTTCTAGACATTCTGATACTTCTTTCTGGCCTGGCAGGATCAGTTAGTTATTGTTCCCATTTGCAGTGCACCAGTGTTCAGGTCCACAGCTCCCCAACATTAGCTATTACATGTCTTCCTAATTTTTGCCATTCCAATAAATACACATTGATTTTTCATTGTTGACTTACGTAGCATTTTTCTACTAATTATGTTTTTGAGCATCTTTTCTGGCCTTGTTAGTCAGGTGAGCTTTTTATAGTTTTCTATTGTGCTTACTCATTCTTTATTGTCAAGAGATCTATTTTTATAAGCTAAGTATTATTTTTTTATTAGTTTTAAGGGTTCCAAATATCTTCTCCCAGGCTTCCAATCTACCCATTATTTTATTATGTACTTTAGGAAATCCTTGGTTTTAATGTAGTCAAACCCATTTTTAAAACTTACAGTCTTTTGAACAATTATTTCAGAACATTTACCTACAAATTTGGTGTCAAAATATTATTTTACATGTTTTTCTGTTTTTTGGTGGTTTTATATTTATATTTGGTTTTTAATTTATTTATTTCTCAGTTGGTGTGCAATTAAAATGTAAAAGTCCAGCTCCATTTTTCTTCATACCTAGTTTTTCATAACATCGTTGATTGAACAATCCATTTTTTTCATCATTCGTTTGTGGGACTATCTTTATTATATATCAAAGTTTTCATATGTACAGGAATTCATTTCTGTTTCTTCTATTGCATTTCATTAGCCTATTAGTCTAAAACCATTTTCTGTTTCTGTATTGGTATCATATCTCTTTTTAAAACCACTATAGTATTATGTATTAATTTCTAGTAGGATTAGTTCCTTGTCTTAGTTTTCTTTTTCAAAGTTGACTTAACTATCCTTTTTTTTCTTTTTTTTGAGACATAGTCTTGCTTTGTTGCCTAGACTGGAGTGCAGTGGTGCAATCTCTGCTCACTGCAACCTCTGCCTCCCAGGCTCAAGTGATCTTCCCACCTCAGACTCCGGAATAGCTGGGACTACAGGCGTGCACCACCTCTCCCAGCTAATTTTTTGTATTTTTTAGTAGAGATGGGGTTTCACCATGTTGCCCAGTCTGGTTTCAAAATCCTGAACTCAAGCTATCTGCCCACCTTGGCCTCCCAAAGTCCTGTTATTACAGGTGAGAGCCACCACATCTGGCCTGACTCAGATATACTTTGGTTTTTCTTCTATGTAAACTTGAGAATGAGTTTGTAAATGCCTCCAGCTGTACTTTCTATTATTGCGTTGAATTGACAGATTAATTTGGGAGAGAATTGACCTCTATCCCATATTAACTATCCCGTGCATAAACATGGGATATTGCCCAGTTTATTCAAATTTCCTTTTATGTCCTTTAATGTAATTAGAACATTTTCTCTTAAAGGTTTTATGCGTTTATTATTGGGGTTATTTCTATATGCTTTACATTCTTTATTGCTATTGTTAATGATGTCTTGAGACTGAGCACATTTTGTGAAATAAGTAAAGTAAGTCAAAGTGTCTTAAATGTGGTAAACTTTTTGGCAAAATATATATGTCAAGTTGTTTGTATTTGTAGAATAATGAAATGCTTTATACTTGATGACAACTCTGCAAAGGTTACTTGTACCCATTTTTCTAGATTGTAACCAGCACCCAGCACCAGTTTGACGCTAGGGACTATGCTTCCCCATATCTCCTTTCAATGGGAGAAAGATACATGAGATTTGGGAGGTAGGAGTAAAGCAGACATCATTATTCTCAGTAGGTCATGGCAGTTAGATGGGGTAGAGGTCAGACTAAGTGGCTTTGGCTTTGACAGACATGGCAGCTTTGCTGACCTCTTTGCAACCCCCCAGATTGTATTCCAACTTTGGGAGCCAAATACATGGAATTCCTTAGGCTTTTCCATAAGCTCTGGCTTTTCACCTGTGTCAGAGCTTCAGTTCCTTCGAAGACCTTCCCTCCCTTAGCAACACCCAAATCTGGGTAAGTCCTAATCAATATACAAACCCCCTTATTCTGTATCACAATGACTCTGTTTCCCTGAGTGAACTCAGACTGATATACCTATACCAATATTTTTTTGTCTGGATATGTGAAGAAATTATTGAAACATAAAACATTTCCATACTAAAATATAGAAATTAGTAAAGAAGTAAAGTAAGTTTCCTGGCCTTGGGAAATTTCTGGAACAATTCATGTTGGCAGTCACTCATTTGTTCATATATTGCTTCATAAGAAAAAAAGGTGAATGATAATGTTATTTAAATTTTTTAAAATTACAAAGGTACAAAGGACAGTGACAAAATTATCACTTAATATATTTTGCATCTTTTAAGCCAAAATAGATACACATATATATGAAAAATTGATATATGACAATATGACATAGTTCTTTTGGAAAATCAGTTAGGACAACATGGCGTCTTAATAAAGTTCCCTGAGAAAATAAGTTAGCCCCTAAAATAAAATATAATTATATGTCATAATAAGCCATACCAAAAAATTCAATTTTAGGTGAAATAAAATCTCAATTTGAAAACATTATTTAACAGCTTTAAATATAATTAAACATAATCTTATATTTAAATTTTAACTATATTATATCTTTATAACCTAAGTGCAGAAAGGATTTTTTAACCAAGACAAAGAATAAACCATAGAGGAAAAGAGTAATGCATTTGATGACATAATATTAAATGCTTATCTATATCAAAACATATAAATAAAGCAAAAAGTTAAATTTAGATTGGGAAAAATAGTCAAAAAACAAAAACAAAAAATAAAAATTAAAAAATAGACTGGGAAAAATACTTGGAGTCTATTTATCAAAGGATTAATTAGCATCTAGGATAGTTGGATAAACCACCCCAAAGGAGAAACTGGCAATGATTATGAACCGGATGTTCACAGAAGAGGAAAACTACATGGCTTACACGTACATAAAAATATGCTCAACTTCTCTAATAATCAAGACCACAACATGTAGCACTTTGCAGCTATTGAGTTGGCAAAGTGTTGGCAAAAACATGAAGAAATGGGAACTTGTCCAATGCTAATAGAAATAAAAAACAGCAACTACTCTGGAGAGCAATTTAACAAAAATTATTAGAGATGAAGTTACATGTCTCCTTCCAGGCAGCAGTTCTGCTTCTAGGCATATACCCGAGTGAAACACTGGCACATATGCCCAGAAGGCATGTGTAATAATGTTCATGACAGTTTTTTTGAAATATTAGTGAAGTCGAAACAACCTAAATGTCATCCAGGGGAGAATGGATTTATTCTCATTTATTGTCCTATATTAATACAGCACAACATTATTCAATGGAGCCAATGAGTTATAACTAATTTCAATATGGATGTTACTCACATATATAGAGTAAAGAAAGCAAGTTGTAGTAGGTTATATCCATTATGATATCATTTTTGTAAAATCTAAAAATTGTGCCAAAATAGTATATAGTATTTAGGAATACGTAGTCATATAGTACACAATAGAGATGTCCCTGCAAAAGATAAATAACTGACTCAAATAATAGTTACCTGTAGTGAGGGAGAGGAATTTGAATACATTTATGGGGCATACACATGGGCTTCAAGAATGTTGGTCATCTTTTATTTCTTAAGTGGTAGATGATGGGTGATTAACTTTTTAAAAAGTTTTTTGTATGTCTGAAATCTTTTGACCAAAAAAGCCCCAGTAAAAGCTAAGTGATTCTTGCATTAGACTCATAGAGATATTTATCCTGAAAATTCCTTCCTGAGAGGACATTTTCAGGTGCTTATTTTTTTCATACAAAGGGGTCAACTACTTGGGTACCAATCAATTTTCATTCCTCCACTGGACTGAGCATTCCTCCACTGCAAGAATTATGCCTTATTATCATTATATCCCTGTAGCTCACATTAATCCTGACAACAAAAAACAAATATTTTATGAATGAATGAACCAACTGAACATAAAGATTAGAAACCATGGGTATAAAACCCCAGATATCAAGGTACCAGCTCAAATTGTTTTGGCAACCAGGTGGTCACACCATTCCAATGTTTTTCCTCATGTTTCTCTAGAATTCATATAATTTTCCCCTGAGGATGTATTTGATCTTTTACTCCATGAACAATTATTACCATGATGAAGTTTTTCCTGTTTTATAGAACACTATTATTCAGTAAAGTATTAATAAATGTATTTTAAATGAAGGGTCTCATGGTCAAATACGTTTGGAAAACAAAATTTAAAAAATGAAGATGATCTACAAAAATCCTACAGCTAACATCATACTTAGTGTTGAGAAATTGGATGCTTTCCCGCTACAAGTGGGAACAAGACAGGATGTTCCCTCCCACGATTCTTATTTAAATTGTGTTGGAAGTGCTAACTAATATAATAAGACAACAAAAAGAAAGAAAAATATACATATTGGGAAGGAAAAATAAAATTCTCTTTGATTACAGATGGCATGATTGACTATGTAGAAAACCCAAGGAAACAAACAAAAATTTGGAAAAATTAAATGAGATTAGCAAGGTCTCAAGTTACAAGGTTAATATGCACAAGGTTTTTTTTTTTAACTTTTAAGTTCAGGGGTATGAATCCAGGTTTGTTATACAGGTAAACTTGAGCCATGAGTGATTTCTGTACAGATTATTTTATCACACAGGAATTAAGCCTAGTACCCATTGATTATGTTTCCTCATCATCTCCCTCCTCCCACCCATCACCCTCCAAAAGGCCCCAGTGTGTGTGTTGTTCCCCTGTATGTGTGCATGAGTTCTCAACAGTTAGCTCACACTTATAAGTGAGAACATACAGCATTTTATTTTATTTTCCCGAGTTAGTTTGCTAAGGATAATGGCCTCTAGCTCTATCTATGTCCTTGCAAATGACATGATTGCATTCTTTTTTTGTGGCTGCACAGTATTCCATGGTGTATACATACCACATTTTCTTTTTTCAGTCTATCATTGATGGTCATTTGGGTTGACTCTATGTCTTTACCATTGTGAATAATGCCTAGTGAACATACACATGTACCTGGGTTTATAATAGAATGATTTATATTCCTTTTATATACCCAGTAATTGGATTGCTTGTTCTAATATTTCTGTCTTTAGGTCTTTGAAGAGTCACCACACTGTCTTCCACAATAATATAACAAATTTACATTCCCACCAAAAGTGTATAATTGTTCCTTTTTCTCCACAACCTTGCCAGTATCTCTTATTTGGTTGTGTTTTAGTAATAGCCATTCTGACTGGTGTTAGATGGTATCTCATTATGGTTTTGATTTGTATTTCTCTAACGATCAGTGATATTGAGCTTTTTTTTCAATATGCATAAGTTAGTTGCTTTCCTGTATACTAGTGATAAACAATTGGATTTAAAAACTTAAAATACCATTTATAATAGCAACAACAAAAAAGAAATACTTAGCTATAAATCTAACAAAATATGCAGAAAATTATGACTGATGAAAGAAATAAAGATTTAAATTAATGGTGAGTTATTCTGTTTTCATGTATTGGAAGACTCTATAATTAAGATCAATTTGTTCCAACTTATATAAATTTTAAAAAATTTTAGTCAAAATTTCAGTGAGCTACTTTGTAGATATTGACAAACTGATTCAAAAGTTTGTGTGGGAAAGTCACATGTTCTAGAATAGCCAACACAATACAGAAGAAGAACAATAAAGTTTGAGGACTCATACTACCCAGTTTCAAGACTTAACATTCAAGCTGTAGTAATGAAGACAGTGTAGTGTTGGTAAAAGAATAGACACATAAGTAAATAGAGCAGGAAGCCCAGAAATTGATTCACAAAATATAGCAAACTGGTTTTCAACAAAGGAACAAAGTCAATTCAAAAGGAAAGTCTCTTCAAAAATGGTACTAGAACAACCGGACATCTACATGCAAAAATTAGAATCTAGACCCAGGCCTTACTCCTTTCAAAAAAGTAACTCAAAATGATCACTAGCCCAAATATTAATAGAAAAACTATAAAACTTATAGAAGATAACATAGGCAAAAATCTAGGTGATCTTGGATTTGGCCATGAGTTTTTAGATACAACACCAAAAGTGTAATCCATAAAGGAAAAAATTAGTAAGTCAAACTTTATTAAAATGAAGAACTACTTCTCTGTGAAGGACACTGTTATAAGAATAAATCACAGGCTACAGATTAGAAGAAAATATTTTAAAATGCATATCTGATAAAGAATTCATATTCAAAAGATACAAAGAACTCTTAAAACTAAAAAATAAGAAAATGAATAATCCAATTTTAAAAATTGCCAAAAGATCCAACAGATACCTGACTAAAGAAGATATACAGATGGCAAGTGAAAAAATTCATTATTTGAAATCTCAAATTAAAACAAGAATTATATATACCGCTACCCACCTGTTAGAATGGCTAAAATACAAACTGAGCAAACAAAAATGAAAAAACCTGACAGTGCCAATTGCTGGGAAAAGTGCAGAGGAAGAGCAACTTTTATTCTCATTGGTGGGAATACAAAATGGCACAGCCACTTTGGAAGACATTTTGACATTTTCTTACAAAGTTAAACATAAACTACCAAACAAAGTTAAACATAAACTACCAAACCATCCAGCAGTTACATTCCTGGCTTGAAAAATATATGCATGCACAAAAATCTACACATATATATAGTTATTTTATTCATGGTTACCAAAATTGGAAGCAACCAAAATGTCCTTCAATAGATTAACCTATTAAAAAATGGGAGTAGATCCATACGGTGAAATATTATTCAGTGAAAAAAATAAATGAACTACCAAGCTAGGAAAAGGCATTGTATTAGTCTGCTCTCATGCTGCCAATAAAGACATACCCAAGACTGGGTAATTTATAAAGCTTTAATTGACTCAGAATTCCACATGATTGGGGAGGCCTCACAATCATGGCTGAAGGCAAATGAGGAGCAAAGTCACATCTTACATGGCAGCAGGCAAGAGAGCTTGTGCAGGAAAACTCCCATTTGTAAAACTGTCAGATCTTGTAAGACTTATTCACTACCACAGAATAGTACGGAGAAAAAAAATGACCTCCATAATTCAATTATTTCCACCTGGCCCTGCCCTTGATATGTGTGGATTATTACAATTCAAGGTAGGATTTGGGCGGGAACACAGCCAAACCATATTAGGCATGGAAAGCCCTTAAATTCCTATATCTAAGTGAAGTAGCCAGTCTGAAAAGGCTGCATACTATATTTACTATATTATTCTAATTATATGACTTTCTGGAAAAACCAAAACTCTGGAAATAGTAATGGGATCTAGAGATGATTGCCAGGAGATCAGGGAAGTGGGGGAGAGTTATAGTGAAGTACAAGGCATTTTTTACTGTGATGAAACTGTGCTGTGTTATAATGTAATGATAGATGTATCGCAGTATACATTTACCAAAACCCATAGAACTTTATAGCCCGAAGAGTGAACCTTATGTATTCAACTAAGCAAAAATCATTTAGGAGATTGAGAACCTTGGCTGGGAATGCAGACTGTAACAAGAGAAATTAACTATAACAAATATAATGAAACAACCTCACTGAACATGGTAAAAGGGAAAAGACTTACCTAATTTTGAAAATGATAGAATCTGTAAAACCAAGTACAAAAATAAGCATATGCAATGTACTTTAGTTGGTAAAACTGTTTCCAGTGAGGGTACAGGTTAACATTTCCAATGGTATTGTACATATGACAAAGACTTTCTCCTTAATCACACTTTCCTCAGGTTCCTCTAAGCCCTGTTCTCAGCTAGGCCTCAGTGTTGGCCTATAAAATCTGCAGACTTTCAGCTCAAATTACTTAATCCACCTCCTTCTCCCACACTAAGAGATTTAAACAAACACTAGCATAGATTCTAACAATTCAAGTCTGTGTCCCTAGGTTAATGACTTTTGCCCCTTTTAGTTCTTGTCTGGGAATGATCAAGGCTGTCAAAACAATTTATTGTTTGTTTCATCCAGTACTTAAAGTTAAGTCCAATCTCATTGAAAAGGCAGAAGTCTAAATTTAATAAGGACTAGTTAGCAAACCCAGATAGCCTAATCACATTGACCAACCCCTCATTCCTGCTTTTAAAAAATTTGTATTCCACTGATTCTATGGGAACCCTGCTCATTTTCCCTCCTTATTCCCTCAGTTATTCCCTTTAAAATGCCCAATCACCTCTGCACAAATTGAAGTTGAGTTCAATTCATGCTGGACATTCTTCCTTATTGCAGTAGTTATTAGTGAGTAAATCTGTCTTAATAAATCTGTCTTAAAAACTTAGTTTCTGGCTTTGTCATTGACACATGTAGAGTGAAATTTAATAATTAAATAAATGAATGGTACAGTAGGCTGAACAATGGCCCCCAATGGCATCAGGACTTAATACTGTAAATGTTAGCTTATTTGAAAAAATCTGCAGGTGTGATCAAGTTAAAGATATTGCCATGAGGAGATTATCCTGGATTATCCAGGGAAGACCAATGTAATCATTGTGGGTATCCTCATAAGAGAGAAGGAGAGACAGATTACATACAGATGAAGATAAGGCAATGTGACCATGGAGGCAGAATTGGAGTAATGTGACCTAAAGCCAAGCAATACTGGCAACCACTCAAAGCTGGCAAAGGCAAGGAACAGATTCTCCCTTAGAGCCTCTAGAGCAAGCGTGTCTAGGTGGATGTTTTGATTTTGGCCTAGTGAAACAGATTTTGGACTTCTGGCCTTCACATCTGTGAGAGCAAAAGTTTTTGCTGTTGGCCACCATATTTGTGGTAAACTGTTATAGCAGCAGTAGGAGACTAATACAGATGGTGAATGGTGGGAGTCTGTTTTCTCACTGCTAAAGTGGGTGTTTAAAGACAAGCAAGGAAAGAAAGTTAGAATGAGCCATGTGTTAATAGATCAGAGTGGTTGACATCCAGTAGGAAGTGATGTTTAGTTAATATAGATGGAAATTATTGCATAGAGAGAGACACACATACGCAAATTAGAATACACATGTGTTTACTTGCTTTGTCAGCTGAGAGGTCCTAGAAGAACTGACACTCCAGTATCAATGAGCACACCTAGTGCACAATATGGTATTGTTAGCTATAAGTATAATGTTGTGCACCAGATCTTTTCATCCATTAAACAGCAACTCTCAATTTCCCCCTACCTCCAGTCCCTGGCAACTACAATTCTATTTTCTGTTTCTGTGAGTTTGACTATTTTAGGTACCTCCCATAAGTGGAATTATGCACATTTGTCCCTCTGTAACTGATTATTTCACTTAGCATAATGTCCTCTAGGTTTATCCATGTTGTCACATGTGGTAGGATTCTCTTATGTTTTTAAGCCTAAATAGTATTGCTCGCTCGTTCTATCTATCTATCTGTCTATGTATCATCTATCATCATTATCTATATTTCTCTATCATCTATCATCATTACCCCTGTCTTTCTATCTATCTATCTATCTATCTATCTATCAATCATCTATCTATCTAATCTATCCATCCTTTATTCATCTGTCAATGGACATTTAGGTTGTTTTCATATCCTGGCTATTGTGAATAATGCTGCAATAAATTTGGGAATGCAGATATACCTTCTAGCATTCTAACATCTAGTATTTGACATACTAACTTCAATTCTTTTGGATATATAGTCATAAGTGGGATTGCTAGATTATATGGTGGTTCTATTTTCAATTTTTTCAGGAGCTTTCATACTGTTTTCTATAACAGTGTACCATTTCACATTGCTACTAACAGTGTGCAAAGGTTTCCTTTGCTCTACATCTCTACATTCCCACTAACACTTTTTTTTTTTTTTTTTTTTTTTTTTATATAATGGCCATCCTAACAGATGTGAGGCGATATCTCATTTTGGTTTGGATTTGTCTTTTCTTGATGATTAGTGATGTTGAGCATCTTTTTGTATATTTAGTGACTATTTATTTATCTTTAGAGCAAAGACTATTCAACTCCTTGGCCTGTTTTTTAATCAGTAATTTTTATTTTTGTCCTCTGCCTATTTTTTAATTGGCTAATTTTTATTTTATTTTATTTTTTGATATTCAGTTGTAGGAGTTCCTTATGTATTTTGATTGTTAAATTCTTTTTAGATATATAGTTTGCAAATATTTTCTCCCATTATGTAGGTTGCTTTTTCTTTCTGTTGATTAATTCTTCTGTGCGGAAGCTTTTTTGCTTGATATAACCCCATTTGTTTATTTTTACCATTGTTGTTTGTGCTTTTGGTGTCATATCCAAGAGATCATTGTCAAGATTAATGTCAAAAAATTTTCCTATTTTCTCCCAAAGTTTTACAGTTTGAATTATGGATTTATTTAAACCTTTTATCTATTTTGAGTTTATATTTTTATGGCTTAAGATAAGGGTCCAATTTCATCCTTTTGCATGTGGATATCCAGTTTTCCCAAGACTGTTGGAGAAACTATCCTTTCACCACTATATATTATTGATGCCCTTGTTAAAGATGAGTTGACCATATATGTGTGCATTTATTTTGGTGCTCTCTATTTAGTTCCATTACTCTATATGTCTCAGATTTTGGTTTCTAATACCATTCTCCAAGAAAAAAAAAGCCAAGAGCTCTCTAGAGAAATTGTTGATTCTAAGACTGGAACAGTAATTAACTAAGATAAGCCTGGAGCATCTAGTAGTGCCACAAAGTAAGGAAATTCCCAAAAGACAAAACAAAACAAAAATCCACACTGATAGATGCATGTCAAAGGAATATAGGTGACAAATGAAAGTTTCCAAAGGCCAAAGATAGAAAACTGTGAGCAAGAAAATAAATAAATAAATACTGGATTATAACTTAAAGCATCAAATAAATATCCATGAGTCCATACCGAAATAAGTAAATGATAGAATAAATAAATAAATTAGAGGAAAATAGAAACATCTCCCATGCAGAAGAATTTCAAATAATTTATATAGATATTCTGCCTTTAAGAAGGTGGTGCATAATTTGCACTCTTTAACTGCTGACTGTACGTAGTGACTTCCTCTCAAAGAGTACAGAATAGAAAGGGAGAACAAATGAGTAACTATAGTGGGGAAACCAAGCAAACACTAACTCAACCAGGTGATCAAGTTAACATCAATAGTTATTTATGTTGATAGCATGTGCCATTGATTTACTGTGATAAAAATGTCACTTTACCTTTGTGATCTTCCTCCCCAAAACTTGTAATCCCATTTGAATAATAATAGAAACATCAGTTGATTTCAATGAGGGAGTGGAAGGGTAGGGAGATATTCTGCAGGATAGCTGACTAGTATTTCTTAAAACTGTTAATGCAATTAAAAACAAAGTGTGGGAAATTGTCACAGACAAGAGTAAACTAATGAGAGATGGCAACTAAATCTAATGTAGTATCCTGAATGGGATCCTGGAATAGAAAGGAAGGATTAGGTAAAAATGAATAAAATATGAACAAAGTTGTAAATGACTTTAGTTAATTAGGTGTCAACATTTGTTCATTAATTATAATAAATATACCATGCTATTATAGAAAAGCAGAGTTGGATAATAGTTAAAGTGCTAACTCTTGCAATAGGAGAAAGAGACCTTAATATAAAGCTGGCTTACTGGTGGTGGCTCACTCCTATAATCCCAGCACTTTGGGAGGCCGAGGTGTGTGGATCAGAAGGTCAGGAGTTAGAGATCAGCCTGACCAACATGGAGAAACCTGGTCTCTACTAAAAATACAAAAATTAGCTGGGCATGGTGGCATGCACCTGTATCTCAGCTACTGAGGAGGCTGAGGCAGGAGAATTGCTTGAACCCGGGAGGCAGAGGTTGCAGTGAGCCGAGATTGCACCACTGCACTCCAGCCTGGGTGACAGAGTGAGACTCCCTGTCAAAAATAAGCAAACAACAACAACAACAACAAGAACAAAACTGGCTTACTTCTGAATACAGCCTGGTCAAGTGGGGATTTGCAGCCCAGGAGCAGGGTGGAAATGTCAGCAGTAAGGAGATATTCTTGCTAAACTGACCTTACAGGGTTCTTGATGGAAGCATACCAGGGTGATCTGTTGCGAAAGGTTGAGGATAAGAAATTTGGCCAGATATTAGGAATGATCAGACATCAAAAGTGGAGGATTCTTTCTAAACTGATTTAACAGGAATCCTGCTAAAACCGGACAATACAGGCCAAACAAGGACAGACACTGAAGTTCAAGGTCAAAGCCTAGTTGAGAAGGGGACTTAGAGGAGCCTGGTTAAAGCTTGGTTGAGGAATGAGTTTGTCAGTACTAATACAAGATGTCAATAATGGGAAGAACTGAGAGTATATCGGGGTTCTCTGTACTATCTTCGTAATTTGTCAATCTGAAACTGTTCTAAAAAAGTTAAGTCAATTAAAAATTGCTTAGGAAATGTCAAAATGAGTTTCATACTGTAGGACTTCTCAGAGGTGTATCTGTCTAAGGCAATGCTCCATATCCCTTTCAAGAAAGCATATTTTGTAATGGATGGCTTTCTGCTTTTCTTTTTTCTTTTCTTTCTTTTTTTTTTTTTTTTTTTTTGTTTTTACTCAGTTTAGGATTCCATTAAAGTTAAGTCTGGAACATCTGTGTTCTCAGATAGAAATGGCCCATGCAGAGATAACTGGAGAAATAAAAGGCATTTTATATTCTATATTTATGTCAAGAACTCTGCTCTAAACCATTTCCCTTGTTCTGGCACTTCCTCCTTTCCATATAAAAAGTGAAAGATGAAGCAGCTAAAAATAAATGAAATAAAACTAGGCTAAAACAAGTATTTACAGTATAGTCTTGCAGATCTGGCTGGCATACCACCCAAAAGAAAGTGCTTTTGTTCATTAAAAATAGTTAAGGCTGGGTGTGGTGGCTCATTCCTGTAATTTCAGCACTTTGGGAGGCTGAGTCAGGTGGATAACAAGGTCTGGAGATCCAGACCATATTGGTTAACATGGTGAAACTCCATCTCTCCTAAAAATACAAAAATTAACTTAGTATGGTTGTATGCAACTGTAATACCAGCTACTCAGGAGGCTGAGACAGGAGAATCGCTTGAACCTCTGAGAGGCAGAGGTTGCAGTGAGCTGAGATCACGCCACTGCACTCCAGCCTTGTGACACAGCGAAACTTCATCTAAAAAAAAAAAAAAGAACAGGACAAGCTCTGCAAAAGCAAATCTTTGGATCTCTCTAGGGAAGATTTTCCAGGGGGAAGGTGTGCTGCAAAGTGACCAGAGGTGAGGCTGTAGACCTCATTAGAAAAGTCTGAGTCTTTTAGCTCTCACCTTTCACCCCAACCCTTTACCCTGGCACATTGCTAATGTGTTCCCAATGCCTCCTATGTTCAGGAGGAACACTGCAGTCAGTGATGGCAGGTCTCGCTGCTGCCTTCCTAGCAGCTGTGCACCTTGTTAGAGTGCAACTCACTGGGGCATTTGCCCTGTGAAGGTCCCACCAGGGATGCTGAATGAATTAATGACCTGGGACGAAAGAAACATTTCTCTAGTTGAAATGAAGTTATTAGTGGATTAAGCACAGAGTTCATGCACATTCTCATTTCTAATTTCCCCTTCTGATATGATCTGATGAACATGGCACAAACTGCTATTCTGTCAGGTTTAAAAGATGTCCTGGCTCAGAGGAAAGAAGAGCAAAGTCTGGTAAATAGATTCTGATTTTCTGTGTGGTATGTAAGAAGAGATTATATTTATTGCATATTATGGTCCAATCATCATATGAAGGGCTTTGCATCATTTCACTCAATTTCACAGCAACTCTATAAGCTAAGCATCATTCAATGGAGGAGAAGTACTTGATCCAAACGATGCATCTAAGAAGAATGGAGACAGAGTTCTAATGCATGCAGTGTGCCTCTGGAGTCACATAATCACCTACCATAGTACATGTCTTGTTACACAAACAATTTGGACTTCAGTTTCCTCTTTTGCAAAACAAAGTCATGATTAAACAATTGAGATCTGGTTCTAGTTATTAATTCCCATGGGAATAGGAAAACATATCCCTAACAGGCATAAAGTTTTGAGGAAAATGAGAGCTAAAATGATTTTAAAAAATCAATGTATTCCACTTGACATTATGAAAGGATTTTATTGCTGCTAAAAGAATCAACCATCTAACAGATTAAAATGCTATCAGGCATTCAAATAGGCTTTAGGATTTTGCCTTGCCAGGAATGTGTTCATCAAGAATTGTGAGTCATTGTGAAAATAGAGAAAATAATATACCCTCATTTTCAACAAATGAGTATGATTGGATTGATGTAACTGTGTCTAACTAAGCAAGACTGAAAGATGCAGTAGGTAACCTTTCAATCTAGATCATCTCAGAGTGAGGCAGCTTCAAATTGTTAAACGTAAAATTAATCAGCATACACAAAGGGGCCAACTCTCGTAAGATAAATGACTTAGAGGGATTTGATTTCTGCTAAGGAGTAATTGGGTGCATGTAATTAATGGCTGAAGAATAGGAAGAAAACAGGACATTATTTAAAGCTGAAGCTTGTGCTCTAGGCAGAGTGAGTGTGGATAAGTCAGAAGTCAGGGATATGTAGACATTTTTTAGTGGAGCCATATGCAAGGATGCCTCACAGGGAGGGTTTTTTCTTTTGCTGTGAATGGTAAGAAATCACTTAAAGACTGCTAGTGGGAGTATAAACTGGAGCAATCATTTTGACTCTTTTATCTTTTGTTCTTCTCTTTCCATTCTCTCTTGGACACATTCCAATCTGATTTTCTTAATCTTTTTCTTATCAGTGCATTGGCAATATTTGATACAGTGGTTCTTTCTCTCATTTTTGAACAGTTGGCTGTTCAAAAATGTTGGCTTCTGGCACACACTCTCTTAGTTGTCTGAATTCACTGACTGCTCCTTTTCTGTATCTTTTATTGATTCTTCCTCATTGCCCTGACCTTGCCCAAATACAGAATCGGTGAGAGAATCTCTAACAGTTCTAAACAAAAGGATTTTGTGTGTGTGTCCTTGTGTATCTCAACATTTTAAAATGTTAGTTGAAAATTCTCGTAGGCAAAGTATAGTTGAGAGCTAGTCTATGTGAGTTTTCCATCTGGGTAGAGAAGTTACAAGTACATTACAGGAAGTGATAGTCATATATCTTATGAGATGGACCTAGTGATAAACATGTTATTGCCAAGGTTAGGCCAGTGAACTCAGTTCTCAGATCTATTTACTTAATTGCATTCACTCCAAAAGTGATCTCATACAGACATATGACTTTACATATTATTTATCTATACACATCCCAAAATTTATATCTTTAATTCATACACTTACCTAAATCCTGAAACCTTGTATCCATTTGCCCAATCAACTTAGAGAAACTTCATAAATTTTTCATGTCCAAAAATCACACTCCTAATTTCCAAGTGCCTCCTACCTCCTCCTGTCCTGAACTTCTACATGCCAATAAATCCTTCCTGTTGTTCAGTCGGAAAACTTAAAGTCAGCCTCTAGCCTAGTTTTTATCATACTTGACTTCTGAGCAATCATCAAACCTTTTCATTTCTACCTTCATAATGTGTCTAGAATTCACCCACTGTCACCACCGCTGCTGCTCCTTCCTTAGTCTTTGTCACTGTTTTAGTCTGTTGAAGCCGCTGCAATAAATTACCATAAACTGGATGGCTCGTAAACAACAGAAATTTCTCACAGTTCTAAAAGCTGGGAAGTCCAGGATTCAAGTGTCTTCAGATTCAGTATCTGGTGAGGGCCTGCTCCCTGCTTGGTAGACGGCATCTTCTTCTCTGAGTCCTGCCATGGTAGAAAAGGAAAACAACCTCCCTTGTCTCTTTTAAAAAGGGACAAATTCCTCCGTTCACGAGGGCTTCACTCTAATGGCCTCTATATCTGCCAAAGGTCCCACTTCCTAGTATCATCACACTGGGGGGTTAGGTTTCAACCAATGACTGTTAGGGGGACACAAGCATTCAGATCATAACAGCCATCATCATTTCTCCCCTAGATTACAACAGCCGCCACTCTACTCCTCCTGTGTCTTCATTGTAAACTATTGCTAACATAATAGCCTGAATCAGATCATAGTATTTCTTTGCTCAAAAACCTCCAATGTTCTCCATAGTTATTCACATAAAACACACATTTGTTCCTGTGATTTACAGGATCTTGCATCATCTAGGCCCTATTTTAGCTCTAAACTCTCTTAGCCTTTCTTTCTTGCTTTCTCTGCTCCAGCTACATGAGCTTCTTTGCTCTGTTTCAACACATCAGCCATTTTCCCCCCTCAGAGCTTCTGCATTTTCTTTTGTTTTTGCCTAAAATGATATTTCCCCAGATACCCGCCAGGCTTTTCCTCATACCTGCTAATGTGTTATCTTAATAGTGACTACCCTATAAAAAATAGAGACAATCCTCTTTCCAGCCCTCCTTCTCTGCTTCATTTCTCCTTAGCATTGATTACCATCTAACATATTTCACATTTACTTGCATATTAGTTGTCTGAATCCCCCTTCTGGGATGTAAGTTTCAGGTAAGCTCCAATTTAGCAACTATGTGAACACCCAGGTTGCTTAACCTCACTAAATCTCAGTTTTCTTATCTATAGAATATCATCAAGACTACGTAAGGGACTGGAGAGTATTAAATGACATAGTGCGTATAAAGCACTCAGCACAGCGCCTGGAATACTGTGTGCACTTTAGCCATGGTTGCAGGCCACTCATATGCCAGTGGGTAGCCATGTCCCAACAGCCTAGTAAAATCTGCAGAAGAGTCCTGGTGATGTGGGTGACTTGCATTATACAATAATGATTAATTCTGGGGGAAAACCACTTTAAATTTGTATCCTCCTAAAACTGGATCAGTAGCTTATTCTCCCTAAGTAAGACAATGTATTTGAAGGCTTTAATAAGGAATGAACTACAGTCACATCTGTATTAGCCTTTGGGCTAGACCCAAGGGATAAGCTGTAAAAAGTACTGCTAAGCCACCTCCAATAGGCATCTGGTTTTGGGAACTCATTGTTTTTGAGGGAACAAAAATTTCCAATTTGAAGTCTGGCTTTGTGGGCCAGAGACTTGTCACTGCCAACCACCTTGATTGATTGCTAACGGTTTACATATCCTGTTTGATTAAATGAATGTATTTCAGCCTGAGACGTTTCTGTGGAATAAGGCAGATGATATATTTGTCTTTTTTTCATTGTTTCAGTGACATGGTTTCCTTTGTTTTAGTGAACCTCTTTATTCTGTCACTCCGAGTTTTCCCACTTAGAATGATTTTGGTCTATTTAATTATTTGCTCAGGCTACATTCCCAGCAGAGTTTTACCCGTTCTTCCTGTGCCTTGATCCTTGAGACATGTATCAATAGCATAGTGGTAACTCAGACCTTAGTACTCTTCTACCTTCCTGTGGCCTTGAATATTCAGTCAAAGAAATATTTTCTTATTTAGTCAGCTGGCTTAAGGAAATTACTTATGTCTTCCTTGGAAACAAGTTAAATCAAACTCAGTCAATGTTACTGGAATATCCATTTAGAGATGTTAGATCCAAAAGCATGGCTAGGAATATCAGGAGGCTCCCTGGGGTGCTGAGGAAGTAGCTGGTATACCTACCAGGCATTTCAAGCTGTTGTGCCTTTACTTGTTAAAAAACCTATCTCTTTCTACTATTTCCTCTGGATATAATTCTGCCCATTATTCCAGCCTCACAGTCAACACTAATTATTTTCTCGATTCTCCTTTAATAAACTTTTCTCATTGTGCTGTTTCATACAGTTCCTGTATACCTTTCATTAACCTTGTAGGAGGATTTGTGTCGCTTTTCTGTCTTAAAGGCCCCTTGAAAGGGATCATGTCAAATGCGTCTTTTCACAGATTCCAACTGTGGAAAGTCTTATTTAATCATTTATTTACTTTCAGTTGCTTGACGTCACAGGTTTCAATTGTGGACTCTAAATTTAAGAAGCATTTTCTTTGGGCTAGGCTAACTGGATTCTCACAAAATGAGAAAAAAATAGCTACTACTATTTTCAGTTGACTTTTCAATTACTTTTGGTTGCTGAGAAGTTCTGGTGTTGTTTTTTGCCTTCCTCATTCTTCTTTGTTCTAATGTTTTCTTTATAAGTTTCCAAGGATGGGTAAAGAATCTTGTCACAGATGTCCAAAGATCTCTTCTTGCTTATCCTTTAATTTCCTGATTGAGAATCCTTTTATCTCATAGGTCAAGGAAGAAATGCCAACATCCCAGGTCATATTATGGAAGATGAAAGCATATAAAGAACCAATTTTAATGCTCATTATTTTTAAATATGCTTTAAAATTTCCAATATATGGCCAAATTTTAATCTAATTTTACACTGTTTATTTTTCTTGCAAATTTTAATTTTTACTTGATATTAAATTAATATTGTCTACCATATATAACAAAATAATTGACTATTGATCAATAATTTCTGAATTCATTAAAGTGACACCAAAAATGACTGAGGAAGAGTGATATTTCACTTATTGAATAGGTTTTATAATGTAACAGTTGTTACACATTGGGAGATATAAAGACACTGAAAAACTGAAACATTCTGCTTAAAGTATGCTTTCTAATATCCTTAATTAGGTCTTTAACAGTTTTTACATACAGTTATCAAGTATTAATGAGACATTGACAAAAACATTTTTTTCCACTTTCTTTTTACTTCTGAATACTGTTTAAGTACGGTAGCATGAAAAATATAGGAAAAAACATCACCTTCTCCATGGAGTTTATCTGGTATCAGAAACTATGATATATAAGTGATAAAGTAGGTGAATGTTATAAACAATTGTTTTGAATACTTTTTGAGACAAATAAGCCCCTCAGTGTACAATATATGTTTTCCTTCCTATACTTCCTATACTTTCCCTGTTCTTCAGAATAGTTTCTCCTCCACTATCTTTGTGGACTTTTCCACCCTTTCCCTATTTCTTCCTCTTTTTTGCACCATTAGATACACTCCTGGTTAGTGTTCTCTCTTCTTTTTTACTTATTTTTTTAATCAAAAACTCATTAATTTCTTCTTCCCCCGTGCTAGTTACTTTAATCTGCCATCAGGTTCAATGTGTTCTCTTATCATCAAATCACAGAGCACAGAGACTTAGAAATCATTAAATCCAACTATGCCTTCATTTTAAGAACCTTTCAATACCCTTAAGATCCACTCTCCTCTTCAGCCTCCTCCTTCAAGAGACATAGCTTTCTACCCATAGACATCTCTAGTTTCTCATAACTTCTTCTCCATGTTGAGTCCGAGTCTTTTTGCCAGCCATTTATAGCTAATGCTCCTAATCTGGCCATCTGCAGCCACATGGACCCTGTCTAATCCCTCTGCCATAAAGCTTCAGATTTTTGCTGCATCAAACCTTTCTTAAATCTTCTCTAGGCTTTATACCTCTAGGGTCTCTAAATTGTTTTTATAACTTAGTTTTGATATCCTTTATCACCTGGTTATCATTTTGCCAATATCCCTCTATCTAAGGTTCAACATTCAAGTTGTCATTGAATGTGCCAAGCCTCATGGAATTATTGATTCCCTTTATCTGAAGTTCCTTAACCTTTCTTTGGCCTAAGATTGCATTGAATTTTTTATTGGTTGTGTCATATTTTGTCTCATAGCACGTTTTGTGTTCATTGAAAGTACTAGATCTTTTCATTGAGAATTATTTTTAAAGTATGGCTTTTCTCGTTCCATTAAGTTTGAGCAATTTAGTTTTTAAAACAGAGTTAAGGACTTTTTCTTTTTATTGAGGTCATTTTGAAATCATTTGTCATCTAATAGCAATTTTCAGGCTTTTATTTTGAAACAGTTAACAAGAAAGATACACTTTTACATGCAAGTACCTACTCCAATTTTAACTCAACCTCCTAATGTTCCACTCAAAAAAATTGAAAGGCAGATGAATGAGACCATTATTTGTTAATTTAATTGAGACATAAAATTTCAGACTCTTTTGTTTAAAAAGCTTCATAGAGCCATCTTATATTCTTGCAACTATGGGAAGAAAGATGTGCCTGGGATCTTATTCTCATTCAATAATAAAGATTAATAAGTATTTATGCTTTCCAGAAAATAAAACATCATTGTTATTATTAGGCTAAGACAATACATCATTGATTTATTTAGACAGGCTGGGTATCTTCATTTGCTCCACCTTCAGTATTCTGGTCTACTCTTCAGTATTCTCTACCCTAATGTATGTGTGCCCAGGGAGGCTGACCTGTGTGAACCACATCAAAGGCAGTTTGTCCCTTGGCTTCTGGTTAGGTTCAAAAGGTGGAAATAACCTGTAAACAATTGGCGCTCCACAGGAATAAGAATGAGAACAGGGTAGTATTTCTTCTGGCTCTCTCTTTTTTGGTCCCCAAAGCCTGGTTATGTCCCTCTACTAAAGGTCATAGCTACTCTCTCCCCGACCCTTCCATGCTTCTCACCATTACTTGCACTACTACATCTCACTTGGATTTTTTTTTAACTTTGTTTACACTTTTGTAAAAGTCTCTTAAATTATCTGTCCTTTTCTCCTTTTTTATGCCATCCATTTCCTGCCTGAACCCTAAATGACATGGCAATCCATCAGAATTATAGAGTTTTAGAGTAGAAGGTAACTTTCAAGAGACATAGCTATTGTACAGATTATTTACAATTGGCATGACTCTACCATGCCAATTGTAATATTTGTCATGAGATGATTCAGGCCTCTCAGCTTTTTTGCTGTTCAAACTGTTGGAAACCTGTCATCTATTTGCAAGGGCCAACCTCATTTGGCCTCCACTTGGTGTGTACTTGGTTGTAAAGCTAATGCAAATATGAATACTGGAATCACCTGTCAGTAGTCAACTGCAAGGTGCTCATCCAGCTAATCCTAAAGATGTCCATTTATCAAAATAAAGAAAAAAGAAATGCTGAGACTTGCAGACCCTTGAGAAAAAGACAGTTGACCTTGGAGGTCCATGGATGCCTAGCTGAAGAAACATTGGCATAGTGAATAATCGTATGAACTTTGAAAACTTGTCAATGGTGAAATCTCAATTTGGTTACCTCTAACAATGTGATTTTAGGTGACTTGTTTGATATCGCTGAATTTCAAGTTTCTTTTTTTTATATACTTTAAGTCCTGGGGTACATATGTAGAACGTGTAGGTTTGTTACATAGGTAGACACATTCCATGGTGATTTACTGCATCCATCACACCACCATCTACATTAGATATTTCTCCTAATGCTATCCCTTTACTATGCCCCCACCCCCTGCTATCCCTCCCTTATCCCTGCCCCCCAACAGGCCCTGGTGTGTGAAGTTCCCCTCTCTGTGTCCATGTGTTCTTGTTGTTCAACACCCACTGATGAGTGAGAAGACGCAGTGTTTAGTTTTCTGTCCTTGTGTCAGTTTGCTGAGAATGATGGTTTCTAGCATTATCCATGTCCCTGCAAAAAACATGAACTCATCCTTTTTTATGGCTGTATTCCACAGTGTATATGTGCCACATTTTCCTTGTCCAGTCTATCATTGATGGGCCTTTGGGTTGGTTCCAAGTCTTTGCTGTTGTAAACAGTGCCACGATAAACATACGTGTGCATGTGTCTTTATAATAGAATGATTTATAATCCTTTGGGTATATACCCAGTAATGGGATTGCTGGGTCAAATGGTATTTCTAGTTCTAGATCCTTGAGGAATCATTATATTGTTTTCCACAATGGTTGAACTAATTTACACTCCCACCAACAGTGTAAAAGCATTCCTATTTCTCCACATCGTTTCCAGCATCTGTTGTTTCTTGATTTTTTTAATGATCACCATTCGGATTGGTGTGAGATGACATCTCAATGTGGTTTTGATTTGTATTTCTCTAACGATCAGTGATGATGAGTTTTTTTCAAGTTTCTTATCTGTACAAGTGAGACAATAGCAGTATCTACTTTATTGCTTGGTGGATCAAATAATATTTTATATTAAAAAATCTCTGCCATTTTGAAATCACTCAATTATTTATTAAAATAAAAAAAATTGATAGTAAGATGAGGTCAACCACTCATTCACATGTCAAAACCAGACACTGGTCTTTAGTTTCATCATTAATAAAAATGAAAGATCTAGAAAAGAGGTGGAAGTGGGACTATGGGATTGTTTACCAAATTTTAAAAACAATGACCTGCTTAGATGGGACACAAGGTCCTGTGACCTACCTGTCCCATTTGCTCCCAGTCTTCCTTAGAAAAAGAACCTAGTGATTTTATATAAAAATATTTAGTGAGAATGTCTAACTATTAGAGAACCAGTGATTGATAATTTTTTAAAATAAATCTTGTAGCAACTATTCTACAAATCTATTCATTAATGCAAGAAGAGCAACAATTGAAAACTGTATCCAACCTAACTCAGTATGTATTACATGTTAAAGGTAGTAACTCTCCCTAAAAATTTCAGGAATTTCTAAACCTGCATGTGCAGACTTACCAAGCAGATTGCAGATTCATTGTTCAAAAGAAGACTCAGTAAATCCTAATAGTGTTCTAATTTTAGTTTATAAATAACCGATTTGTAAATCAATGTTCACTAAACTTAATTTGTTACTAGTAAGTGTATGGATGTGCCCATTATTCTAGAGTAAGGACTAGAATTTTTATTCAGTGTGTGGCCAATGTGGGTGATTATTTTAGCATGCTAGTGGGATATGAACCAAGATTTTGACATTATTGCTCTGAGGCTGTTTTCAGCACTAACATTCTATGAAATTATGTAAGGTATTCTATTGCTTCCTTTATTCAATTAGAGTAGCCCCTCCTGTATTAATTTCCTGACGCTGCCATAGCAAAATACCACAAACTAGGTGGCTTATAATAAAAAAAATATATTGTTTTGTAATTCTGTGTGCTAGAAGTCCAAAATCAAGTTGTTGACAAGGTTGGTTCCTTCTGGGACTGTGAAGAAGAATCTAGCCCACACTTCCTGTGGAGGCCAGGGCAACTGCAAATGCACCTTGGGTGCTAATCTGCTATGTTGGCTTCTAATTAACCCCTATTCCAGAATTGCCTCAGAGATTTCCCTTGTGTAAGAGCATGTATTTACTGTAAATCTTGCCTTCAAGTCAATTTTGATGTTACCAGATTTCAGCTGTCCTACATATTCCTTCTGAACTATCCCTCCTTTATGATTTATAAATCCTGGGTCTGTGGATAATGGCATGGAGATCCACCATCTTGTCTCATGCTACCCAAGACACAAACATGATTTCTATTTGTAAGAGCCCATTAAATATTTCTTTCTACAGAACAAGAAAAGGATGCCCTCTGTCACTACTCCTATTCAACATAGTACTGGAGGTCTTACCCAGAGCAGCCAGGCAAGAGAAAGAAATAAAAGGCATCTGATTAGGAAGAGAAGAAATCAAACTCTCTCCGTTTGCAGACTATATGCTTATTATATATAGAAAGCCCCATAGTCTTTGCCCAAATCTGATAAACAACTTCAGCAAAGTTTCAGAATGCAACATCAGTGTACAAAAATCAGTAGTATTTCAATATATGAACAATATTCAAGCTGAAAGCCAAATCAAGAATGCACTCTGGTTCACAATAAAATAAATAAATACCTAGGAATACAGCTAACCAGTAAGGTAAAAGATCTCTACAACGAGAATTACAGAACACTGCTGCAAGACATCAGAGATGACACAAACAAATAGAAAAACATTTCTTGGTCATGGATAAGAACAATCAATATTGTTAAAATGGCCATACTGACCGAAGCAATTTACATATTCAATGCTATTTCTATCAAACTATCAATGACATTCTTCACAGAATTAGGAAAAAAAATTTTAAAATTCACATGGAATCATAAAAGCCCAAATCACAAAACATGAGGTATCACATTACCTTGCTTCAAACACACTTCAAGGCTACAGTAACCATAACATTTTGGTACTGGTATAAAAATAGACATAGATTTTGGAACAAAAATGGATCATGTAGTCTGTATGCCTACAACTATCTAATCCTCAATGAAGCCAACAATAACAAGCAATGGGGAAAGGACTCCCTAGTCTATAAATGGTGCTGGGACAACTGGCTAGCCATATGCAGAAGATTGAAACTGGACCCCTTCATTAAGCCATATACAAAAACCAAATCAAAATGGAGTAAAAACTTAAATGTAAAACCTAAAATTATAAAACTCTGGAATATAACCTAGGAAATATCATTCTGGACATAGGCCCTGGCAAAGATCTCATGACAAAGGTGCCAAAATCATTTGCGCCAAAACCCAAAATTGACAAATGTGATCTAATTGAACTAAAGGACTTCTGCATAGCAAAAGGAACGATCAACAGAGTAAATAGACAACCTAAAGAATGGGAAAAATATTTGCAAACTATGCATCTGACAAAAGGTCTAACATCTGGAACTTTAACAAATTAGCAAGCAAAAACAAAACAATTCCACTAAAAAAATGGGCAAAGGACATGAATAGACACTTTCCAAAAGAAGACATACACAAAGCCAACAAGCATATGAAAAAATGCTCACCATCCCTAATCATTAGAGAAAGGCACTTCTGAGATACCATCACACACCAGTCAGAATGGTTGTTACTAAAAGGTCAAAAATAACAGATATTGGTGAGGTTGCAGAGAAAAGGGAATGCTTATACACTGCTGGTGGGAATGTAGCAGTATGGCACTTTCTCAAAAAGCTAAAAACAGAGCTACCATTTGACCTATAAATCTCATTACTGCGTATATAACCCCAAAAATATAAATTATTGTCCCATAAAGACACATGTACTTGTATGTTCATCACAGTACTATTTACAGCAGCAAAGACATGGAATCAACATAAATGTCCATTAGTGGTAGACTGAATAAAGAAAATGTGTTACATATACACCATGGAATATATGCAGCCATATAAAAGAGTAAGATCATGCCTTTGTCATAAGATGGATGGAGCTGGAGGCCATTATCCTAAATGAACTAAACTACATGTTCTCACCTATAAGTGGGAGCTAAACATTGAGCATACCTGAACACAAAGAAGGGAACAACAGACACCAGGGCCTACTTGAGGGTGGAGAGTGGGAGGAGAGTGAGGATCTAAAAACTACCTATGCTTATTACCTGTGTGATGAAATAATGTGTACACCAAACCCCCATGATGTGACATGCCATTTGCCTATATAATAAACCTGCGCATGTACCCCAAACCTAAAAGTTAAAAAAAGAAAATATTTATATGTGTGTATATATATATAAAATAAATATTTCTTTCTGAGAAAGTAGCTGTGTCAGCCTTTCTCTTCAGCCTGTCAGCTTTCTCATTCTTTGGGGTAGGTTTGCATGGACCTTTCCACTGTGAAACACCTCTCTCTTAGCTCCTGGCAGTTTTCCAGCAATCCTTGGCATTCCTTGGCTTGTAGATGCATCACTTCAATCCTCCATCTTCACATGGCATTCCACCAGGGTCTCCTGACATCCTCTTCTCTCTGTGGCCGTCTGTCCCTGTAACCAAATTTCTCCTTTTGATAAGCATCTCAGCCATATTAGATTAGTCCCCACTCTAATGACTTCATGTTAAATTCACAACCTCCATCAAGACTCTATTTACAAATAATATCACATTTGGAGGTACTGAGTGTTAGGACTCCAATTTAACATTTTAGGAGATACAATTCAACCCATAACACATCTCAAACAAAAACTTTTTAAGGACAGACAAACAGTTATTTTGGCCTAGCATTTAAGTTGCTTTAGACAACTTCGTTGAATCATGAGCAAAATATTTATATAAGCCAAGGGACAAGCCGTGATGATGGGAATAGAGTACGTTCTCCCACATAAAATCAAAATCTACTTCAGAAATTATCTGACGGACTTCAGAGTAGGTCAACATTTGAAGAAAGATTTCAGAGTGTTCCCCAAAGAGAAGGTTCTTTATAAAATAATTCTGCTGTTGCAGACTGCCCCTCTCTTTATGTGATGGACATGAGAATGCAAGAGGCAAACCTCCAAATTTAGGGAGCTTAAGTGACTAGTGACCATCTTCTGCATCTGAGTCCATCATGTGTTTGTCCCTTGCTTCCCACGTGTGCCTCTCAACCACTGATCCAGGCAACAGTAATAATATAGTCCCATTCCTGAGTCCCAAGCCTCCTGGCTGAATTTTAGCTTAGTATTCTTCCATGGCTTTGACAAACGTTTCTTAGATGCGTGATAATTTAGGACACTTCTACTCAATTTCCTTCCCTTTCTCCTTTACTTAAGGCCAAGCTTGCATTGTGGTTTGATGCCTCTCCTGGATCCTTTCCATTTTTTTCTCACAAGCGTTTATCCTTATAAAAAACCCTTTCACGATTAATCCTGTCTTGGCACCTGCTTCCAGGAGATTCTGACTTTATACAACACAATTCTAGGAAGTAGAGCTCTTGTCTCTTTTGCTAATGCCTTTAAGTCTTTGTCCCTTTTTATTTCTCCCCTTTCTATCTAAATTTAAGAAAATCATACACAAGCATCACAGTAGATAGTCTTGAAATAGGATTTAGAGCTAATCAAACTAAAGTGTATATGTGCCATTCTTATATGATCTTAAATTTTCTTTAAGAGCTTATTCTGGCCAGGTGCAGTGGCTCATGTGTGTAATCTCAGCACTTTCGGAGGCTGAGGTGGGTGGATCACTTGGAAGTCAGGAGTTCAAGAACAGCCTGGCCAGCATGGCAAAACCCCATCTCTACTAAAAATAGAAAAATTAGCTGGATGTGGTGGTGGGCACCTGTTATCCCAGCTACTTCAGAGGCTGAGGCAAAAAAATTGGTTGAGCCTGGGAGGCAGAGGTAGCAGTGAGCCAAGATTACTCAACTGCACTCCAGCCTGGGCAACAGAGCAAGACTCTAGAGTGAGACTCCATCTCAAAAAAAAAGCGCTTATTCTGACTTTATTTTTGGACTATAATTTGAATTATTTAAAAATTATACATATCAGAAATATATGCATATATTTATATATAATTTATAATATGTGAAAAATATATATATATATATACACACACACATACACATCCCTTTTGCTTGAATTGCTAAACTCTGCCCCCTAATAGCTTTTAACTAAAGCTTTATAACAGGTAAAAGTTGTTTTTGTTTAACTATATAATCACTATCAAAAGCAATACAATGTATTTTAAAGTCACATTTTAAAAAAATTCTGTTAACAGATGCTGAAACAAGAAACCCACATAGCAATGCGAAATATCATAATAACATCAAAATTTATTAAATTATGCAAAAATTATTTAAAAAGTGGCAATGAGAAAACAATATCACATATCACCAATACAGACAGATAAAAACCCATGAAAAACTTGCTGTCTGTTGTACATCACAAGGATGATGAGGTCTGGTCTCATTTTTCTGATTTTAGTTCTTTAATTAATTTACCTTAATGATTTTCTGGGCCACTTTTCTGCTTTTTCACTTCAATCCAATTTAGAATCTGTTTGCAGTGATATGGTCTTGAACTTGTTTGATATGACTTTGTCACATTTGTTATCAACTTGATTCTATCAGCTTTTTTGTCTGTTAAAAATTTCGTAATTTCTGTGTTCCTGTCCTGTTATGCTTTATCAGTATCAATATCATCTGTATATTTATCTATATCATCTATATCTGAATAGATATGTGTGCATATTTGCATATATACCTTTTATCTCACTTTAAGGGATTTGATGCACAAGGAATATTGAAGCAACTTCTCGGTCCACAATCTTGATTTAGTCTTACCGTGTTTTTTGTTTGAAGACACTGAGGTAAATAGAATATGCTAGATTTTTTTTGTTGGAAATTTAACAACATACCTTCCATCTCTCTTTTCTTGTATTTTAGAGGTTGAAAACCTGGGATACTATATCCCTAGAATTTATTTCTACCAGAAAGTTACCACTTTATATATTCTGCCAGCAAGCTTGCTTGCAAGAAGAGAAGAAGCTACTACTATTCCCTAGTCAGTGGCATGAGCATGTGGACTGCAGAGACAACAAAAGTAAGATTTTTATTATTATTATTATAGTTTAAGTTCTGGGGTACATGTGCTGAACATGCAGGTTTGTTACATATTTATACATGTGCCATGGCAGTTTGCTGCATCCATCACCCAGTCATCTATATTAGGTATTTCTCCTAACGCTATCCTTCCCCTAGCCCCCCATTCCCCAACAGGCTCCTGTGTGTGATGTTCCCCTCCCTGTGTACATATGTTCTCATAGTTGAACTCCCACTTATGAGTGAGAACATGCAGTGTTTGGTTTTCTATTCTTTTGTTAGTTTGCTGAGAATAATGGTTTGCAGCTTCATCCATGTCCCTGCAAAGGACATGAACTCATCCTTTTTTATGGCTGCATGGTATTCCATGGTATATATGTACTAGATTTTCTTTATCCAGTCTATCATTGATGGGCATTTGAGTTGGTTCCAAGTCTTTGCTATTGTGAACAGTGCCACAGTAAACATATGTGTGAATGTGTCTTTATAATAGAATGATTTATAATCCTTTGGGTATATACCCAGTAATGGGATTGCTGGGTCAAATGGTATTTTTATTTCTAGATCCTTGAGAATTCGCCACACTGTCTTCCACAATGATTGAACTAATTTACACTCCCACCAACAGTGTAAAAGCATTCCTGTTTCTCCACATCCTCTCCAGCATCTACTGTCTCCTGATTTTTTAATGATCGCCATTCTAACTGGCATGAGATGGTACCTCATTGTGGCTTTGATTTGCATTCCTCTAATGACCAGTAATGTTGAGCTTTTTTTCAGAAGTAAGATTAGATGAGTGACTTCCTTGTGTCAAATTATGCACGGAAGTGGCAGTTTCCTGTGATTCTTATTCTTACTGATTTTTTGAACACTAGCAATGACTTTCCTGATCCTTGCTTAATCACCCATCCCAATGGTTTGATAACTTTCCAATCTCTGTATTACATCTTTTTCTTTGAAATCTCAAGCAATTTCTGTTTTCCTAACTAACATCTGACTGCTAAGCAGAATTTCGACAGCTTCCAAAGGTCTCAGTTAATCAGATTTGAATCCATATCTGTCCAGCTTTGCATATGAATTGGTGAGTTCTGTATCTTTCTTCAGACCACTGTGGGCTGCTTTACACTCTTAAATGGTGAATAGCATGTTTAAAGTTCTGTAGGGGGAAGAGATTATGCCTCTTTATCTATATCTAATCTGTGTAATACTTATATCACTTTGTGTTCCCTTAAACTGATTTGGAGAAGTCTGAGGCAAATTAAAACATATAGCTATAAGGAAACAAGAAAAAGCTATCTGAAGATTTGAATTACCTTTTTTGTTATTTTTCACAGCCATGGGTTTAAGAGGGTGGATAGTGGAGATTAGCAAAAGGGAAAACAAGAAATTTGTGATTTGGAGTGATACAACAATTGAACCAGGTATAGCCACCCATCCTTGCATTTGTATGTTTGGGGATTTTGAAATATTAAATTATAGTCATTGTCAATATTTGTAGTATAATGTAAATATTATCCAGAAGAGACTAATTTATGTAAAATATTTAGTTTGACTCAGGGAGAATAAATAACAAATCTGGTTGTTGCTACCATTCATCTTTTACAAGTTAACAGTTGAATTAAGAAACCTGCTTATTTGTACATTGTTGACATTTCAGACACAGTTGATTTTATTTTCTTATAAATAAGTAGCTCTGCAACAATGTTTTACTTTTCTATTCATCAGCTTGTTTTTAGAATTTTTTGAAAGGACAGAGAGTGAAAGTTGCATTAACAATGAAGCAATTAATTTAATTGCAAAAGAAATGACTAGGCAAAATATAAAGTGTAAAGGAAGGAATCTAGATATGCATTTGTGTTGCTACGGGGACCGGATTTATAGATGACCTTAAAAAGAGAATTAATTTCCTTGGATGTTTCTCTTGTGCAGCTTTACTCTCAGATTGTAAATGGTCAAATGTTACATGTTTGACAACAAATAGCTGATTGAAAACGGTTATTCTTCTAACAGTCTTCATTGATGTATCAGATAAATTACACAAGTGATTCCATAAATACTCAAAATAAGCCAACCAATATAAATTTGTGTGTGTGTGTGTGTGTGTGTGTGTGTGTGTGTGTGTGTGACATTTAAAAGTTGTTCAAATTCCAAGCTTCAATTCTTCACTTTCCTCTAGTGACAGGCCAGGTTTTTAGCTTAGTCTGCCATTTGCTCTCCACCACTATAACAAAAAGAATTTTTTTCACACCAAAAAGATAAATTGCTGAAGAAAATTTAAAATATATATTGTTAAAATTATTAAAAAGCTGGTAAAATAGCAAAGAATTATCTGGTTAAAACTGAAGGAAAAGTGAAAACCCAGAAAAGTAAACTGACCATCAAAATTGCTCTTCCCCAGAAGGAATTTGCCAACCTGAATTTTGATATAAACAGCCACAAGAGCTTAAGGAAACGAAAATAAAATTATACAACCCAGATATGGAGCCTAATAGAACATTCCCCCTGCATTAAGTTCGGACCCCCAAATAGCTCATTATACACAGAATAAGAATGACCTGGAAGTAAGACTGACTTTCACACAACTCAGAGTCCTAAAAGGCTTGCCTTGCAATTGAGCAAAGGTGGGAGAACAATTCAGACCTGCCCTTGTATAGATTTTTCAGGAAAGACCAAATTCAAATATTAAAATTAATGGACATCTATCACAAAACACTTACATTCCTAAACAAATAAAAGAAAGTCTTGAAAACATCTAGAGGGAAAGGAAACAACAAAAAGTAACCAAACTGATTTCAAATAACCAACTAGATATTCTATAAATTAAAATTACAATAAACAGAATTAAAAATTCAAAGAGTAGATTTAACAGTAACTTAGGCACAACCTAAAATAAAATGTTTAAACTGGAAGATAGATGAGGGGGAATTACTGGCAATGCAACACAGACCAAAAAATTAAAGTATGGAAGAGAAGAGGTTACAAAGCATGGAAAACAGAGTAAGAAATTCGAACGCATTTAATTGAATTTCCAAAAGACAATAATAGAAAAAAAAGTCATTGAAATTTCCTTTTAGCATTCAAATTTATAATATGTGTATTTATAATTTTTCTGCCATTATAAAGAGACATGAACTGTGTAATCTGTGCATGTGTATCTGACATTGCAATATAATTTATTTTTTAAATTTACAGTGAACCACATCATTTCTGTATTATAATATCATATATATAAATGAAAGCTAAACCTATTTAAAAATGTTGGTTATATGAATATTAACATCATTTAATAAATTGTAACTACTGAATTTAGTGTTTAAGACATTGCATTATAATTACTAGTTTACCAAAATGTACCAGCTCAAAAGAAGCACTAGAGCTATTTCACGATACTTTTTCTGAATTAAAACACTTTTCCTATTAAATAGAGAAAACAAATAATATGTTAGTTGCACTTAAATATATAAGCAGCCTTCCAATTTGTTTGTCTACTGAATTGACAAACATCACGTTTATTTTTATAAATCAGTATTTAAAAACAACTAAATTTACAAAAATAATTGATAGTGCATATCTAGGATAATAGACAATTTTCTTTGCTTCAATAATTTTCCTTGTTTCCAAACAAGGACTGGAAATTTTATGCAAAATGAGGTAGAAGAGGAGATATTCTAATTTTATGTCAATAGATTGAATATAAGTAATAGAATCTTTAGACAGCTAGTGTCTGGAAAAATGATTGTTCACGAGAAATCTCTTGTCTGGCATTCAGAATATCTGGAATGTGTCAAACTCTCAGAAAATAATTGCTTCCAAAATGCCTGAAAGGTTTCCCTTGATCACTTACATTTAACTTTCTGAAGATGGGTAATTTAGTAAAACCAAATAATTCTATATCTTGTCTTCCCCAAACTTTATTTATCTTCTGTAACCACTTTTGGTTTTTGCTATTTAAAAAAACCCTTTGAGTATAATTAACATACAATTATAAATTTTGACACATGTACATACCCATAAAACTATCACTAAAATCAAGATATCAAACATTGCCATCACCCCAAAAGTATTCTCATGCCTCCTGTAATCTTGTCCTCCCCACTCCTCTATTTGCAGTGAACTACTTATCTGATTTCTGTCACTATTGATTAATTTGTTTTTTCTAGAACTTTATAAAAATGGAGTCATAGAGTATGTATATGTAGGTTATTTTTTTCAATCTGGCTTATTTAATTCGGCATCATGATTCTGAGACTATCAATATTGCTGTTTGGATAAGTAGTTCATTATTTTTAACTGAGTAATATCCTGCTGCATTGATACGCCATAATTTATTTATTTATTCAACTATGGATAGACATTTGGATTGTTCCCAGTTTTTCACTGTTACAATTAAAGCTTCTAAGAATATCCACACATGTTTTTATGGACATATGCTTTCATTTATTTTGGGTAAATGCCAAAAAGTGGAGTGTCTATACCATATTGAAGGTTTTATTTAACTAAAAAAACCTGCCAAGCTGTTTTCCAATGTGTTCCTAATATTTTATATTCTTTCCAACTGAGTATAAGGGTTCTAATTACTCTATATCCTCACTAGTACTGTATGTGGTTAGTTTCTTAATTTTAGTCATTTCAATGAGTGTGTAGTAGTATTTGTGTTTTAATTTTAATTTTCCTGATGACTAATGACTTTTCATATTCATATTGAGTATTCATATATGTTCATTTGTGAAGTGTCTACTCAAATCATTTGTTCATTTTTATTGGGTTGTTGTATTACATAGTTTTAATAGTTCTTAATATATTCTGCATACATGTACTTTTTCTGACCATGCAACACACAATGTGTTGACAGTATTTTCAGAGGACATTTTAAAGAAGATAATTGCAGAAACTTTTCCAAAACTGGTGAAACACATTCATCTATAAATTCAAGAAGCCAGATGTGTAGCAAATAAAATAAATAGAAATCAACACTCAAGAGTATTATAATTAAACTGCAGAACAACAGAGGCAAAGAGAAGTCTTAAAATTTTCCAGAGAATAAAGACAGTTGACCTCAATGGAATAGAAATTTCTTAACAACCATAATGAAAGCAGAGAACACAGGTAATGACCAGTTTGCATAATTACCACCTGATATTTGTTCTTCATTCCTCCTTGCATCTTAGATCTTTATCCAGAATCACTTTCCTTCTACTTGATGTGCATATTGTAGGTTTCCTTTTGGTGAATGGGTGAACTCTTGTTTTGTTTGCCTAAAAAGTGTTCATTTTGTTGTCAGTCTTGAAATATATTTTTTCCTGGGTTTGGAATTTTAGGTTACTGTCTATTTCCTTCCAACCAATATAACATATTATTGGACTGACTGTTTTCTGAGTTGTATTATTGCTGTTGAGGAGTTAGCTCACAGTCTAACTACTGCCTCTTTGAAAGTGATCTTTCTTTTATCTCTGGCTTTTTAACATCTTCCATTTGTTATTAAGATTCTGTCATTTCCAACATAGGCAAATACCATTCTGGACATAGGAATGAGCAGAGATCTCATGACAGGACACCAAAAGCAATTGCAACCAAAGTAAAAGTTGACAAATGAGATCTAATTAAACTGAAGAGCTTCTGCATTGCAAAAGAAACTATCAACAGGGTAAATAGCCTACAGAATGGAAGAAAATTTTTGCAAAATATGTTTCTGACAATGGTCTAATATCTGGCATCTGTAAGGAACTTAAATTTACCAGAAAAAAGACAACTCCCTAAAAAGTGGGCAAAAGACACGAACGGACACTTTTCAAAAGAAGACATACACATAGCCAACAAGCATATGAAAATATATGCAAAATCAGTAATTATTAGAGAAATGCAAATGAAAACCATAATGAGATACCACCTCACAGCAGTCAGAATGGCTATTATTAGAAGGTTAAAAAATAACAGATGCTGGTATGGTTTCAGAGAAAAAGAAATGCTTAAACACTTTTGGTGGGAATGTCAATTAGTTCAACCATTGTGCAAAGCAATGTGGTTATTCCTAAAAGAGCTAAAAACAGAAATGGCATTCAGCCCAGCAATACTGTAATTGGGTATATACCTAAAGGAATATAAATTGTTCTCTCATAAAGACACATGCATGCATATATTTTTTGCAGCATTATTTACAATAGCAAAGACATGGAATCAACCTAAATGCCCATCAATGGTAGTTTCAGTAAAGAAAATGTGGTTCATATACATCATGGAATATTGTGCAGCCATAAAATGAACAAGATCATGCCCTTTGCAGAAACATAGATAGAGCTAGAGGCCATTATTCTTAGCAAACTAATGCCTGGGGCAGAGGCATGCACTTCATTCGTGCTTTAGCCCAAAGGAGCACAGAACAGGGGTGATTGTCAGCAGCAGAATTTGTCCTCAGGGTGCATGAAAATGCATGGCTGCTTCTCTGCTAGGCGGGCAGAACCACTGCCAGTGGCTCTTGCCTAGGTCTCAGTTGCAGCAGACAAGGATATCAGTGGGTCTCCAGAAATGCAAAGATGCAGCCGCCATTGAGCCTCCAGGCAGGATGCAGTCTGTTAGGGGCTGGGCTCTCAAAATGGCACTGAAGTGCAGCTGCTTAGGACTCAGGGGGTGTGTGGGACCCAGTGTGAGCTCTCTCTCTGGAGCAGAGCCTTCACATGCTCTCGAGGCAGCTCCTTATGTTAGTTCCAGGGTCCATGAAGGTTCAGGGGCTCTACCTTAACTAGGATTACAAGAGTCTGTGGTGGGAATGTAGAGTTCTGAGGGTCTCTCACTCTCTCTTCATCTTCATTAGGGAGCTTCTCCAGACTCCTAGCCAATCCTGGCCAAACAGGCTGCCTTTCCTCTTTCTCCTTCCTTGCTTCAGTGCTTCCTGTCACTTCTCTGTTAGATTCTGGTGTTCACTCTTTGATGATCTATTTGAAGTGTGATTATGTATTTGCTATTTTAGTTTCTCTTCATGGAAAAGGCAATTACAAGATCTAATAAACATCTAGTTAGCCACCTTGAAGCTTCTTCCAAGGAGTTTTTAAAAAATACATTCTCTTTGTATTTTGGTATTCTTTCATCAAGAGATTGGTTTGAGAATCTATCCCACCATTTTCTCCAAAATCAAACTTCTTACTCTGAATTTTTATTATATTTCTAACAAAGAAATTTCCCCTTTTCCACCTAAATGATCTTATTTAAATCCATTTATTCTATTCAACCTAGTTTTAAAATCTTAATTTAAAAACACAGAAATGAATTAAAAATTAATTTTAAAACATGAAAGTCTATTCTTAGTAAGTGAAGTTCTCTTTACTTTTTTGAAAAGCTGCATTTTAAAAAATATTTGCCGTATTTATCTAGAATCTTGCTAGTGAAAATTCCATCACAAAGACGATATTGGTTATTTATTGTTTATCTTAGCTGGATGATTATTCAGTCAGGATGTGTCTTTCATTTCAAACAGATCAATCTTTAATCACTAGATGGCACCAGAAGTAGTTAAGAGTTTACAGTACACTTTGTGGTAAGGAGACCTTACTTCTTCCATTAAGGGGAAAAGAAGTTGGGATATATGTTTCTCTCACTTAACCATGAGATTTTCTCTTTTATTCAAAAAGCAAACCAGTACCTTTGGATCAAGGAATCAGGATCTATTTCCATATATATTAATACCACTCATGAAAGTTTTAACTTTGAATGTGGTTTCAGCTTGCTGTTTATGAAGACATCCTAGAGGACCATTTCTGAATTAACAAAAGTACACAGTTCTAGGAGTCCAGACTTTAGTTCTGGCTTCATCACTAATTATCACTCTCTGAGTCTTAATGGTTTCATCCAGAAAAGAAAAGCAGATACATAAGTTGGCCAGGTCAGGATCAGCAGAGTTTGTTAAATATCATCTAACTTCATCCTGAATATCATGAATTGAAACCCTGAAGGAGAGTCTTGGGGAAAGAAAAAGAAATCTCTCTCTCTCTCTCTCTCTCAGAACAATTTTCTGTTCCTAGATTCAGCCCTCTTCCCACTACAACAGAGGTTTATACCGTATATTAAGCTGTGGGTATGTCAGGGAAGACTATAATAAGGGAAGAAAATGTATTTCAAAATAACTATAATATTATCAAAATAATATTTTAAACACATCGGGATAAAATTTAAAACTTTCTTAAAACAAATATCATTTATATATTAATCTTACTCATCAGTTACAAAGCAAAATAACTTCTCCAAATCATAATACTATAAAAGCCATCTTTTAAAAACACAAATATGACATGACATTGCTTAAGTTCTATACCTACTGGTTACTGAATGTAATTCAAATTTCTAATCTTAGTAATAGGAGTCAATTTTGATAAGACCCTGCCTAACTCTCAGCCTCATTTCCACTCATATAAATTGCTATAGGCATACCAATATCTCATAGCTTTTAAAAATTCCTATGCTATTTTATGCTTCTGTCCTTTCTTCTTGGAATGCTTTTTCTAAACATGCCTCCTCCCACTACCCCCATTTTTCCTGTACAGTGAACTTCTGTCCTTCATTTAAAACTCCTTAAAGGTCATCTTATCTGTGAGACTTTCCCTGACCATGTAGACACAATTTCCTAAACCTCAATTCTCTGATGGCACCATGTCCATACTTCAATTAACCTTTAGCTCACTGTATTAAAATTATTTCCTTACAGGTTTGTATTCTGTACTGAACAATGAATTCTTTGAGAGCAATGTGCCTTATTTATTTATGTATACTCGATGCATGGCACCACATAAATACTTAATTAAAATACCAAACTTATACACATGAAGGGCATTTCTGCCCAGATCCAAAAACAACTAAAAATGAAATGCCAGTCATCACCATTCTAAGTTTCTTGCCTCCCCACTGTTATTAATCAGCTCTCTTCTTTAGCACCAACCTGTTGTTTCCTTACTGGAATCTACTACTTTTCCTTCTCACCTCTTCCTTGAATTATTGGGTTCCAATTTATTATTTCTTGAACAGCTCACCATACCTGAACGTCTCTATCTCTATATCTTTTTATCTCTCTATCATCTATAAAACTAGATGTCTATCATCTACCTATCTATATAACAGGATTTCAACTGTGGCTTTTTCCTCTTTCTAGATGTTCCAGGAGGGATTTCAATACTGAGTATAGTAGCTGACAGATCATATGAAACAGAGTATACTAAGATTGTGTGTGACCACAGGAGAGTATAAAAAAACAGAGGAGAGAGGTCTTTAACTCTTATTTCACATGTGCTGAGGGATGCTTCAGGAAACTCACTGGCAACTTGACCTGTCCTCACTGATACTTAGAAACCTGCTTTACACCTACAATTTATATAGGAAAGAACCTAAGTGGAGCCATTTGTAGGAAGAGAGAAAAGACACAGGGTTGCATTCAAAATGGCCTGCTCTTCTAGATGTGGAGCAGTTGCAAATTAATGTAGGAGCTGAACTTGGGCCATCTTGAAAGATTCTGCCCTAAAGGATGATAGCCTGAGAGGGCCTGTGATCCCATGAGAGGAAGTATGTGTGAGATGGATCACTAGATACTGGGGCCCAGGGGAGCATCATGAATAACCACGTAGAAGTGGCAGAGGTGACATCTCCCATGACAAATGAATAGCAGGGGAGAGATCCATAGTAATGAAGGTTTCTGAAGACCCCACGGGGGGCCTCATGAAAGAAAAAGAGAGGAGGGACAAAGAGAGAGAGAGAAGAGAGAAGGAAGACCATGTTTCGTGGCCTCTAGTGTCAGGGACAACCATATCAGTGAAGTAAAAATTTTTCTGCCTCATCTCTCTTCTCCCATCATCCCCTCTACCTCTGGAAAAAACAGAGACAACCTATAGAGTAAAAAGTAAGGAAAATAAGAGCAAAGCTCAGAAGCTGATTAAGCTCCTCATCTATATTGCATATCTCCAAGCCTAAATCAGGCCCAAGATGCAAGATGACTGGGAAGAAGTTTGACTTGTATAAGAGAATAAGGCTTTGATATTTGTTCTAAACTGGGCATTTTGTATCAAAACAGACCATTCACTTATATATAACAGTGATGGATAATGCTATTTTATGCTTTTGAGATTTTATCCAGAGGCAAAAAAAAAAAAGACTGACAAAACTTATTGGAAGGCAGTGGCATAGAACAGCAACAAATTGCTAATTTATATTTTCACCCTTACTAAGTACAGATCATTCAATAAAACGGTCTCTCTAATTCTGTCTCTCTCGTTGTCTCTCTCTCTCTCTCTCTTTCTCTCCCTCTCTCTCCACACATACACACACACACACACACACACACACACACACACACACACACTCACACACACGGAAAGGGAGAGAGAAAGAAATTTCATGTTTGTTTATTTTTGTTTTGAATAAAATAACATATTGGCCTTCTCATATGAATTTTAATTAATTCTTCTGCTCTCCTGGTGAATGAGCTGCCACAGTTGTCTTCCTCTATCGACTATGTATCTTTTCATTCCCCCGAACTATACATTTTTTAAAAATTCTGTGTATGTGGACATGGACACTGAATTTCTTGGAAATTTTTCTTTATAATCTTTGATCTAAATGTTTATAAAATTCTGATATATGTCCTGATTGTGGTACAGGCCTCCGAGTATGTCTGCTAACCTGGGACTTTTTAAATGATGATGATTTAGTCCTTATCATGGCCAAATACTCAACACATCTTTATAATGTTACGCTCAGCTCCTTTCTCTTACTCACAACACATATCAAACCTCACGGGTTAACAGAAACTCCCCAAGACAAAGTCCATCAGAAACAGGACATTGCTAATCTCCTTGCCTGTGTCTTTGGAACTTGTTAGACAGTCACAGTTGCTGTTTACAAAAATTTATGGGTAATTCTTGCAGACTACTTAGTGGCTCTTATTTGCCTCTAAACCAGAGAAGTCTTTCTGTGCCTGCTGGGAGCAGGATCGCCACCTTTAAAAAAAAAATTTATCCTGTATTTCCAGATGTAAATGGTCAATTTCCTTCCTGGCCTTTTCCTTCCAATTAGTTTTTGGTGGGTCTTTCAGTTAACATATGCCTCTAAATCACATTCTGGTTATTTTTTAGCGCATTCTTGTATTTTAGCCTTTTCTATATCTATGTAAGCGTGTAATTGGCTACAGAGTGCATGTAGAAATTTTAACAGAAAGCATCTCATTTTATAATGGCAGAAGAGGCTCATTTGGAGCAAATATTTGGTTTAAAACAAAGATTGCAAATAGGTAGGAATGAACCAGAGACAACTTTTGTTTTGTCCACATGGCAACTACATATGTTTATAAAATTGTGAATCTTTTAGAATGTTATTAGCTCTCTAATTTATCTCAATTTCCACCAGTCCTTGGTTTTTCCCATTCACATTTATCACTTGCTTATCTTCTGTAGGCATTTGAGTTTGTAAATTCTGGATAAGGTTGTTATTGACAAGTGGATCTATGATAGACAGAATAATGGCCCCCTAAAGATATTCATGTCCGAATCCTTAGAACCTGTGAACATATCACCTCACCTGGCACAAAGCACTTTTCAGATGTGTTTCTGTAAAGGCTCTTGATATAATGAGATTGTCCTGGATTATCTAGATGTGCCCAATGTTATCTCAGCGGTCCTTATAAGAGGGTATCAAGATGGTCTAAGTCAGAAAGAAGAGATGTAACAACCAAGGCAGAGGTTGAAATGATATACTTTGAAGACAAAGGAAGAAGCCACAAGCCAAGGGATGCAAGTATTCCATAAAATATGGAAAAGACAAGGAAACAGATCTCCATTAGTGCCTCCAAATGGAATGCAGGATTGCCAACACTTTGATTTTAGCTCCTTAAGACTACTTTCAGACTTCTGACCTCTGAAACTATAGATTTTTATATTGTTTTAAGTCACTAAGTTGTGGTAATTTGTTACAAAAGCTATAGCCAATGTTATACTATCTGAGAGTTAATAAAACAACCATTGCACCCTCATTTATACCAGTATCTTTCGCACTGGTTTTAGTGGCCATGTTAATACATCTTTAGTGACAGAAAAACTGATTCAGTGGAGTAAAACTTAATGGTTAGGAGTTTGCTTCTTTTCTAAAAATATGGCATGTGACAAAAATCGTTACCTTTCACCTATTGGATAAACAATGGCTCATAAACTTACATTCAATAAAGTAGTGACTTTCACAGGCTTTAGATTCTTTTACCTTTAACTGTTAGTAGATCTTTACCTATTAATATTTAGTAGCCAGAAATAGCCTAGGACAAATCTTTTTCTTCTTTTGCATAAGACTTTTGACTATCATGAATACTTACTGTATCATACATATAACACATGACAACGTCATTTTCTATTTTATTATTTCTCTTCTTCCTACTTGTTATTTCTTCCTCACCCTTCCTTCAGTGTCAGCTCCTCAAGGACACTTGGTTGCTTTGAATGCTTCTCATTCACTTGTTTATGAAGACTGATCTAGATTTTAGGACTTGAATTGTGAGCTCAGAAGATGTTTCTGATAACCATTTTAAAAAGCTGATTTCCACACTGGCAATGATAACAATCATACTAAATATAAGGGATCTTCAAAAAGTTTATTGGAAATGAACAATATGAAAAAACTATGCATGGATTTCAAAATTTTTGCATCAAAATCAACTTGTACTAACTTGTTATAACATGTGTAAATATTATCTAGTTTGAAGCACTAAAAAGGATAAGATATCAGTTTGTAAAGAGTGCTTATTGGGGAAACATGAATTCCGGTAAAATTGAAGCAAAACAAACATCAAACTTTGAGTGAAGCTTTAGTGGAAGAATGGGGAAATCATTGATGCTTACAGAAAGTTTACAGAGACAATTTCCCAAAGAAACTAACAGTTTACAAATAGATAATTCATTTTAAAATGGGAAGAGACAATGTTGAAGATGAAGCCTGCAGGGACAGACCAACCCTATTGATTTGCAAAGAAAAAATTAATCTTGTTTGTGATCTAATTGAAAAGGACTGATAATTAATAGTATAAACAATGGCAAACATCAGAAGTATTTCAATTGGTTCAGCTTACACAGCCTGACTAAAAAATTAAAGTTAAGCAAGGTTCTCACTCTATGGATGTCAAAACTGTTGTGTCTACTTCAGCTGCAGAAAAGAACAGAGCTCTCAATGAAAATTTTAAGTAAGTGGGATCAAGATCCTGAAGCATATCTTCAAAGAATTGTAACAAGAAATAAAACATGTCTTGACCAGTACAATTCTAAATACCAAGCCCAATTAAGCAATGGGTACCAAGAGGTGGTTGCGGTCCAGTCAAAGCACAAACTGACCAATGAAGAACAATGGTTATGGCAACTGTTTTTGGGGATGTTCAAAGTATTTTGCTTGTTGACTTTTTAAAGGGCTATACCCAAGACTGGTAATTTATAAAGAAAACAGGTTTAATTGACTCATAGTTATGCAGGTTTAGGGAGGCCTCAGGAAATATATAATCATGGTGGAAAGGGAAGCAAACTCGTCTTTTATTACATGGTGGCAGCAAGGAGAAGTACAGAGTGAAGTGAGGGTAAAACCCCTTATAAAGCCATCATATCTCATGAGAACTCACTACTATCACAAAAACAGCATGGAGATAACAACCCTTATGATTCAATTACCTCACACTGGGTCTCTCCCATGACACATGGGGATTATGGGAACTACAGTTCAAGATGATATTTGGGAGGGGACACAGCCAAAACCAAATCAAGAGCCAAAGAATAACAACATTTACGTATTTTGAGAGTGTTTTGAGAAAGTTAGCCAGAGCTTTATCAGAAAAATGCCTGGGAAAGCTTCATTAGAGAGTCCTTCTCTACCACAACAATGTTTCTGCTCATTTCTTGCATCAAACAAGGGCAATTCTGCAAGAGTTTTAATGGGAAGTCATTAGGCATCCACGTTACAGTCCTGATTTGGCTCCTTTTTACTTCTTTTTATTTTCCAATACTAAAAATATAAACTTTAAATGGCACCCATTTTTTCTTCCATTAATAATGTAAAAAGACTGAATTGGCATGCTTAAATTCCAAACACTCTCAGTTCTTTAGGCATAGACTAAATGGGTGATATAATTGCTCACAAAAGTGTCTTGAACTTGATGGAGGCTATTGAGAAATAAAGTTTGTATTTAAAATTTTTGTCTTTTAATTCCATTTTTCCATGAACTTTTTGAGGTCCTCTTGTAAAGGCGATAAGTCAACAGGTTTTATATTTTACTTCTCTAATGGCAAAGGTATCTTTGCACTATTTCTTCATATCTTTCAACTGCCAACTGTGAAATGTAATTTGATTTGTCATATGGTGACAAAGCCATGAGACAACAGAAACAAGTACAGTTTGGATTTCTTCCACATTTGTGTCAAACAACCGTGGGCCTGGATTTCAAGAGAGACAATGATAACAGATGTTGTCCCTGGAGGATCTCCAAGTCAACCAGGTGTAATGGCTAAAAGAGAGACATAAAATCAGAGTGTAGGATGAAGCAGCTGTTCAAGTGACTCCTATTGTTGTTGACTGCTAAAGAGTTTAATTTGAAATAGTCAATAAAGGTAGATAAAAACTGGGTCATTTCCCACATCCAGGTATTTAAAGCATGTAGGAAGCAGACTGCATGAAGTTGCAAGGATATTTATCATTTTGTTTCAATCTGAAAAAATATCTTGAATTATCTAGGTTGCTTACATAACAGAGACTCAGGCAATCTCACCCCCTTTCCTCTTTGCTTTATATTATATAGACCTGGTCTAACCACATAATGGAATGACACAGGGCAAGGATCCCAAACCAGATTCCTCAGTCAAGTCAGGTCCAGGATATATTAGTTCGACTAGCCTAGTATTATATGTGTGTGTGTGTGTGTGTGTGTGTGTGTGTGTGTGTGTGTAAAGGCAACTGTGTATACACACACACACACACACACACACACATATATATACATGATATACATATATTCTGTATGTGTGTACACACACACAATTGCCTTTAGGTAAAACTTATGAAGTACATACCACTCCCTCTTCTTATACAAAGCTGTTTTGCATACTTACATTACCCACCTATGATAGAATAATGATTCTTCAAATATATCCATATAAATATATTACCTTGCATAGCTACAGGGTCTTTGCAGATTGATTGAATTAAGGATCTTGACATAGGGAGATTATCCTGAATTATCTGAGTGAGACCAATGCAATCACAAAGTGTGTTTGTAAGTGAAAGCATTGAGAGGAGGCAGGAGTGTGAGAGTCAGAGTCAGCGTTTGAATAGTGCTACACTGTTGGTTTTGAAGATGGAAAAAGGGGCCACAGCCAAGGAACGGAGGTGGCTGGAAAAGTCAAGGGAAGAGATTCTCCTCTAGAGCCTCCAGAATAAAATCAGCTCAGCTAGCATCTAACTTTTAGTCCAGTGAGACCCATTTTTGACATCTGACTGCAATAACTTTAAGATAATGAATTTGTATTATTTTAAGCCACCAAGTTGGTGGTAATTTACTGTAGCAACAATACAACAGTGTAGAAACAGACTGCCTAACTTTGAAGTTTTTCAGTTTGGTAAAATAGAATACTAGTTATAATACAGTAACGATATTTTTGAGTGCTTACTATGTATTTGACACTTTCTTTGTATTAACTCATTTACTCCTTAAAACAACTCTATGAGGCATGTACCAATATGAACCCCATTTTTCTGTTGAAGACTGATGCTCAAAAAGGATAAATAAATTGCCCAAAGTCAGGTGACAGTGGTAATTTGAATTCAGGTAGTTGGGCTCTAAAACTCAAGTCCAGGTATACCATCGAAATTATAATGAGCATTAGAAGACCGGGCAGGTTCTATTCATTTGCTATCAACTTGAGTTATTAGGCAGCCCTCTGAGCATCAGACTTCTCATCTATAAATCAAGGAATTTAGAATAGATGGCAGTATTTTTAACTTTTACAAAGAATTATTTTGTCATAACCAAATAAAATTTTGCATGGGACTTCATTATTAAACAAACAAATGAAACAGATAAAAAGATTGCTGCTTGAGGTGAAGTACGGGAGGGAAGCTGAAGCTTGCTTTCTCAAGTTTAGTCACTGAGGCATCACATCAGATTCCAAAGTCTTGAGAGATCATGGTCTGATAAGCACCACACTACATAGTGTCTAGGTGTCTTCTACCAGTACAGTATCAGATTCTATATGTGAGATCTTAAAAGTTGTAAGCTTTAGAAAGGTGAATAAATACACTGAACAAACAAAATAATAAGTTATGTAGTATGGACCTGCTAGCTTGATGAGACAAAGGGCGTTAGTTACTTCCTCTGTTTCTATTTTATTTCATATTTTTATTTTTGATCTTGTTCATGTGAGTTTAGAAGGCCCAGTGTGTTTGGCATCTATTCTCAGACCTTCTGTGCTGTTGTGTCTTCCAGGGTTGAACTGGGGCCTGCAGTGGGAAAGTCTCTAAGTAAAATCAGAAAAAGGAGCATTCCAATTTCGGAATTGATGCATTGCAAACACTGAATTGGTTCTTACTTTCATAGGTGAATATGCATTTGCCTAATACCATTTTCCTCACCTAATTCTTACTTTTATCTTACTGTTTATAAAATCTAGCCAATAGGTCTGACTGATAAATGAGCATAGCTCATTAATAATAACAAACATTCACCTTAACCCCTGGCAGAGATACATGCATGCCTGAAATGTAAGGTAATTTTGTGGTGATAAAGGAAAAACCCCTTTTTCTTTTGTACCTCTCTTCTTCCCATTTTTACCCCTGCTTCTTTCTACAAGAAATGCCATGAAACTGACTTTAAAAATCTTAACAGGGAGGCAAGATTCAAACATCAGATTTCCAAGGCAACTTAGCCTACTGGGATAATGGGTGTTAGTGCTGGTAAGCTGTTGAAATAAAAATAATTCCTTATCTTTTTTCAGTCAAACTCTTATTTTTATATATCCATTGATTCATTTAATTTCTCAAAAATTCTAAGTCTGACTGTGTTCCTAAGTGATGAAGATAGAGCATTGTACAAACAAAGAGCTGGACTTCAAGGAATGCATAGCCTAGTAAGAGACAAACATACTGCATAAACAACATATATCATTATAAAAGAACAATTATTATATTTTAAATATATTTAATGTATAGAGGGAAAGGAGATTCTAAGATCTCAAGAGTCAGGGGAATTTTATACAGTAGATACTATTTGAGTTTAGATTTGAATTATAAATGAGAGTTTGATGGATAGACAAGAAAGGGTCAGGATACTATGCAAAGAAGGACCTAAGTGTGCACAAGCATGGAGATATGAGTGAGTAAAGGCATTTTATGAGAATTGTAAAATAAAATGTTTAGGGAAGTATGGGAGAGAGATTAAGGCTGGCAGGAGAGGAGACAAGAAGCCAGATCAAAAAAGATCTTGTAAGCCATGCAAAGAAGTTTAAATTATTTTTTAGAGTGATGGTGAGCCATTAAAGAACTTTGAAAATGATAGTGAGGTGATCGAATGTTTGAATTGGAAAGATACAATTCCATGATTGCATGAACTGTCTCATTGGGAAGGAGACATGGTTAGAAGAAAAGCAACTATTTGTGAAGCTATTATAAATTATTCAGATGAGATATGGTAGGGCCTAGACTGTGCAGCACAGTTGGTAACAGAGAGACAGGAAGGATTTTAGACATACTTGCTGATGAACTGAATATGAAAAGTAACGATAAAAAAGACTGCAAGGTAAGCTGTTGACTTCTGGTTGATGGTACTGGATAGCCATTCAAAGAAGCAGAGAATATAAATTGAAGAATGGCTTTATTGATGATGAGTTATGTTTTAGACATGTCGATTCTGAGGCTTCTACCAGATATTTAAGAAAAGAACTTGATCAGGTTCTTAGATTCTGGAGTTCAGAAATGAAGTTTTGTCAAAAGCTGCAGGTTTTGGTCACAAACAGAATAGCATAAGCCATGGGCATGGTTGAGATAATTCAACGTTTGGAAGACCTTAAATATTGGGCTAAAAATGTGGACTATTTCTGTTATTTATATGAGACCCAAGGAAAGTATTTTTTGAAGGAAATGATACAATAAGACATTAGTGGTGAAATGGGCTAAGATTTTTAAAGAAAGTAAGTTTGTCAGAAGCACATTTGATAAACATTGGAAGGACTCCAAAGCAGACTTCTTTCTTAAAGAACAAAGATTTGGGGAAATAGAAGAGTTGCCTGAGGATTAGTCAGTCCAAGAGGAGCTGTACTTTCTACCTAATAGATGCTCCATCAGGATTTATGTTAGTGCTTTCATTGAGAAGAGCACATTTAACAACTGTAAGTAATTCTGCATAACAGAAGTCTCAGAGGTGCTACTCTGAAAACTACCTAGCACCTGTTTAATTAATACAAGGGAACAACATAATTGGGAATTTTCACTTCACAGAATCTGCTCAATTCTTCATTTCCCCTGTATCTGAAAAACTGTCATTATAAATCGGTCTGACAGTTGAATTATTCATGCTTTTTATTGTTGTATTTTGTATATGCAATAAAATGCTGTCAGTGAGGGATGTGGTTAGGTTAAAACAATGGATTATGTGGACTGAAGTGCAAGGTCATATACCTAGGAATTCAAAAAAGTTAGCAAACCGTATTGTTGTGTTTTGCTTTCATTATGATTCATTCAAATTGCTATGAGATTTTATTGGTTATATATATTCAGATAACGGAATGGAAGAACCATTCAAAACCAAGTCTGGTTTCTAAAACTAATTGCTATATCTGGAGACTTCACTGGCATAACTACCATTCTCTTAGTGATACAGGTTGATAAGTGTTTCTTTTTTAAGTTTACTCCATGACTTCATTTTAAGATTACTTCATTACTGAGTATGGATATAGTCTATTTTTTGTAAGAATTTAGGCTACACACAAAAAAAAAAACAAATTAAAGAATCAAATAAACACCACTTATGCTTTATAGTGATAATCATTGTTAGTAGAAAAAATAAGGTAAAAATAGAGAAGATCTTCACTGGGTTGGAATCTTGTTTTTCTCCTTCAATGCACAGATAACTATTACCAATCCTTTTTTGTTTGGCTTAAATACCTGTCCCTTTCTCACCTCACTAACTTTGGCTTTTCTTGCTAATATTACTGTGTTCCAAGAGAGCTTGCACACTCTGAAAGAGAAAAGTGAAAGAAATATGGAGAGCTACCTCAGCCAAGCCACTCTATCTTTGAAATGTCTAATAACCTACAGGTAGAGATCAGAAATGTGGTTGGACACATTGGGTTATAGCTCAGTGGTGAGCTAAGGCCTGGAGATAGGCCGGTGATCTGGATAAAGTCAACAAATGTGAAGATGCAGATAGAGGAGAGGTCTGTGGGGCAGCACAACATTTAGATTTGAATAGAGGCTAAGCCTGCCTGGAGGATTTATAAAGGGGTGGCTAGTGATGTCATGAAATCTACCAATCCTGCAGAGTCTGCAGTAAAGTCAACAGAGATGGTAACAAAGAAAGATTTCTTCACCTGGAGTTCTCTTTTCCTCCTCCTTTGAATGGCCAATTCTAACTCAAACCTTTGACTAAGATAAATACTGCTTCCTTTAGCAAGACTTATTTTACCAGTCCATGACTATGTGCATTTCTCCCTTAAGTACTCTGTTTTCTCTAAAATAGCTCTTGTTATTTTGCTGTTCTTAGTAAGGCAGTCTTTCTTGTTCACTATTGGTTTCCCAGAACTCAGCACTGCAAATATTACATAGTAGGTCCTAAGAATGTTTGCTAAATGACTGAATGAATGAACAAAACCTCTTATATTTCTTTTGCTCTCAAGTCAAGAGAATATATAAAATAGTCCTCTCCTCTTTCACAGTTTTTGTTGTTGTTTAAAATAATTATTACAGATAATTCTTTTGGCCTAGGGAGATTTGCATTTCCCATTTTCCCACACTTTCTTTTGTTTCACTTCTTACAGGCAGCCTGCTTTTACTAGTTCTGTGTTTGTCTCACAGAAAGCCTTGATTTCCAGCTTACAGCACAACATTTAGGTTTTGCCTTTTTACTGTTTTCATATTACTTTTCACCATATAGACTGAAAGTGTTACAGTGGAAATAACTCAAGAATGAGAACTAAGACTCAGAAGATTTAGCTTCAGCTCTGCCAGTAACGAGCTGTATGATGTAGGTGAGTCAGGACTCTGGATTTGCAATGTTCCTCATCTGTGGAAATCTGTAAAAATGTCTTCGCATTTTATTAAAAAGTCTATTGTTTTAAATTTTTCTTACCCATGTCTCAGTATCCATTGACACTTCTCTACTGTATCTTGCCTAAAAAGAACATTTTTAAAGTGTTTCAGTTAATATAGTCAAGAAGTAGAATTTACAATTTAACTTTATAAAGTTGTAAAACTGGAATTACCTGTGGTAAATCCAAATCCTTATGTACCGTATACATTTATAAAAGAATATATTTAACATTCATCAAGTACTTATTGATCTCTCTCAGTGATAGAATACTCATTATTTTATATTTTTCTTCTGTTGGTATTTAAGAAAAATTTCCAAGTTTACTTTATAAATTTTATTAAATGTGTATTAAAAATTCAAATACATTTATAATTAATGTATTTTATTAGCTTTCTATCCTTAAGCATTATAACAACCACCACTGTCTCTAATGCAATAATTGACAGCTCATTTGATTTTCTAACAATTTATATGTTTATTTTCATTAAATACTTTAACTCCTTCTTCCAAATAATATTTTACATTAAGTAGGATAATAACTTTAAAATAATGATGCCACATTAATAAAATGCATATTTCAGTGAAACATTTAAAAAATTAGAAAATATTTGAGTACATTTGATATAGTCAACCTAATATGGGAGCTTGATAAAATGTGAAATGTCAAAAATAAATTTGCTGTACCATTAAAGTTTTTCAAACTAGTTTTTTCTTTTATTATAACTTTTTCTTTCTAATAAAATATTTTATTCATATTCATTGGCCAATATCCCATGGCAGTGATCTATATACTAAATACAAGCTTTAATGGTTTGCGCTGATGAAATTGTTTTCAGGTTTTACAACCTAAGAGAAGAGGTTTTATGACAATTATCTAGGGCAATCAATGATTAAGGATTTTAGACTTTGGAAGAGATCTTAGTGCTTACTTTTCTCTTTTTACAGTTCAGGGAGGCAGTGAGATAAGGAGATTGTCTAAAACAACGTAGCCATTAGTGTCAGTGACAGAACTGGAAGCCAGCTCTCTAAAATTCTGTTTCTCTTCTCTGTTATCTATAATGAGATAAGGGGCTTAATATCAGGAGTCAGAAAACTATGGTTTATAGGCCAAATGTGGCTTGTATCTGTTTTTTCCAGTACAGTTATATGTTGCTTAATGACTTGGATACAATCTGGGAAATGCATCGTTGGGTGATTTTGTCATTGTGTGAACATCATTAAGTGTACTTACACAAACCTTTAGAGGGTATAACCTACTACACACCTGGGTTACATGATACAGCCTATTGCTCCTAGGCTACAAACCTGTTCAGCATGTTACTGTTCTAAATACTGTAGAAAATTGCAACACAAAGTTAAGGAATTGTGTATCTAAACATGGAAAAGGTACAGTACAAATATGATATAAAAGGTTTTTTAAAAGTGGTACACCTGCATAGAGTACTTTCCATGAATGGAGCTTGCAGGAATGAAAGTTGCTCTGGGTGAGTCAGTGAGTGAGTGGGGAGTGAATATGAAGGCCTAAGACATGACTGTACTCTATTGTATACTTTATAAACACTGTACACTTAAGCTACACTATATTTATAAAAATAAATTCCTTTCTTCAATAATGAATTAACCTCATCTTACTGTAGCTTTTTTACTTTGTGTACTTTTTAGGTTTTTGAAACTTTTTGATTTTTTACTAATACAGGTTAAAAAAAACACATGCAACTGTACAAAATATTTTCTTTATATTCATGTTCTATAAGTATTTTTCTATTTTAAAAATATTTTATTGGCTGGGCACAGTACCTCGTACCTATAATTCCAGCACTGTGGGGGGTCAAGGTAGGCAGTTCGCTTGAGGTCAGGAGTTCAAGATCATCCTGGCCAACACGGTGAAACCTTACCTCTACTAAAAACACAAAAATTAGCCTGGCGTGATGGTGTGTGCCTGTAATTCCAGCTACCTGGGAGACTGAGGCAGGAGAATCGCTGGAACCTGGGAGGTCGAGGCTACAGTGAGCCCAAATAGCACCACTGCACTCCAGCCTGTGTTAAATACAGCAAATTATTGAAACCCGCAGCTTGAATCCCAGGTTCCACGCACAAAGAGGAGAGGCCAGGCTCCTCCCTGCTGCAAACAGTGTGAACTTCTTGATGCTATACCCCAGTGCAGTTGGAATTTTTCCAGAGACTCCCTCCCACCTGGCTGTCTCATTCCCCCTTCTAAAGAAGTATATTTAACTGCCATTAGAATAAGAATAAAGATGAAGACCGATCTTAACTGCTTCCGGCTGACAGAGGGTACTGTTTTGGGGAAATGGCAGTCAGGGCTTCCTCGGAGACCTATTTAAGGGTTCCCAGCAGAAGGGGCTGTCATCAGAGGCTCTAGTTGCATGATCATTTGGAGTTTGATGTCCTGACGGCAAGAACAGACAAACCTAGTTATTAGAAAATATGTATCAAAACAAAACAAGGGGAGGTGTAGGCACAGCTCAAAAAAAAAAAACATTTTTTAAGGGAGTCCCAGGGATTCAAGATGTATTCAAAAAGGGTACATACTGAAGATTAATGGCTACCCATCTAGAAAGAGGGGAGCAGGCATCCCTGGTTCCCTTTTCTTCCTAGCAAATATCCAGGGTACATGAGGGAGAGAAGGAAGAGATCCCTCTTTCCTTTTTTTCATCCTCGCATCTCCAAGTCCCTGTGACCTTGGCATGTCCTGCCAATGAGTGCCAAAGGAACTTGCACACATGGAGCAGAAAGGGCCTAATGAGTAGGAATTATCTGCTCTCACCCGTGGCTCTATCCCCACTACTGTCAGTAGCCTTGGATATTAATGTGGCCTTTATCCATGAAACAGGAAGCTTGAGGTTGGCTTAATCAACAGGTATCAGCCATACTCACCTGTGCTGTGCCTTTTAACCTCTTGTCTGCCTCTAGATCCTTTAGATCCAGTTTTCTTTCTAGGGCTTTAACCCAAAGCCTGGAATTGGTCTGAGACAAAAGTATATCTCAGAGGAACTTGCATGGACTCCTTATCATAAGCCAAATGGTAAGATGAAACTGTGGAACTGAGTCCTCCTCTGATAAGGGAGAGAAAGGATGTCTTATGACACACCCATATAACTGGTAGCTATAGTTGTGCTTATTAGGATTTGAGTGCATGGTGCCTGGCTTTGGTTAGCTCCCTTAGTCTTTCCCAAAAAGAAACCTCTGAGTGATGGGCATACTATTTATCCCCTATTTATTCCATCACCTGGCAGGATTTTCAGAATAATTGTTCACAACTAGAATATTGATCAGTATTTCTACATTACTCGTTCCCTTTTGTTCTTCCTGAACTGAAGCCAGAGATTGCTGGTTGGTTTACAGGAACAAGCAGGATTAGTCTAAAATGTAGGAGAAAACTTAAAAACATTAGTGAGTTTAAAATTTAATGACAAATGTATGAGAAGGTTTGGAACATAATTCCACTCTCTCCAGTCTGCATGTTTGTTTTAAAAAACAAATCATAATGGGACTGAGTTGTTTGAAAAATAGACTTTAGTTTTATACTTGGCCTGATTATTTGCATAAAGTGCAGCAAGAATTATTTCTACATAGGCCTTTTGGATTGGCCTTGTTCCATAAGGAGTCTGAGATAAGATATTTTAAAGCTGGGCCCAGCCCTGGGTTAGTATACTCAAATACCTGTGAGTTGGGTGATCCTCTCCTCATAATGTCCCAAGATAAACTTGGAGTTCCTGGACCTGTTAGAAAGTGACATTCTTTACTGAACGCAGGTCAGGAACCCTGTACAGGAACTGCATAGACAAAGGTATGAGGCCAGTCTCCCCACTGGACTTTTGTTGGTTCTGCAACTTGAGATTGACTTCTTAAAGGGAAGCCTACCCTTCCAGTCAAGGCCTTGGTAAAATAACCAGTTTTTTTCCAGTTGCGTTCTGTTGCAAAATAAAAATGGATTTTTATTGCACTGATACAAACAACTATATTGCTGTAAGTTAAGAATACTCACAGATAGTTTCCAAATTCTAGGGGAAGCAGGCAGAGAGAAACAAACATGTTTCAAATTTTGATCATAGGAGTATATTTTACTCAATGATTAAAGGCCACAAGTAGTTCAAAATAAATTTCTTTGACTCTGAAAACAAAACAAGGATCAGTAATATTTCAAGCAAAATACAAAAATATGTGCTTCATTCAGTTTCCTGACTTTAGTCCATTTAGTTAACTCATTTTGCTTGATATTCATGAACATTTCAGCTCTTCATGAGTCCTGTATGTTTTCCTTTATTCCAATGTTACAATTTCCAAAGTTATCAGAAGCCTGTATTTGAGAGGACCTGTTAAAGCTCTATAGCTTATTATCAACCATCTTTTGAAAAGGATTAAAACAAGACAACAATTGTCTGTGAACAGCAAAATGTCCAGGTAGTTACAGTTAGAAACACAATTGACAAAGAAGTTTGGCCATTTCTGGGGTTTACAATAACTTAACATAACAACATACTTAGATATTAGAATTTTAGAAATCTCATAAATTTTGGAACATATATTAGCATTATTCACCAAAAATATAACCTAAAGAAGACTGAACATTATTTTGTCAATCCCATGTACCTAAACATGTCAAATAATCCTGTTTACTTCTCTTTTCTGGATATTCCAAGGGCCCTCAAAAGTATCCAGTGTTAGGTGTCAGGAAAGACAATTTTGAAACTGGAGTTTGATTTGGGAAGCCTGTTAAATATGTTTAAAGCACTCGATATTATGAAATAGAATTCCGGATTACCATAAGTCATTTATTTTGCCAAAATCAACCCTTTTGAATTTAGTTAATATGTTTGCATAGAAAACCTCTTCTGCAAGATTAATTTTCACAGTTCTTCCACCACTTGTTTGAACGTTTAGCTTTTCTTGTCTAACTCTAAACAATCCTTTAACACTAGGCAAAAAAATTTATATTTCCATGCCTTCTTATAGCCTTTTACTAAAAAACACATTTTACTGTTCTTATACACCTTGCATGTAAATTACAAATTATAATGGTAACTCCTAGCAATTTTTAACTTTACTGTAAAACCTGGTAAACTGTTTAATTGTGAGCTAAGTGCAGCCAAGGTTTGCCTTCTTAATTAAGGGTGTGGTTAGTTCCACATGTCTCCGGGCCTTGCAGTTGTGAAGGCAAGTCATACAGTTCTCATAGCCCAAAAGCAGTGTGTAAACTCAAAAATTTAGCAAACCTTGCATCAGAACTGCATCGTTTAGTTCACCTATTTACATTTTAATGACACTTGCATTTTGTCAATAATCTTGAAGGCAGCTTTTACTTTTCAAAGATCAAAGTCACATGAACTGATAAGGACCACAGCTTTTATCTTCCCTTTAAAAAATATTAGATCCAAGCGCTTGTCTTTCTTTAGGCCAAATTAATTAGAACTCTTTCTACAGACATTCCATACAACACACACACACACACACACAGACAAGCAGAAGAAAATCCAGTTGCTGGGTGGAGCCCTTTAAGAGAAAGGGCTAGGAAAACATGCAGACATCAAACCAGAAAGAAAGTTATTCCGTATGGCAGGATTGCTAAACAAAGCCTTACCACCAGAGTTACAAGACATGCCCTCAGGATGTAAAACAGGATGGAGGCTTGATTTCACCAACAAAACTTTGCAGGAAATACAAACAGTGATAGTTGGGGTGCCTGGCCTACTAACATGTCTTCTAAAAACAAACAAACAAACAAAAAACTTTAAAAGAAACAATTTAAAAATGGTTGAGGAAGAACTTTGTTCTTATGCAAGTGATGCGTTTACTAGGGAGACAAGTTTAATTGTTGTGGGTCAGAGCTGGCCTCCCTGACCCAGGGAGGAAGAGACTCTATGAGTGCATGGCAGAAAATGCCATCCAGCCCCCTGTGGCGCCTTGGGCTTTGCTTCCCAGCCCTCACAGGGAGGGGGAGCAGCAGGGTGCTGATGAAAAGGCATAAAAGTGACAAAGAGAGGCTTTGAGTTCCCATTTCACTTACCATTTCTCAAGTCCCCATGTTGTGTGCCAAAAAAGTTGCAGGACTTTCCCTTAGTACAGCTAAAGATGGAGTCCTTGTCCATCCCACCACCACAAAAATTTAGGCTCATAGAAAGTTTGAAGGGTGAGTAAGACAGAGAAGGTAGGTTTTGGAGGGGGGGCGGGTGGGAGGAAGGGGAAATAGGGATCCTCTGCAAGGTCAGATTCCCTGCTAGAGTGCTTCCCACCTGCTGCTTGAATCCCAGTGAACTTTCTGAAACTCCACCCCAGTGCACAGGGGGTTGGAGTTTTTCCAAGGACCTCCTCCCATCTGTCATTCTCATTGTTACCACCACAATCAAGACACAGAGCAATTCCATCACCATAAAGATCTCTTTTGTGCTTCCTTTTTATAGTTCCATAGTTTTCAGATTCAAGTTCAGTACATTTTTGTTAGACTTACACCAAAGTATTTCATTTTTGAAATAAACGGTATTAAAATTTTTTGTTTTCATATGTTTATTGCCAATATAGAAAAATATAATTAATTTTTCTATGTTGATCTTGTATTCTGTGACCTTGTGAACTCATTTGTTAGCTCTAGATTTTATTATTATTATTATTATTATTATTATTATACTTTAAGTTCTGGGATACATGTGCAGAACATGCAGGTTTGTTACATAGGTATACACATGCTATGGTGGTTTTCTGTACCCATCAGCCCATCACCTCCATTAAGTATTTCTTCTTATGCTATCCCTTCCCTACTCCCACACCCTCCGGCAGGCCCCAGTGTGTGATGTTCACCCTCACTGTGTCCATGTGTTTTCATTGTTCAACTCCCACTTATGAGTGAGAACATATGGTGTTTGGTTTTCTGTTCCTGTGTTAGTTTGCTGAGGATGATGGTTTCCAGCTTCATCCATGTCCCTGCAAAGGGCACAAACTATTCTTTTTTTATGGCTGCTTAATATTCCATGGTGTATATGTGCCACATTTTCTTTATCCAGTCTGTCATTGATGGTCACTTGGGTTGGCTCCAAGTTTTTGCTATTGTGAGCAGTGCTGCAATAAACATACATGTGCATGTATCTTTATAATAGAATAATTTATAATCCTTTGGGTATATACCCAGTAATGGGATTGCTGGGTAAAATAATATTTATGGTTCTAAATCCTTGAGGAATTACCACACAGTCTTACATAATGGTTGAACTAGTTTATACTCCCGTCAACAGTGTAGGTGTTCCTTTTTCTCCACATCGTCTCCAGTATCTGTTGTTTCCTCACGTTTTAATGATCACTGTTCTAACTGGCATCAAATGGTACCTCATTGTTGTTTTGATTTGCCTTTCTCCAATGACCAGTGATGATGAGCTTTTTTTTATATGTTTGTTGGCTGCATAAATGTCTTCTTTTGAGAAGTGTCTGTTCATATTCTTCACCCATTTTTTGATTGTTTGCTTTTTTCTTGTAAATTTGTTTACATTCTTTGTAGATTCTGGATATTAGCCCTTTGTCATATCCATAGATTGTAAATTTTTTTCCCATTCTGTAGATTGCCTGTTCACTCTGCTGATAGTTCCTTCTGCTGTGCAGAAGCTCTTTAGTTTAATTAGATCCCATTTGTCAATTTTGGCTTTTGTTGCCATTGCTTTTGTTGTTTTAGTCATGAGTCTTTGCCCATGCCTATATCCTGAATGGCATTGCCTAGGTTTTCTTCTAGGGTTTTTATGGTTTTAGGTCTTACATTTAAATCTTTAATCCATCTTGAGTTAATTTTTGTATAAGGTGTAAGGAAGGGGTCTAGTTTCAGTTTTCTGCATATGGCTAGCCAGTCTTCCCAAAACCATTTATTAAATAGGGAATCCTTTCCCCATTGCTTTTTTTTTTTTTTTTTTTTGGTAAGGTTTTTCAAAAATAAAATGGTTGTGGAAGAGTTGTGTTATTTCTGAGGCCCCTGTTCTGTTCCATTGGTCTACATATTGGTTTTGGTATTAATGGCATGTTCTTTTTGTTACTGTAGCCTGGTAGTATAGTTTGAAGTCAGGTAGCGTGATGCCTCTAGCTTTGTTCTTTTTGCTTAGCCATACAGGCTCTTCTTTGATTCCAGATAAAATTTAGTATTTTTTCCTAATTCTGTGAAGAAAGCCAATGGTAGCTTAATGGGGATAGCATTGAATCTATAAATTACTTTGGGCAGTATGGCCATTTTTATGATATTGATTCTTCCAATCCACGAACATGGAATGTTTTTCCATTTGTTTGTGCCCTCTCTTATTTTTTTGAGCAGTGGTTTGAAGTTTTCCTTGAAAAGGTCCTTCACATCCCTTGTAAGTTGGATTCCCGGATATTTTGTTCTCTTTGTAGCAGTTGTGAATGGGAGTTCGCTCATGATTTGGCTCTCTGTTTGTCTATTATTGGTGTATAGGAATGCTTGTGAGTTTTGCACAATAATTTTTATCTTGAGACTTTGCTTAAGTTGCTTATCAGCTTAAGGAGATTTTGGGCTGAGACCATGGGGTTTTCTAAATATACAATTATATCATTTGCAAACAAAGACAATTTGACTTTCTCTTTTCTAAATTGAATACCCTTTATTTCTTTCTCTTGCCTGATTGCCCTGGCCAGAACTTCTAATACTATGTTGAATAGAAATGGTGAGAGAGGCCATCCTTTTCTTGTGCCAGTTACCAAAGGGAATGCTTCCAGCTTTTGCCCATTAAGTATGATATTGACTGTGGGTTTGTCATAAATACCTCTTATTATTTTGAGATATGTTTCATCAATACCTAGTTTATTGGGAGTTTTCGGCATGAAAAGCTGTTGAATTTTTTCGAAGGCTTTTTCTGCATCTATTGAGATAATCATGTGTTTTTTGTCATTGGTTCTGTTTATCTGATAAATTAGGTTTATTGATTTGTGTATGCTGAACGACGCATGTATCCCAGGGATGAAGCCAACTTGAATGTGGTGGATAAGCTTTTCGGCATGCTGCTGGATTAGGTTTGCCAGTATTTTATTGAGAATTTTCACATCAATGTTCCTCAGAAACATTGGCCTGAAATTTTCTTTTCCTGTTGTGTCTCTGCCAGATTTTGGTATAAGGATGATGCTAGCCTCAAAAAATGAGTTAGGGAGGAGTCCCTTTTTTCCTTTGGAATAGTTTCAGAAGGAATGGTACCAGCTGTTCTTTGTACCTCTGGTAGAATTTGGCTGTGAATCTATCTGGTCCTAGACTTTTTTTGCTTGGTAGGCTATTAATTACTGCCTCTATTTCAGAACTTGTTATTGGTCTATTCAGGGATTTGACTTCTTTCTGGCTTAGACTTGGGAGGGTGTATGTGTCCAGGAATTTATCCATTTCTTCTAGATTTTGCAGTGTATTTGCATAGAGGTGTTTATAGTATTCTTCGATGGTAGTTTGTATTTCTGTGGGATCAGTGGTGATATCCCCTTTATCATGTTTTATTGTGTCTATTTGATTCTTCTCTCTTTTATTCTTTATTAGTTTGGCTAGTGGTCTGTCTATTTTGTTGAATTTTTAAAAACCAACTCCTGGATTCATTGATTTTTTTGGAAGGTTTTTTTGTGTCTCTATCTCCTTCAGTTCTGCTCTGATCTTAATTATTTCTTGTCTTCTGCTAGCTTTTGAATTTGTTTACTCCTGCTTCTCTAGTTCTTTTAATTGTGATGTTAGGGTATTGATTTTAGGTCTTTCCAGCTTTCTCTTGTGGGCATTTGTGCTATAAATTTCCCTCTAAACACTGCTTTAGTTGTGTCCCAGAGATTCTTGTACATTGTATCTTTGTTTTCATTGGTTTCAAAGAACTTATTTATTTCTGTCTTAATTTCATTATTTATCTAGTAGTCATTGAAGAGCAGATTATTTAGTTTTCATGTAGTTGTGCGGTTTTGAGTGAGTTTCTTAATCCTGAGTTCTAATCTGATTGCACTGTGGTTTGAGAGAAGTTTATTGTTATTATTATTATTATTATTATTTTTTAGGTATTTGCTAAGGGGTATTTTACTTCCAATTATGTGGTCAATTTTAGAATAAGTGCAATATGGTGCTGAGAAGAATGTATATTCTATTGATTTGGGGTGGGGAGCTATGTAGATGTTTGTTAGGTCCACTTGGTCCAGAGCTGAGTTCAAGTTCTGAATATCTTTGTTAATTTTCTGTCTCATTGATCTGTCTAATATTGACAGTGGGATATTAAAATCTCCCACTATTATTGTGTGGGAGTCTGAGTCTCTTTGTAGGCCTTTAAGAACTTGTTTAATGAATCTGGATGATTCTGTATTGGGTGCATATATATTTAGGATAGTTAGATCTTCTTGTTGCATTGAACCCTTTACCATTATGTAATGCCCTTCTTTGTCTCTTTTGATCTTTGTTGCTTTAAAGTCTCTTTTATCAGAGACTAGGATTGCAACCCCTGGGATTTTTTTTTTCTTTCCATTTGCTTGGTGAATATTCCTCTATCCCTTTATTTTGAGCCTACAGGTGTTATTGCATGTGAGATGGGCCTCCTGAATACAGCACACAGATGGGTCTTGACTCTTTATCCAATTTGCCAGTCTGTGTCTTTTAATTGGGGCATTTAGCTTGTTTGCATTTAAGATTAATATTGTTATGTGTGAATTTGACTATAAGATCCTACTATCTTTTAATGTGGTTCTCAATGTATGCAGAGGAAATATATAAGCAAATTATTTTATAAATATTAAAGGCAAAGAGGGTAAAGAATAAAGAATATAAAAAGTATAGGGGATAAGATTTTAACACTTAACTCAAACTGATAAAATATTGACATCATAGACTGTGATAAGTTTTGTGTATGTAACTTAATACCTGGAGTAACTACTAAAAAGTTACAAAATGAGACGCACCTAAATACACTTTCAATAAATCAAATGGGAATATAAAAACATGATCAATCTATGCAAAGCAGGAAAAAAAGAAATATAAAACAGAGATAAACAAAAAACAAAAAATGTCAGCATTAACATGTCAAGTTTTACATTAAAATTAAGTTGTCTAAATATGCCAATTAGAAAAAAGAGATGAGGACAGTGATATTAGTAAGATAGCAGAATAGGAGCTTTCTATGGCCATCCCCCTCACCTACAGAAGCATTGCTTTTGACCCAAGAAAGAGAGTATCTTTGTGGGAGTCTAAGAGTCTAGTGGAGAATTTCCAGCACTGTGTTGGTGTGGAGCAAAAGTTAAACATTAAATTTGAACTCAGTTGAACATGGACACAAACAATGGTCATCAAGTCCTGGAATGGGTTGTATGAGCCTCTTGTGGTGTTCATCCAGCAGTTTTGGAGAAATCTCTATTTAAATTCATTACTATACATTACTTATTGAAAGACAATAGACAATTGCAAAAACAAGTTGATCTTTTTGTGTTTTTTGAGTCTGGTCATGAAGGGCTCTTGTGACTGGATCTCACGCAAAACAACTTGTTACAAAAGGAGCTAGGGTACCAAAATGCACCAAAGCTTCATGAGACATCTTGTCTGCGCACGGACGAGTGGCTGACTCTTGAGCCCAGGCTGTTGCTTCCTTGTCTGGTGGTGAATCCTCCATAGTTTGGTAAGTGCAGTGTCTGACTTTGGAGCCCAGGCTGTTGCTTTCCAGTCTGGTGGTGAATCCTCTATAGTCTGGTGAATATACAGATCTCTTTTCCCTTCTCCCCTTCCCACTGCAATTTGCTTATTGTATCATTTGCTTATTACATCAATTTGCTTATTATATTAATTTGTTTATTATATCATTTGCTTATTATATCTGCATTGCCATTTACGTGGGATAAAGCTTGTTTACCCTTAAAGGTATTGTGTGTGTGCCTTTTCTTCTCCCCTCACGGGTCTCCTGCACAGAACAGTTGTAGTAAAAAGTTTGAGAGTAAATACATGAAGAGAGCAAAAGACCCCACCCCCAAGGCAGCACAGCTAACTGCCAAGAGAGATCCCCCTTAGTTGCTTATTTCTTTCAGAAGGAAAGTGAGAGTGTAGTGAGTGAGTGCCCAGCTATCTTAGCAGTCTGGGATGCTGACCAAGAAGTTCACTTCTTTCTCACCCCACTCAGAATACTCAGGCGATTGCCAGTGCTGAGTGCTGAGGAAAAGCTGGTAGCAGAGAAGAAAAGCCCTAGACCCAACTACTTTGCTCCTCAGACCACCAGGAAGCCTACCCACAAGACATATGGGACTCCTTGCCTATGAATGCACCCCTAACTGATTCATGAGCATTTCAAGTGCCCTGTGAGCCTCATTTTGCCTCTGCTGTTGACTCCACAAATGTAACCAGATGCCCAGTGCAAGTCTCTAACTGACAGCCTATTTGACTCTGTGGGATTGGGAGAAAAAACACAAACTCAAGCATTACAGGTTATTGAATCTAGAGAAAGCAAATGGGAGTCTCTCAGCACCTGACCTGGCTTCGTGGCTTGAGAAGGCATGTAATCTTCAGATTTCTCTCATTACTCCCCTTCCCACAAGAGGGTTGGAGCTGACATAGTCATAGAAAAGATCTGAGAAATCCTTAGAATACAGCTGGACTGATTAATGAAGCATTTCTATCCAAAGCCAGTCAGTAAAGGCTGGAGGAGTTGACTGCTTCTTAAAAGGTGAAGACAGCAATGCAAGACTTCAAAAGGATGCAAAGAAGCAAGGACAAGGACATCAGGAAACTCAAAACTATGTAATTTTTCAGGTTCCTAGCCAATTTGCTTTAATCATCTCATCTTTCGGAGTCTTTTTACATGTGTTTTATACTTTAGGCCAGTGTTTTTTAGCTATACTTAGTAAAATAAATAGAAAAGTATATCCACTCCATCTTTCATAAAGCAGAAGCCTTCATCCTTATTGCTTAATTTTTCTTTGTTTAGTTTTGCTTTTTTTTTTCACCTGTACCCTTTTACAGAGCTCTGCCAAGGGTGGTGATCTCTTGCAATGTTTTGCACCTGTCTTTATGTTCAGTCTTCCTGACAGATTTACAGTAAACATGATCACACAAAGTATTTCTATATTTAAGAAAAAATCTGACAAAGTCATTCAGTCTAAGATATGAATGACTAAATCTGACTTAATATGCTATATAACCCAGGCCTGTATTTATTTTAACAGATAAAGTTTCTAAAGCCAAATCAATTAGTCTCGAGTGCTTGAATCGAGTGTGGTCATGGCAGATCCATATGGTCAAAGGGATTTTCTTTTAGTGGCCTAAGTCATTTTTCATTTTGGTAATACTTTAATGTAATGTAGTTTGGTAATATAAGTCATATTCTTAGTTTTAAATCTATGTCTTTATGTAAGTCTTTAAACCGAAAATTTTTTTCTAGGAGCACCATAACATCATTTTTTAAACATTGTCATTTTTGTTGGTCAAATATTCTAACTAATATTACTGCAGAATTGTTATAAATCAGCATTTTTAATGAATATTTTCGACTGATGGAAAATGACACTATGGCATTTTACTGCCTATTAAATAGACATATTAGCTGAACATTACCAACTTTTCTTTCTTACTTTTTTTCTCAGGGAAAATTAGGCCTGAAAAATGATTTAAACATAATGCCTGTGAAAAAGCTTAAACCAGTTGAATTTTCTGCAGTGATAACCCAATAATGTGTTATTATTTAAAGACTAGCATTGTTTAAAGACTTGGGGAGTGGTATGCCTTGGGGACAAAATATTCGATAATCTAAAATTATTTGTTCAGTAGTGCCGCTGGTTCTTTCTTTGATCTTTCTCTCTTCTTTTTCTCCAAAAGAATAAGTCAGGCACACATACTGGCGTTGGGAAAGCAGATTTTGGTGGTAACAGACTGGTTAGATATAGAAAGGCTGGAGGATAAACAGCAACTATGTCCTGGGAAGCACAGAAATCCAAAAATAGGCAAATGGATTTCTTATCACATGGGAATCAAAGCCAAGAACATTCAGAACCAGTTTTACAATGGAAGAGGGTAAGGAGAGAGAAACAAGGAGAATATCCAAGAAAATTCACAGAAATGGAGCTGAGATAATTAATACTTAAGCTTTTACCAGCTGTTGATTTTTGCCTTGGATTAATTTCAATGTCCAGGGCTACATTCTGTATAGCCTTAAATGTGTTCCTAGAGAAATTTTCGAACTTTTATAAATGTAATTGTATGACTCCGTGTTGTGTCTATGTGTGTATATGTATATACACACATATATATGGACATATACATATGTGTATATGTATAGGCACATTCACATGCACATGTATGTTCAGCGAGAAGTACAATAGTGGTTGTGGGCATATAAGACAGTAGAACGGTAACATCAAAGGAACTTTATTTTAACAAGTATATTCAGCAAGATTCTTTTTTCTTTTCTTTTTGTTTTGTTTTTATTGCCTTTTATGTTTTGGGGTACATGTGAAGAACATGCAAGATTGTTGCATAGGTACACACATGGCAGTGTGATTTGCTGCCTTCCTCCCCATCACCTATATCTGGCATTTCTCCCCATGCTATCTCTCCCCAACTCCCCACCCCCCACTGTCCCTTCCCTATTTCCCCCCAACAGACCCCAGTGTGTAGTGCTCCCCTCCCTGTGTCCATGTGTTCTCATTGTTCAACACCCGCCTATGAGTGAGAACATGCGGTGTTTGATTTTCTGCTCTTGTGTAAGTTTTCAGCAAGATTCTTTAAAAAATTGATATTTTTAAACGTTTTCTGGTTAGTTGTATTTAGAAGAAAGGGTCATGTCAATTAAGAAAATAACAGCTTTGATTCAAGGATTTGTTTAAATATGAGATGATATAATGATCAACTAGACACAGATATTTTAAGTGGATCACAGTCTATTATTTCATCATGATTAGATGTATAGAATATGCAAAAATACAATGGCCAATTTTTAAAATCATGGCCTCAAATATGATTTTTAAAAAAAAACAGAAAAGAAACAATTAACCCGGAAAGCAAAGATTTAATACTTACATAGAAGTTATCAGTGATTATGGAGATTCAAGTCACTCCAATGCCAGTTTATTTAACAATGGTTCAAAATTAAGCAATTTATGGTATATAGCAAATGTCCAGTAAAAATCTGATCTTTTGACTGATTGAAGCAGTAAATAAATTTTTAATTTAGGATTTAAAGATGCAGGGATTTGAGTGGTTGCTAGTATAATAATCATCTGTTCTACATTTTAGCCATCTAGTTGTTAGTTTGACTTCTGAACTGAAAGGTTTTGTATTTATTTGTAAAATAAATTACCCCATTGTTAAACAGTTCAAAATATTACAAAATAAATGTTTCTTCTGATATCTTCATGACTGTAAACTTGAATCCCAGAAAGGAAATGGTAAATACAAAGAAAGCATTATTTTTTATTCTAACAAACTTATATAAAATAATTCTACAAAGATCATGTTCTAAAGGCTCATTAGTTACTTGACATATGAGGAATTTCAGATTCTGCTGTAGCTCAATTATAAGCTTACAAAATCTATAATTCACAGAATTTTATCTTTTTTTTTTTTTTTTAATAAATTAAAGTACTGTTTGTCAACCTTTCCTCATCTGGAGATGCTCCTATTATCCATCATCTCTCAAAGATTAATAGTCAATCTACCATCACATCTAGCATTTAAGAGATTCAGCATTTTAAAATAAGTCAGACCCTCTTCAGTTACTTTACAAAATTTACTTCAGAGCCTTTTTAAAACCAAAGAATGATTAAGTGGGAAAGTACATGAGAGGATGCAAGCCCTTAAGATAATTTGAAATCTTCCTGTTCAGTCTGAAAATTGTTCATCTAGATTGAGACAGAAATAAGACAGGAATTGTGTTCTTAACCTTTTTGTGTGACTTCTAAAAACTTCTTGGTACTGAGAAACCATGGTTTAAAGAGATTTTTTAAAAATAAGGTCATGTAGTTTTGCCTTATATCATTCAAGTAAATCTTTAGTCTCTTGATCACTCTGTCCACAAAGAGTCAAACTCTGTAAAATATTTGAAGAGATTTATTCTGAGACAAATATGAGTGGCCAATGGCCCATGGCACAGCTCTAAGGAGATCCTGAGAACATGTGCCCAAGATGGTCAAGGTATAGCTTGGTTTTATGCATTTTACGGAGACACAAAGCATCAATTACATACATGTATGATGTACATTGGCTTTGTTCAGAGAGGTGAGGCAACTGAAAGTGAGGGCTTCCAAGCCACAGGTATATTCAAAGATTTTATGACTGTCAATTTGTTGAAAGAGTTAAGTTATTGTCTAAAAACTTAGAAATGTCTGGGTTAAGATAACAGTTTATGGAGATGAAGATTTTATCATGCAGGTAAAGCTTCCAGGTAGCAGGCTTCAGAAAGAATAGATTGTAAATGTTTTTTTGTCAGACTTAAATAATCTCTTCTATCAGTAATTCCAAAAGGGAGGAGGGCATAATGAGGCATGTCTGACACCCCCTTTCCATCATGTCCTGAACTAGTTTTTCTGGTTAGTTTTGGAATGCCCTTGCCAAAAGGAGGGATCTATTCAGATGCTTGGAGAGGCTTAGAATTTTATTTTTGGTTTACAATTCAGAGAACTGACTGGTTATCTTGCAGAGTTCAGGAGACAGTGATGGTATCTGACATTCTGTTTAGCTGTGTGGCTGCTTCTGTGACTCAATTGTTTTTTATGTCTGGCTTTTATCCCAGTACTCTTCCCAGCACATGGAGTAGACCAAGTGGCCTATCATATGGGGAATAATAATGTAAGTGAGCATATTGAAGGATATTAATCATAACTACACATTCATGGATGCAATATTTTATAAATTTTTAATTTCTTTCAATCCTATGAAAAAGCCATTAATATTATAGAATCCATTGTATTGATGAAGAAACAGACCCAGAGGAATGAGAAGACTTTGATAGAGAAAGTAGAAGATCTGAATCTCAAACTCAGGTCTTATGGCCTCCAAATACTCAGCTCATCTGATACTATTGATTCTTTAAACATACATTGCACTAATTCCCAAAACACATAATGCAACAGACATTTGGTTCCATTGCTGTTAGCTTTTTAAATCTCTAGCATTATTTAGTTGTTGACATTTTATCTACAGTCTCCCAAATCTGGGTATAAAAATCAGGCTTGCTATTTCTTTATTTCTTTATTTTTCTCCTCAAAGCACCTAATGCAGGTGAAGCCTCCAGGTAGCAGGCTTTCTAGAGGTCCCTTATGATGGTCCCTTATAATGAAATGTTTGCTCAAAAAATATTTATGGAGTCATAGTTAATGTATTAGCTCATTAGTATCAATTGCTATTTAGCAGAGATCAAATGTATGCACTTTGACAGGTAAAAGAGCTATGAACCTGGAACAGGAATCATGGAGAGAAGCAATATGCAATTTTGTGAATTATTAATTCATAAAGGGAGTTATAAAGGGAACTGGGATTGGACCCCTGTGGGAAGCCTTGAAGAAGAAAGACCAGGAAAATTGCTAAGAGATGAGAATAATGTGTTGATGATATTTTACCCCCTGACCAATAGGCTTTAGGCATAGAGAAGAACTTCAGGGGAGCTGAAGGACAAAGTCCCTTTGAGGAGCTTCTCGTTTATGCAGATTATCATTTTCTCTTATCAACACTCTTTGCTGCCAAAACTTTGGCTTAGGTGATGTCGCTCCAAGTTTACCAGAAATACCTTCCTCTCCCTACTTTTATTTTCTCTTTCCTTCCATCTTTTTCTATAACAAATGGAAATAACTATAATACTGAATACATATCTAATTGTGAAAGTAACATATACTCAGAAATTACTAAAAATAAAACAAAATTTAAAAATTAAAGAAGAAAATAAAGCAATCTCTAAAATTAGCTTCAAGAAATAACCATTCAAGTTATATGGCATGCCAGACTTTTTATATGTATATAAATATTCAAGGGTAGAATTTAATACTATTTTATTGACACCTGTTTTAACATATCAGCATTACTTTTAAAACTGCAAAAACAAGTCATGGCATGCTGCAGCTCCTATTTAAAACCATTTCTCTATTGCCGAACATTCATGTTTTTATAATAAACCCCTTTATATAAACATCTTTGTCAATTTGTGTGATTATTTTTCAATAGGTATTTATAAAAAATGGAAATTTGGGGTCAAAGATAGCAAAATTTTGAAGGCTTTTCAAACAGACTTTTCAATTTCCTTGAGCAGTCTGCTAACAGGAGTGTCCTTGTACTGTCTTCAATGCAAGATATTATTAAACATGTTAATCTTTGCAAGTACAAATCTAAAAAATTGTTTATATTTATTTAAGTACTAGTGAAATTGATTATTTTGAAAATATAAATGGAACATATTTTATATTTTTATTTTTTCTTGTATAAATTTTCAACTTATATTCCTGCTATAGTATTATTATTTTTTTTACTGATTTGTATATCTGTCTATCTATATATCTATCTATCTGTATATGTACACATATTTATGGCTGGATAATATTTTAATATACATATTTTATTCCTTTTTCTTCCTACATACTTTTGTCATTGTCCCCCTACTGTGCCATTTTCCTATTTAAGCATTATGTCAGGGGAGATATAATGTGTAGAAAGAAGGAGCCAGCAAAAAATTCTGATTTCCTTTTCATCTGCTCTCACCTCAAATTCTTAGACTCATTGAAGAGCAAAAGATTTCTCAACCAGAAAATGGCTGAGAGTCCAGAAAAAAGCAAGAAGAGAGTATTTTCCTATACTAAAAAGTGATTCTTCTGGCTGGGGAACTTTGTATTTATGAGTAAATATAAGTAATTTTGGTAGTTAAATTAGTGGAACTAAGCTTTTTTATAGCTATCTGCAGCATAAATACACCTCAGAAACTGGTTGTATCATTTGCAAACAATTCAGTTACTTATTTAACTCAGCCATCACAAAGTTAAGGCAGGTGGTTCTGGGAGACTGAGTGGTATAGTGGAAAGGATAGTTTCAGGGCATTAGAAAGGTCATCAGGATCTGATTCTGTCTCTTCTACTGACTTAGGCAATCATGCAACTTTGCAAAACTCTCCTCATTATGCAAGAAATACAACCAATAACACCAAAAGGAAAGGAAATCATCACTTTGTGTAATATTTACTATGGTTTGAATATTTGTTCATTTCAAAACCCATGTTGAAGTTTAATTGCCATTGTAGCAGTAGTAAGAGGTAGAATTTTTAAGAGGTGATTAGGCCATGATGACTCCAGCCTCAAAGGATGGATTGGTGCCATTATAAAAGGGTGAAGCTGTTTTTTTCTTGCTGTCACTCTCCCATCTTCTGCCATGTGATGATGCAGAAACAAGGCCCTCACAAGACACCAGCACATTGATATTAGACTTTCCAGTCTCCAAAACTGTGAGCCAATAACTTGTTTGTTATGTTACCTGGTCTCAGGTGTTCTGTTATATCAGCACAAAATGGAGTAAGACAATATTGCACATTTTATATGCTTTTATATAAAATATTTAATGTAACTTCACAGCACTATTATTCAATGCTCTGAGATGTGAAGAACAAACAAGAGAAAAAAAAAACAAATTGTTTATAAGTCATAAAAATTTGTTTTCCTAGAACACAGTTTAGTATGATTGATGTCTGATAAGCCAACATGTAGACAAAACTTATGCTCAGGGCACCAGCAAAGCAATGACAACCACAAAATGAATGAGAAAAAGTATCTGTTTATCATTTAATATTAGATATCTCAAATGAAAAAGAAAAAATGATCATGAAGGACAAAATAAGAATATTGCTGAACTTTATCACATTTAACCTTATGATTTAGAATCCTTTGAGATTGAACCAGGACAAGGCACCAAAGAGCTTTAACCAACCATGCTAAATGAGCCAGGACAAGGCACCAAAAGGCTTTAACCAACCATGCTGATCACATGTACCCTGATTTAGTGGCATTTGGCTATGAAATGATTGGTTCTTTTGAGATATGAATCAACTCTTGGCCTCTCCTTGTAGTTATTTGACATAAATATCTCATGTAAGCATCCCCACTAAAGGCTAGCAGATAGGGGGATGTGGGAAGGGATGAGGAAACCAAAAGAGTCCAATTTTGAAAATTGCTGGAAAGAGTTTTGTTGTAGGGTGTTGCTCAAATGAGGCCTTCCCTTGGTCTCTCCTCTCTATTAATACAAGTAGTTAAGAATTGGTCTTATATCCAAAGTTTATTTGGGAACCTTATTCCATTAAGATTGCTATCAGTGTCTCCAGACTCCCCTTTTTATAGGGGAGAATCTAAATGACTAAAGATTTTTCGAAAGTCTCATTTTTTGAGAAGGTTTACTAATACTTTATTCGAAAGGTTAAAAATTTGCAAGCTTGATGACTTACATGCATTTGAAAAATCAATTCAGAAAGGTACCCCCTGCCAGCTACTGGAACCACAGATGAGTTGAGCTTCTTTCAATTTCTCTTGCTATTCAACGTGGGTCTCTAGTTTTTTTGCTCTCTAGCCAAAAGCTTTCAGACTTAGGATAAAGCCCTCTGAGTGACAAGATAAAATATATGTGTATTTTCCTGTTGCATATCTTTAAGCCAGATGTTCTATGTTTAAAAAGAAAATAATAAAAATGAAAGATTTAAAAAGGCCTTGGTTGCATGCAGTCAAAATTACATTTTATTCAGTTAACAGTCTCTAAGCTAAGCATATGACTGAATGATATATTATTTAAATAGCTTCTTAATTCTAGCTTCAAAAGAGATTTAATGGGTTATATTAGTTTGAACACTATTCAGCAAATGTATAGAGTTATCTCTAGAGAAAATGGGCATTTTAAAGATTTATACCGATTGTTTTTTATTTTATTTCTTTTCAGGATGGTGCTTAACTCAGTGCCCTCTTAAATACAAAAGGAAGAAGCCCAGGCTTAAATTAAGCCTGTTCCCAGGCATTAATGAGGTGGTGGGTGGGATGGAAGTAGGAGGCAGACTAAGCAATAACTGCTATGCATGATTTCCTGTGGCACCAAACACATATTACATATCTCATCTTATTTAATCTTTATAAAAGCATTACAGATGTGAGCATTATTACTCTTGTTTTACAGATCAGAAGATTAAGGCTTAGAAGATTTAAGTAACTTGGCAAAGGTCATGTAGTGATCAGGTGGCTATGGATATAATCCCAAGAGTAGTCCATGTGAAAGCTTATATGCTCCATGCTACTTTTCTACATCAGAAACGTGGAAATTTTCCCTCTCTCTACTGTTTCCCACACAGAATGACCACATGATTATTCTGATAGCTTAATGAAAAGTGTGAACCTGGCTGAGCAAACTTCTCATTTGCTTAATTCAATGCTGGATATAGAGAAGATGAAAGTGGCCTCAGGCATCTAACAGGGAAGTCTGCTTATTTTCTTAACTTTTAATATTATAACTTGCCTACTCTAAAGTTGTTATAGAGTCAAATGAGTTTTCTATTTCCTGGGAAAGGATTTTGTAAACTATAAAGCACTATTTTGCTTTAATAATTTATTTTAATTTTAAGGATTTTTAAAACATCCTCTCCTCTTCTTTAAGTAGTTGAAGACATTTATTTTAATTAAAATATTAAATGAAACTTAGTAAACATATTGAGCCACTGGAGACCATTTACAATTGAGGATAATTCATCTGTAGATTAGTTTTCTAAGTCAGTTTCAAAGATAATAATTAGAGGATAGCACAAATTTTAATTATTTTTAAAATTATTTTGCATTATAAATAATATATACAAAAATTTTATATATATATTTTGAAGTTCTGGTCAGAACAATCAGTCAAGAGAAAGAAATAAAGGGTATTCAATTAGAAAAAGAGGAATTCGAACTCTCTCTATTTGCAGATGACATGATTTTATATTTAGAAGACCCCATCATCTCAGCCCAAAATCTCCTTAAGCTGGTAAGCAACTTCAGCAAAATCTCGGGATACAAAATCAGTGTGCAAAAATCACAAGCATTCCTATACACCAATAGCAGACAAACAGAGAGTCAAATCATGAGCAAATTCCCATTCACAATTGCTACAAAGAGAATAACATACCTAGGAATACAACTAACAAGGGATGTGAAGGACGTCTTCAAGGAGAACTACAAACCAATGCTCAAGGAAATAAGAGAGGACACAAACAGATGGAAAAACATTCCATGCTCATGATTAAGAAGAATCAATATCATAAAAATAGCCATACTGCCCAAAGTAATTTATAGATTTAATGCTATCCCCATCAAGCTACCATTGGCCTTCTTCACTGAACTGGAAAAAAACCACCTTATATTTCATATGGAACCAAAAAGAGGCTGCATAGCTAAGGCATTCCTAAGCAAAACAAACAAACAAACAAACAACAACAAAAGAAGCTGGAGGCATCATGCTACCTGACTTCAAACTGTACTACAAGGCCACAGCAATCAAAACAGCATAGCATTGGTACGAAAACAGAGATATAGGTCAATGGAACAGAACAGAGGTGTCAGACATAATGCCATACATCTACAATCATCTGATCTTTGACAAACCTGCCAAAAAAAAAAGCAATGGTGAAAGGATTCCCTGTTTAATAAATGATGTTGGGAAAACTGGCTAGACATATGCAGGAAGCTGAAACTGTACCCCTTTCTTACACCTTACACTAAAATTAACTTGGATGGATTAAGGATTTAAACATAAGACATAATACCATGAAAACCCTAGAAGAAAATCTAGGCAATACCATTCAGGATATAGGCAGAGGCAAGGACTTCATGACTAAAACACCAAAAGCAATGGCAACAAAAGTCAAAATAGACAAACAGGATCTAATTAAACTTAAGAGCTTCTGCACAGCAAAATAAACTATCATTAGAGTGAACCAGCAACCAACAGAATGGGAAAAAATTTTGCAATCTACCCATCTGACAAAGGGCTAATATCCAGAATCTACAAAGAACTTAAACAAATTTACCAAAAAAACAAAAAACAAAAAAAACCAACCCCATCAAAAAGTGGGTGAAAGATATGAACAGACACTTCTCGAAAGAAGACATTTATTGCAGCCAACAGGCATATGAAAAAATGCTCATTGTCACTGGTCATTAGAGAAATGCAAATCAAAACCACATTGAGATACCATCTCATGCCAGTTAGAATGGCGATCATTAAAAACTCTGGAGCCAACAGATGCTGGAAAGGATGCAGAGAAATAGGAATGCTTTTACGCTGTTGGTGGGAGGGTAAATTAGTTCAACCATTGTGGAGGACAGTGTGTTCATTCCTCAAGGATCTAGAAATAGAAATTCCATCTGACCCAGCAAGCCCATTACTAGATGTATACCCAAAGGATTATAAATCATTCTATTATAAAGACACATGCACACGTATGTTCAATTGAGGCACTGTTTACCATAGCAAAGACTTGGAACCAAGCCAAATTCCCATCAATGATAGACTGGATAAAGAAAATGTGGCACATGTACACCATGGAATACTATGCAGCCATAAAAAAGGATGAATTTATACCCTTTGCAGGGACATGGTGAAGCTGGAAACCATTATTCTCAGCAAACTGGCACAGGAACAGAAAACCAAACACCGAATGTTCTCACTTGTAAGTGGTTGTTGAACAATGAGAACACATGGACACAGGAGGGGGAACATCACACACCGAGGACTGTTGGGGGGTGGCAGGCTAGGGGAGGGATAGCGGGGGTGGAGAAATTGGGGAGGGATAACATTAGGAGAAATATCTAATGTGGATGACAGGGGGATGGATGCAGTAAACCACGATGGCATGTAACAATCTTGCATGATCTGCTCATGTATCCCAGAACTTAAAGTATAATAAAAATAAATAAATAAAAACAAAAATTATATCATCTAAAACAAAGTAATCACAGTTAATATATTTTATAGAAAACTTCTTTTTCTCCCTTCCTTCTCTCTTTATCTGTCTCTCTAGAAAATATTTGTATATGTGAGGATATATTATACTGGGGTCATTCAATACACACAGCTTCACATTATGCTAATTTCTTCATGTTGCATCTAATTTTTATTCCATTATTAATTCTTTAGATATTCTTTAATGGTTACATAACAGTCTCCCAATTTTGAGATTACTTTAAATTTTTTACAAAGCTAAATGATGTTTTAGTGAATATTATTTAATGTTTATGATTGCCTGAGATTCTCATTATTGCTTTAGAAATACTTCTTAGAGTAGGTCAAAGGGTTATTTTTCAAAAGCTCCTAATGTATAATACATAGGATCCAAGAAAAACAATACAAAAACTCTGTTATTCAAAGTATACATATAGCTGATTAATATGCAGAGTAACCATTATATTTCCAACTTTTTAATCATTCCATGGAGATAACCATTAAACAAAAAATTGGGAATAAAATAGAAATTTCCTACATTAAATGCTACACCAAATTTTATTATTGTTTGAAATAATAGCTGAATTGGTGAATAATAAGTTGCCATTTGTTTGGTTTGATTTGTAATTCTTCGATTACTAGTAATAGAAGCACTTTTGATATGCTTATTAGCTCCTTCGTTTCTTCTTGAAAGATAGTATTGGCCAAGTGTGGTGGCTCATGCCTGTAATCCCAGCACTTTGGGAGGCCGAGGTGGGCAGATCATGAGGTCAAGAGATCAAGACCATCCTGGCCAACATGGGGAAACCCCATCTCTACTAAAAATACAAAAATTAGCTGGGCATGGTGGAGTGTGCCTATAATCCCAGCTACTTGGGAGGGTGAGGCAGGAGAATTGCTGGAACCCAGGAGGCGGAGGTTGTAGTGAGCCGAAATCACGCCACTGCTCTTCAGCCTGGGTGTCAGAGTGAGACTCCATCTCAAAAAAAAAAAAACAAAAAAAGAAAGAAAGAAAAGAAAGAAAGACAGCATTGCTATATAGTTGAGAGTGGAGTCTCTGGAGTCATTCAGCCTGGTTAGAATCCAGATTTTGGCGCTTACTAGATATTTAACTTGTAGAAAATTACTTAAATTTTCTGTGATTTAGTTTCCTTACCTAAAAATTGGAGATGATATTGATAGTATCTATCTCATAAAACTAAGTCATATGAGTAAACAGTGTATTAACCCAAGTACATATAAGAATATCTGGCATATGTTTAACAAGTGTTAACGATTTTATGCATTCATTTTATGCATTTTATTCATTTGTTTGTTCATTTTGTATATATCCTTTTGTATATATTTTTGTATAAGTGTCCTTTTCTCCTATTGCTTTGTTGATGTTCTTTTGTCTATTTTTTGTATAGGTGTTATTTTCTCCTATTGCTTAATAGAAAATATTAATAAAAATGTTAGCTTTACAGTTTGCTGTTCTTTTTATTTGGGAGTAGGTAGTAAAAGTGAGAAGTCAGAAGGAAGATGAAACTCAAATTGTCTGGAAAACATACATCTTCTTTCACTTTCTCCTGGAACAAGCCTAGGTTTTCTTCTATTACTGATATACCATCTGGTACAATGGAAAGGGTCTGGGATGTCACAGGTAATTCAATTTGTATACATATTAAATTCTTCAGTTCTAAAGACATCCAAGGCATTTCAGAGCACCCATGGTAATTGTGTTCTCTTTTTGACAGACCTCATCTTTCGTGTAGGCAGAGGTTGAGTTTTATTCAGAATTTAATAAGATGAGAGAACTAACGCAAGCTGGACTGCAAGACTTAATGGTTTCGGCTTGTCAATCTACTTCTGAGATTAGGATCTAACATGTCATCATGCTTGCAACTCCCATAGAGTGGTTGCTGGGCAACCAGGCTGTGATTGTGTAGAAATTGTAGACAATTCTTTGAATCATGATCCCACTTGACCATTTTCACTAACATATTTACTGTTCATCATAATTTCCTTCCATTTGGTTTTCTGACAATCTAATGCCAATGTTCTCCAGCTAAAAATACTTTGAAGCTTAATGAGATTTCCATTTCTCATTCTGTTCATTCTCATCAACAAAACCACCCATGAACTGCCAAGACATGTTTTTCTATCACTGAAGTTATAGCCATGCTTAAACTCTGAACTAGAATTAGAACCTCACAATGATCTAGAGCTTCCAGCTCTCTGGATGGCTATAAACTCCCTGAGCATTCACTCTTAATATGCCCATACTAAGTTTTTGTTGTGGTGTTGATATAACATTGATAGAATAAACTGGAAAATTAACAGCCTTTTGATTTATTTCATCCAAGTAGCGTCACTTATTTATTCAGTCACTATTCTGCAGCTGAGTACTAAGTGTCTGCTGTGTGACTTGCACTGTGATAAACTCTCAGAACTCAACTATAACTATGACTAAGCCTCTTTCTTCAGTTTTCTTGCTGTCAAGTGGAAGATACAGAGAAGTAGAGAAAATTTTACCATGAAGAGGAAGAAGTGCTATGAGAGCACAAGAGAGAGGCACTTAGGAGGACATAGAAGCTTTCCCAGACAGAGTGACAAATAATCTGAGACAGAACGTATGCATTAGCCAGGACATCAGAAGAAGGAAGAATGAACAAAGTGTTCTATGCAAAGTGAACAAAATGACAAAGACTGAAAGAGAATTCTCAGCACAGCTTTCTTTAAACTGAAAGTGTTAAATAAAACTGGAGATTGATTGGAAGATGACAAAATTCAAACCTAGAGTATCTATACTTGGAGGATAGGTGTTAGGTCTAGTCACTAAGCTATTATCACATGATACTAGTTTTTCATTCTAAACAAATGATAATGTTTTGTGCTCCTTGGTTATTGCCCTAAAAGTTTAGGAATTGTATCCCATAGATCATATGGTGCTACAGTTATATGATTCAAATGTTTCCATGTATATTTCTTGTGTTTAAGATGGCTGCTTTCTACTTGAGGTTTAAACATGGATTCTCTACATCTAATTTACAGCAAATATTTAAGTAAATACTGTACTTTCGATTAATTATCTCCTATCAGCTACTTTCCCAATTGTTCACCCAAGGGATTGGATATACCCTAGGTCTTGACTCTCTTCCTGTGCACGACTCCATCATATAGGTAGGCAAAGCACAATAGGTGATTTTCTGAGAAAGTGATTGTCAATAAAACATATTATTGATAAACCCTGAGCAGCTGAGAGTTGCTGGAAATAAATGACTGTCACTTGGATTATAAATCTACATTGTAAAAGCAACTGCAATGGATCAGTTGGAAGAAAATAACAGTTGTGAAAAAATGACCACAGCATTTTTGAATGAGTATTTATGACAGAATTGAGAAAAGCTATGTTACTCAGAATTCTTCTCCTTCGACTGGTCACCCATACAGATGAAATTCATTCAGATATAAGCATGCAAAAAAAAAGTTTCCTTTCTTTCAGTGTGTACCTTTCCTATCTTCTAATCAACAAGTTCAAAAGAGTTCTCTCTGGAGCAGCATATTAGCTGGAGAAATAATTTGTCCTTCATTTGTCCCCAAAGCCTCCTTTAATACCCTTGAATTAAAGGGCAGAAGACAATTCACAGAAGGGGAAGCAGATGTTATTAATGACTCATTCAGGGTAGCACAACAAGTTAGTGTTGAAGCCAAAAATAGAGCAAACTCACCAGGGTTTCCAATTGAACAGCAATTATATTTGTCCAGAATTTGGTACTTTGTACTCTGATTTGTTATCTGCAAATATTCTCAAAATTTGGATTGTTTTCCTTGGTTGGAGAAGCCAATTATCCCAAAGAATAAAACTTCTATAGTAATATTGACTATTATACCTTACAAAAGGTATACCTATACTATTGTAGTATACTAAAAAATATGCTATATATCTTTTGGGCTAGGCACTGTGTTAAGTTCATTACATGCACTATGTCATTTAAGTCTCACCATTCAGTATCTGTGATGTAGATATTATCCTTATTTTACAAATAAACTGATTGCCACATAGAGTGGTTGAATAACTTTACTAAGGTCACACAGCTAATAATTACTGGGGCCAAGAGTGCAGAGACACTCTAATCTTTATCATTGCTTTATCCCCAGTGCTTGGCACATGGTAGGCATTGTTTGAATATATTTTAATAAATAGCCAGGAGCTATGGCAATTGGAAATCATTTTGGTACAATGAGCAGGTTTATGCCATCCTGCAGTCTGTTCAGAATCCACTTGTTCTCATCTTTTCCATGTGAGTACATGGAGCCTCAGCACAATATTCTCTTCTTCCCACTCAGCTCATAGCCCTTCTCTTTCTGATGGCTGCTTTCATTATCTCTCTGCATACTTTGGGAAGCTCATGTTGTGATTATCTTATGGTCCTATTTTTTTCTGTCTGGTTCCTTCTCTTGTCCAATCCCAATTTTTTTCCCTGAGTTTCCTTCCTGAAGGTCATTTTGGCGTGACTGATTCTTTTCATCTATTAAAACATAGACGTTTGAGACAAATGGTTGCAAGTTTGAATCCAACCGAGCTGTATTCTGGCTGCATAGCTTCGAGCAAGTTATTTAATCTCTCTCATCTACAATTTTTAATTCACAAGTACAAAATCCAAAAACCTTCAAAATTCTTTTTTTAAATTTTGCAAATCTGTAGCAAGTGTTTTTGCTGACAAAATCTGATATGAAGCCATTTTTGCTGCTGTTTTGTTTTTAAATCTCACTTTGTCTGACAACTTATGTATTTCAGTGAAAATATTATTTTACTTGCCTCCAAAATGCTATGCCAGACCCCATTTGGTTACAGAACATGCTGTATATGTACCTTATTACCTTAAAAATTCAAACAATTCAGAATTCTGGAACACATCTGCCTCTAAGGGTTTTGAATAAGGGATTGCATATCTGTAATACTTTTTTCTTGGAGTTGTGAGGACTAGAAATAAACTATATAACTTGTCTAATATATGGACACATGGTAGGCATGTGGTTGGCACTAAATTCCAAAAGATGTCTTTTAAATTCACATATCTGTTTTGAACATAAGAGGAAGAGCCCAAAAGAGATTATAAAAGTGCAATGAAGCAGAGAAACAAAAAGTCCTAAATTGCAACTTTAAAAAATCGTTATTCTATGAATTATTTTTTAGTTCACTCACATTATTGTTATGTTTCTGTAAGCTGCTGTCATTATTAATTGCCCACTCAAAATCTAAAAATTATTTCCATACTTGATTTGATACCTGTCTACCTCTTAAGACACTATTTGGGTAGAGAGAACATATTGATGGGGAAGTGATATGTTTTAATTAGGCTTGAATTCCCTGATCTGTGAAATCTCTGTATTGAAGCCAGGCTTGCTTTAAGCATTACTCAATACTTTGAAGCAGAAAGTTAAGTGTCACAGCTCATCTGGAAGAAATTACATATAATAGCATCAAGTTCACCACCACTAATAGGAAATATAGTATCCTCGGGTGGGTGATAAAATGGGATAAATGCAAGTACATGCTATTTCTTGAAATAATTGCAGTGACTATGCATTGTGTGTTGTGATGTTTTTAAAGAGAAATAAGAAAACTTTATTATTAGTGTTACAGGAGTGAAATATAAAAGGAACTGCTGCAGAAAGTACGATAGCTATCTGTGACAAAATGTGGTCAAAATGATCCATCTCTCTCTCTCTCTCCCACTGTCTCTCTTTTTGAAAAACAACCAGAACTATCCTTGGAGGAGCAAACTTATTCTAGTCACAAAACATAATTGCTATAACAACCCACCCAATGTTTCTGTGTATTATTTTCCCACCTGGTCCAGAGTCTCAGATCAGAGACTTTATCCTGACAATAAAACGCTGGAAAGCCTATACCGATTGCCTTTTTTTTGGCACCCAGTGTTGTGCTAGAAACTGGAGCAAGGCATTCACCAAAGATAAAAACTTATCAGCAGGACAGTTTCCACCTCTGATGAAAACCCAAACTCCATTACTACCTAGGCAGTGTTTCCCTCCTATAAAACCTGTAGTTAGTCTGTTTTCCAGTCTCACGGAAGTAACTCAATTTCCAGTAATATATAAGGGAAACTTCTGCAAAACACCTGCATAATCAAGATACCTGTTGCTGTTGCTTGAAACAGACCATTAGAGCCAGGATTCAAATCTGTAATATTGGAGGAAAAAAATACCTCACTAGGTCTTCCTATATTTAGTCAATCAAAAATTAAAGATTAAGTTAATTAATATACTCATCTTAATAATTCCACATTGCATACATATATCAGAACATCACATTATATCACATGAGTATATACAATTATAATTTGTCAATGAAAATATAAAAAAAATTAAATTGAAGATAATGTTTCCTATTGATATATTCATTCCAAGCATAGCAGTGACATTTCCAACATGTAATTTTTATTTTGGCTCTTCAGGTAATGTTACCTAAAACCAACTTATCCAAAATGTCTGACTAGAAGGAAATAATTCATGAGTTAAACATAATGAAGATAGCAAAATTGATTTAACATACGGTAAGCTAGATAGAGATAAACAAAAGATAATATTCTATTTTCTGGTTTCTGTAAACATGTTGGGAGAAAAACTAATATCACTTTCCTCAACACCAACCCGGACCTTCTCTTTGTAACCTATAAAATCTGCTATGAACTGAATTGTGTCTCTCCCTCCAAATTCATATGTTGAAGCCCTAACCCCTAATATGATGATATTTGAATATGGGGCCTTTTTGAGATTTTTCGGTTTAGATGAGGTAATGAGGGTGAGGTCCTCATGACAAAATTAGTGCCCTTACAAGAAGAGATACCAGAGAGCTAGCTTTCTCACTTTCTGTCTGTCTCCTATGCCCACTGCCATATGAGGACACTGTGAAAAGGTGGCTATGAACAAGCCAGGAAAAGAGCCCTCACCAGACACTGATTATACTGGCACTTTGATCTTGAACTCTTGGCCTCCAGAACTGTAAGAAAATAATTTTTCTTATTTAAGCCACCCCATTTATGGCATTTTTTTTATGGCAGCCAGGGAGACAAAGACAAGATCTAAATGGTTGAAATCTGAAATTTAATCAATTCACATGGACACTTAGATGGGCCTATTGGATTGCGTTACTTTAAACTTCTAGAAAAATTGCTTAAATAATTGAGCAAATATGGGCAATTTTTTTTTTTATAGAGAGAGAGAGCAAACACTATGTTAAATTTAACCAGCTGAATTGCTCCTTAGGAAATCTAGTGATTAACATATATTTGCTCTGAAGATGCCCTCAAAAGATGACATCTTAAAATAGAAATATTTTATGTATATATTTAAGGTATATGTAGATATAAATTAAGAGCAGGAACAAAGATCACATAATCATAGAATGTCAGAATGTCACAATGAGAAAGAGCCTTTGTATTTGTTGACCTATACTCTGTGAAGTCCAGATTTCCTGGGGAGAGATTTGGGAGTTTTAATTGACTCAGGATCAACCTTGTTAGGTAAAGCCTCTTTATTACAGCTTTAATCAGAATGATAGTGGGTTAATTTATTTTACATACTGGGACTCCACAATACTTAATTTGAAGACAGGTTTTTGAACCCACTGGTCTACTTCAGCCTTTCATTTTGCTAATGGGGAAAATGAATTCCTTATATTAAAAAGTCACTGTCTTTTTTCTTCAGTCTATGAAAGATTTATATAGTTCTCTTCAGCTTCTCTGAAGAGACTGACCTTCCTGTTAACTTTAGCATCACTACAATGCCATAATCTTCCTTCCAGCCCTGTGGTGGCTCCTTCCCTTCTCCTCAATAGCTTATTGTCTTGTAAACGACATTACCTCAAGCCAATATCCTTTATGCCCACTCTAGGCAAGAAGTGTAGCCTAAGTCAGAGGTCAGCAAACTATAAACTGTGGCCAAATCTTACCCCCTTATATTTTGTAAATAAAGTTTTATTGGCACACAGCCACCCTCCTTTGTTTATGCATTGTCTATGTCTGCTTTCATGGTATAGGTCCAGAGCTTAGTAGTTTCCATAGAGAACATGTAGCCCACAAAGCCTAACATATTTGCTATTTGGCCCTTTAGAGGAAGTTTTCCGACTCCTGGCCTAAACTATCTTCAAGGCTGCTCAACCTACTGATTACCTAGAATTGAAAGACACAGCTCTGGATAGATTTGAATCTGATATTTTTCTTTCTTTCTCTGCTATGTCCTTGGTTAGGTGATATTAGCTTCTTCACCAATGGAAGTGGGTCAGCCTACACCTGAGCAACATTTGGAATCTTTTGGAAAGCACTAAAAACCTCTTAAAGATGTTTTACTTTTTGTTATGTCCCATTTCTTTGATTTATAGTTAACTGTTCAACATTTGGAAAATTCTTTTCCAAGTGTTGCAGTCTCTTTTGTCTAGGATATATTGTTTGTCAAGTAGTCAGAAAGGAAAATTTGTCATTGTGATAATTTCACATATATATATATTTTTGTTAGTCTCTTGTGACTTAGAGTGATTTGTACCAGGTTGTTTTGCATATATCTCACTATGTTTTGTAGGAACATAAGACAAATCTATTTCCATTGACCCAATATTTATAAGCTGAACTTAACCAACAAGGAGAGTATGTGACATAGGAGAGGCAGGTGGATATAATGGTATATAATTTGGGACAAATTATGTGGCTTCCCAAGCCTCAGGTCCTTCATCTGTAAAACTGAAATTATGGTTCTTACCTTGTGGTGATACTGTAATAATTAAATGGGATCATGTATAAGAGCTCCTTCCCCAGTACTTGGTACAGAAGAGATATTTACAACATTTTAATTACTCTCCCTTTCTCTACTTCCGCCCACTTCTATCTATGAGGACTATTCAGTAAACCTACTAACATTTTAGAATATAAAAATTAATCACCATTTGGGGACTGTAATTGTTGTTGGTATAAAAAGTAGGTTTATCTAACTTGGGAAAATAAATAAATTGACCATCACTAAAGCCCTTTTATTAATCTTGACAAAGCTCAGAGTATTCACTTCAGCCAATAGGTAGGTCTAGTTATGAAGCCCAAGTCAACAACCCATGGTATAAGTTACATTCTGTGCAAATGTTATTTAGAATTGTGTTCCATATGTGTAAATTGAGACAATATATGCGTTCTTGAAAAAGACTAAAATGTGTGGCTTGATACCTCTATGTTTCAGGTGAGTGTGTTTTTAATCTAGTTGTCCCAGAATAATTATCTTCTATTTCCATCGGGTCATACATAGCCCTCGTGGCTTAATTGATTGGATAATTTTGAATTAAGTAAAAATCAAACTTACTATTTGCGACTTAAAAATCACATGGACATTATGACTTTATTATCTTCATCAGAATCACCACTTTCTTCCTGCATGTAAAGCTCGTTCGTTATGAGCCATTCCTAAGAGGGAGGGAGAATGAAAGAGGAAGAGAGAACAGTCTGTATAGGCACTGGTCTGATTCTCATAGCAGCTTTTCCTTATTGCTATTCTAATGCAGGTTTTGTGCTTCCATAGTAATTCACCAACATTTAAACAATTTAACAATACTTTGGTGACCTTGGTTTTAGTATAGAAATAGAAAAAGAGTACTTTGTTTAAAAGGCACATTAAAAGCCAGTGCTTATTTAGGTTTGATAAATAGGCTTGTGTGCTCTGTAAATTACATTTGTTATAAGGAATAACATTCAAGAGATCCCTTATTATTTATCCAAATTAAATAACACCAAAAGCTCAATTGGGTTTTTGGTTATCAATATAAAATAATAAGTAAAATTAAAAGATATACATGACAGCTTTTCTGAAATTATATGCCTTTTATGTTTACAATGTTTCCAGAATTATATGTTTGCCTCATTTTTGGTACACACTCTTTGAAGCTGTTTTTGGTGGGAACATTCTGTTTAGTTGTATGTGGACTATCAGAGGTCTTGTGTGACTAGGAGAATGGCTGAGGCCAATTTTGCTGGTCCCCACCCTATCAAATACAATAACAGCTGTGAATCTGTTCTCTGAATGGACTCCATCTTAGCAGCCCTAAGGGGAGCTGCTGGATAGTGAAACTCTCTATAGAGTGTCAGTCAGTATAGCATGGAGAAAATGGAATTGACAATTGCCTTCTGTCCAGGAGGCATTTGATACCCACCTTCAGAAGCCTTCATTAGTTGTGTTGTACAACCATTATTTGGGGCTCAATTATACCCCAGAAAATTAGCCAATGCCTTGTCACTGAGGTCAATTGATAGTAGTTCTAGGTTTTTAACAGCAGGTGTCCAAACTTTTGGTGTTTAGTAATTAATTTGGATTTCCCACCTCTGCTCTTTTTCCCTGCTTAGCTATTCAGGTATGTCTTATGCTACCCTAGTTGTACCTTGTATCAGTTAAATTGTGCCTTGCTTTTGAAAATCCAGTAGAGAGTTGCTATTTTGTGGCAGTGTTTTTCTGATTCACCCAGGGGCAAGACAGTGAAATTTCAAGGAGACTCAGAGACTAGAGCTGGTTATATACAAGTACGTTATCTCATCTCTTCTTTTGGCTGTATGGGGGTCTAGATAGGTAGGTTTGGCAGGTAGGTAGGTAGATTAGCTAGGTAATTAGGTGCAGTTTCAACATCTATGCAGTTTATATGTACATCTGACTGGTAATTAGCTGAGATACTAAAGAAGCTTAATTCAAAAGAAAAATTGTATCTTCTTCCTTTAAAAAGGGTTCTAACTACTATCATAACAATCCAGTTAAGCAGAGAAAATATACCATACTTTTTTTCTCTTGGGGATTCATTTATTGTTAAACTATTAATGTGGTTGTTGCAGAGATTTTATAAGGAAAAAAGTCACCACAGATCCAAACTATGTTATGATCAAAATGTTTTTTCCAATTATTCCCTTCAAGTGTATGTCTATCTGCCTGTGAGTGAATACCCCATCTTGACATGCACTTCACAAAGTAACATTTCAAGTTTTTTTCCCCACTGGTCAGTACTAAAACTTTCACAACCAAATGTGAAATAAGAAATGTAGAATATGAACAAACATATGTGCTAATTTTGAGTAATAGGACACACTGTTAAAGGTAGTTATTTATGAACAGTAGGATTATTAAGCAGTAGGATTATAGTTAAAATTTATTTTTCTTATACTTGTCAAGGCTTTACCAACTTTCAAAATGGCTATTTACTACATTTTTAAATCCAAAAGTATAAATATTATTTACAAGAAGAAATCTAATCATAGACCTAGTATTGCTGTTCTGGAACTCTGAAGGAAATTGCTATTTCCCAGAGTGAGGCAGTCCATTACTAACATAAGCTAAATAAATGAAACCATGTAAAATAACAGTTCCAAGAAAAACTATTATTTTAGATTTTTCAAAAGTTTTTCATGCTTTCAGTTGAAATTATTTAATCTGCCAAATAGTTTGTAGGGTGGAAAAAGTGAGTTTCACAATGCATGCCTAGCCTACTAGGTCGACAAATGATGTGGGAAGTTAGTTCTGAGATGGCTCCCAACAATCCTCACCTTCTAGTTTCACATCTTTACATAATCTCCTCTCTTTGAGTGAGGCCTAGATCTGGTAACTCACGTCTAACAAATAGAATTTGGCAGAAGTGATGGAATGTTATTTTGAGGTTAAATTATAATAAGGATGTGAACTCCTTTCTCGCCCTCTTACTCCCCACTCTGTTCTATTTACTATTTCTAAGGGAGGTCAAGAACCATTTTGTGAATTCTTCTATGGTGAGGTGCAAGTGATAAGGACCTCATGTCTCTGGCTAACAGCCAATGAAGATTTGAGGTTTGCTAATAGCCACATAACTGAGGTTGGAAGCAGATTCTAATCCAGTTGACCTTTGATCTTGAGGGAAAGGCACCCAGTTAAGCCATGCTTGTATTTCTGACCTATTGAAATAATAAGATAATAAATACTTGTTTTAGGTCACTAAATTTTAGAGTAATTTGTAACACAGCAATAGGTAACCAATACAAATTTGTATTGGCTATCTTGAGTAGGGTGCTGCAAAGGATTTTGAGGCTTTCTCTAATCCTTAGGAAAGGAGAGTCCATTAGTTATATAAGTGTTTGCCATCGACACAGGACAGGAGAAAGGTGGGATATGTGCTATTCTCTTATATTCATGTTCTAGTGGGATTTGGTTATGATGAACAGAGTAGCACCCAACAGAATGGACTCATTTGGTTGTTCTAGGAAACACTGTAGTGTTAATATTACCCATTATTCTGTTGTGAATCATTAATGTCATGACTTATTTTATTTTATTTTTTCCTTCCCTTTTTTTTTTGCACTTTAGGTTTTGGGGTACATGTGAAGAACATGCAAGATTGTTGCATAGGTACACACATGGCAGTGTGATTTGCTGCCTTCCTCCCCATCACCTATATCTGGCATTTCCCCCCATGCAATCTCTCCCCGACCCCCCACCCCCTGCTGTCCCTCCCCTATTTCCCCCTGACAGACCCCAGTGTATGATGCTCCCCTGCCTGTGTCCATGTGTTCTCATTGTTCAACACCCACGTATGAGTGAGAACATGCAGTGTTTGATTTTCTGATTTATTTTAATTGGTCAGATTGATTTTTGTGGGTACTAATCTGGGCTAGGTCCTGAAGAATGCTGATTACACAATTCAGGAAGGCAGGCAGAATCTGAGGCAAGACTGAGCAGCCTAAGTCAGCCTTAGGTACTGGTATTTCCTGAAGTAAGCCCACAATAGAAATATAGAGAATGAAAAAAGAGTGGAGAGAGAATGAAAGACAATTTTTCAATACTGCATAGTTTGCCTAATATCAGCCCCAATTCTGGAAGGCTTAAGAGCTCATGATTACAAAGAAAGTGGCCAAGAAAAGATATCATTAGCTTATATGTGTTGGTAGAAGGGATGACTCTGAGGAACTCCTGCTTTCCAAATAATTATTGATACCTGGGTATCTCCAGAAGACCTGCAAACCCAATGTTTGTCAACACAGGTCCTGGGGCACTGTTGAAATCAGAACACACAGGCTCCCTTATCCCAGGGAGAATTCTAAGTCTGCAGTTAACATTGACCTGTGATCCAAAGCAGTGAGAAACTTTAACAATGAAAATTATATTAAGCATCTTCTTTTTTTTTTTTGAGACCTATTTCATAGACAAATAATGTTCAGTCTTGCTCCTTTTCATGGGTGGGAATATGATTTGCACAACCAAATGCCATATTTTTGAAAGTCTGAAAGGAAGTTTTTGTCGTTTCTTAGGGATTGAAATTGGGTTTTCTGTGAGATACACTGAAGGACTGCTGAGAAAATACTTACATAGATAATGCATGAAGAATGCTAAGAAAATGTTTATGTAGCTGAAGCATGCCCATTTTTCAATGTCTAACTTTAAGAATATACTAGAATTAAATTACTTTAACGAGATACTTAGAATGTTTCCATGAACATTATATAGATAGAAAGAAATGTGTGTATTTCAAAAAATATAAACCAGATAACTAGTACTTGGTGCTTGTTAAGTTATTCATGGTTCCCAAAGAACTAAATGTGATAGGAGCTTGTACACTCTCATAATTAAAGAACTTGGGAAATGATACAAAAATGTTTAAGAGTTTTTAGTAATATTTATGATCTATCTTCTTATCTTGTTAAACTATGCTGAATTTAAGCATGACCCTAGTGAAGGACCACCATATGAGATTTCTTGCTATGACTGGAATATTCCTTCATTTATCTCTATTGAAATACTCTCATTTATTTGACCTCAGAAACTTTTCCAGATGAGAAAAAAAATATTTTTTTATTTCATTCTCTCATGATCACTTTGGATATACCTGGAAAGCTCTTTTCCATACAACTCCATTGGGACATGAACGCACACATGCGTGTGAGTGCACTCACATGCACGCACACACACACACACACACACAGAGTCACGTGCTAAGAGAAAAACATGTACGTGAGATTGATAAGGGAAATACTAATAATTTCTTTATTTTGGTTCAGGTAAGTGCAGTGGAGAAGTTGAAAGGGACCTGGCCGGTAAATGATCTTTTAATGCTTGTCATGCAAAGAATGAGGTTATCCTGAATCTGCATCTGGGTTTCTGTCTGAGCGCTGATGCATTAATTTATTCCCCACAAAGTTGATGGTCCTTTTTCTCTTGACTAATAAAAAAGGCAAGAGATGCTTCCTCTAAAAGTTTCAAAACATGCTTGATTTTTTTTTAAGTCCAAGAAAAACATACTTAGTTATTTGGCAGGTGTTTTCTCCAATTGTTTCCTGGACAGAATCTCAAATGCCAACTGGTTTCGCTCAAAAGAGAATGCTTGCCCCTCACCGCACATCACTTCTGTCTAACCCTCTTGTCCCTTCACAACAGTTTTGGTTTTCTTTCTCTTCACAGCAGAGACTGGATTCAAGTCTGAGTTTCACCTTGAAGTGTTTGCTTTGCAAGAATTAGTGAAACAGAATATGATGAAAATATAGTTATTTTCTAGCTAATGAAAACAGTCCCATAAGTGGAAAAGCAGGTACATATGCATACTTGCTCTTGTGTAGTCCTGTGGTTCCTCTGGTTCCAACGGACTGAATATTCCAATCCTATCCATACCACCGCCTGTACAGATCATGCATTCCACATGTTTCTTGACCACAGGTTGTACTATTTCTGAGTAAAGTCCAAAGAAAATCTATGAATTTTCCATGCCACATAGAGGGGTAAGCTCTGGATTTGCTCTGGTTGGTGACACCTGAGGAATCAGTGTGTTTCCTGGGGTTATGAACCAGAGTCAGACACTCAGTCCAACCCCTAGGGACACAATTAGACCTAAACAGACAGAGAGTAACCTACTATCATCTGAGGAAAACAATAAAACTAAAAGAGCAGCTTTTAGTTTTTGCTGCAAAAAGTTCTGACCCCTAACTTGGTTAAGGCTTGTTTGAGTAGATGCAGAAAGAGACAGAATTTCTTGTGTCCTCTAATTAGTGTCAAAACAATCTGCTGAGTGAGGTGGCTCATGCCTGTAATCCCAGCCACTAAGGAGGCTGAAGCAGGAGGATTCCTTGAGGTCTGGAGTTCAAGACCAGCCTGGCTGACATAGTGAGACCCTTTCTCAATCAAACAATCAATACCAAAATGCCATGAAGTGAGGCCTGGTGCTTTTTAAAGTTCCTAAGTGCTCCATTTATGTTTCACCTGACTGAAAACCCAGCTGTGCTGAGGAAGAGCCATAAATAAGATAATTACATTAATAGTATGTGTTGCAGTTAATATCAATCAACACTATGAGACTGTTTGCTTATCACTCTGCCTCCTTAAAACTAGAAATTATCCTCAGTACTTCCTTCTGTAAGCCCTGATATTCAATTAATTACCAGATAATATTGGTATCAACTCCAAAATATATCTCAAATAAGTATACCACTCTGGATCTCTGCTGTCACCACCCTAATTTAGGCTACCATCAAAACAAAATCACAGAAGATCAACAAAATCACAAAAGATCAACAAAATGAAAAGTTGGTTATTAAAAAGATAAGTAAAATTAGTAGACCACTAGCTAAACAATCAAGAAAAGATTAAAATAAACAAAATGAGAAATAAAAAAGGAGACATTTCAATTGACACTACAGAAATACAAAAGATCAAGAGAAACTGTTATGAACAACTCACCAACTATAAAACCTAGAGAAATGGGTATGTTCCTGGAAACCTACAACCTCCCAAGATTAACCAGGAAGAAATAGAAATCCTGAAGAGAAAAATATTAATAACAAGAAGCAAAATTGAATCAGTAACCAAAAAAATCTACCACCCACCACCCACCAACAAAAAGCCCAGGACCAGATCACAGCCAAACTCTATAAGTATACAAAAGTATTAGACAAAGACTATAAAGTATTAGTCTTTGTGAAACTGTTCTAAAAAATCAAGGAGGATGGAATCTTTTCTAATTTATTCTGCAAAGCAAGTATCACCCTGGACTGTAACACCAAAGTCAGAGAAGGACACAACAACAACAGAAAAGAAAACTACAGACCAAATATCCCTAATGAACATAGATGCAGAAATCCTCAACAAAATATTAGCAAATCAAATCCAACAGTGCATCAAATAGATAACACCATGATCAGGTGGGGTTTTTCCCAGGGAAGCAAAAATGGTTCAACATATGCAAATCAATAAATATATCACAGTGAAGGACAAAAACCATATGACCATCATCAATTTAATGAAGAAATAAACATTTATAAAAGTCTAAAATTTAGATAGAGTGTGGGCAAGAACAAATTATGATGAAAGGGAATAAAATGAGAACAGTTAGGTTGCTGGACATGGATAGTGAGAGAAGAACAGGAATCCAAGTTAGTTGGTACCCACGTAGCAAAATAAGTCTGACATTGTGGGCTGGGCCATGGTGCGGATGACCTAGAATGCCAGGCTGAGCAATCTGTGCTTACTTCTTTAGCCAGGAGAACCTATGCATGCAGTCAAACCTACTCAAAATGACAAGAGATGTCTCTATACACATACATCTCTCTCTTCCTTGTTTCTGTATGATGGCCTTCACATTTTGAGCATGGAAGCATCCTTGAACTACAGTAGTAGTCTTTTAACTTGTTTTCCTCCATCTTTCCATTCTCCCTTTCAATTCATTCTTCACCCATTATCCAGGAAGCTTTAAAAATGCAAATTAAATAATGTAATCTTCCTGCTTGTAAGAGCTGACCACTGCACGTGGTATGAAATGCAAATTTCTTGTCGTGATCCATAGGATCCTAAAATCTCTGGCTGCTGACTGCATCTCAAATTTCACGTCATACCACTTTCCTTTTCACTCCCTAGACTCCAATAAAATGCCAAATTGGTCTTCCTTCTGTTTCTATCACATGACAAGCTCACACCTATCTCTTGGCTTTTGCACTTGCTGTTCTCGTTACCAGGGACGCTGTTCCCTTTACCAATGCTTTGCATGGTTACATCCCATGCAGTTTTTAGATATCAGATAAAATGTTATTTTCCCAAAGTGGCTTTCTCTGCCATTATATTGAAACTACCCTCTACTCCTTCCTCATATGCTGTTCCACTAACTTATGTATTTCCTTTGGAGCACTTTTCTTAGTATGCATCCATGTTGTTTAGTTATGTTTATTATCTATTACTCATCCCACTAGAAATTATCCTCCAAGAAGCCAGAGATGCTGCCTTTCATATTTTCTGCTGAATCCACAGTGCCTAGCATAATGCTTTGCACATAAAAAATCCAATATTTTTATTTACAAAGCATAACAACATGGAATAAAGGAATATATGAACAAGTGATTATTTAAAATGTCTCTCCTCATTCTTCTTATATTAACTCCTAGATTATTGAGTGGGTTCTTAAGAACCTCTTGCTTTGACCAAATGTTTTTAAATTTTTAGTATATATTCTTTCTTTCTGTAAATAGTTAATCTGCTATATTATAAGCTCTATTAGGAAAGAGACCAAATCTCTATCTTTAAACATTTCACTCTTAGTGTTTTAATCATAGTAGATGCTCAATACATATTTTAATTATGTCTACATGCTGTGGAAAGGTATGTAAGGAACTAAGCGATAACTTACTGGTCTGACTTTTTTTTTTTTGTATGGAAGGCAGGACACTTGTTTCTAATTATACATAAATAATTTTCCACAATATTATTATTCCTTGTTCTGGCTCTGCTGATAAGTGAGTTTTTGACCTTGGGCGCACTGATTTATATTTCTGCATTTGCATTTTTGTATCTGCAGTGTGGAAGTAATGTTACTTAAAGTGTGACCTATGGATCAACTGCATCCAGATTCCCTGGAGTGCTCATTAAATACACATTTTCTTAGTCTCTACCTGAATCTATACCTGCCCGGCATCTATGGCACGAGGATGTAGGGATCTGAATTTTTAAGAAGATCTTTGAGTTATTTTTATTTATACTGAAGTCTGAGTAGCACTGTTGATGAATTGTATTAAATGCTCTTCTATTATTGCAAATTCTCCTATGTAACTAAAATAGTGTATATTGACCATCCAGTGAGAGAAAGAGAGAGCTATATTCTTTAGTTATTGCTCATGTAGACTGCTATTGCAGGAAGTTTCCTAGGAATTCTTGTCAGCTGCTAAGTAATGTGCAGTTTTGTGTGAGTAATGGTCTATTCTTTGCATTATATTGTATTAAATTACATTATTTCTCATGCTTTGTGTCTTAGGGAAAAATAAAACTGTGGTATGGTAATTTCTCTTAGGAAATGTTTCTGCGTATATAGATCACATAGTTCATGAGTCAGATTCTTCAAACATAACTTTTGGGGAATAACCCATACTTTGGGAAGGTGCATTAAATTCTTCCAGTTATGAGTCCAACTTGGTACCCTGTTGCTGCTTATTTTTCAGCATAATTAAAACAAAATGATCTGGGTATTCAGTGGTCAGTAAGCACCAGTGAAGACCAATTGGGGACAGAAAGTAACCCCCTATTGAGTCAGAATATAAATAGTAATTGCAGAAATCCAAAAAAGGAATAATTTCCCTCTCTCTGGAAAATTTAGGAAAAGTCTTGAGGAGGGAGTAACTGGATAGATAATTGCTGCCAAGAACACTTCCATGAAAAAAGTGGAGTAAAGAGAGTGCAAACTGAAAGGTGGCACAGGTGCAAAAGTGCGGTAGAACTGGGCTCCAGGGGAGAAATAACCTTTTATAGGAAGCCCAGAATTAACGTATGTCTGCTTTCAAGATTCAGCATGTTTAATAGTGTCATAGAAAATTTTCATAGGCTGAAGATGAAAGCGAAGGAACTCTAAAAAACTTTCATGACCAGTTGAGAAGAGGCTTACTCTAACAAGCATTTGGTAAGATGGGAATTATTTTAAGACCAAGACTGGCCAGAAATTTTATGTCTACATGCTGTCTACTCACTTAGTTTTACATACACATACACATCCCACATATATGTATAATAGTGTCTTTTAATTAAACCCTTTATGGTAACTTGGTTGAAAATTTTTGTCTTACATTTCTGGAATTTCCACAAGTGTTGAGAAAGACTGAACAATAGATCTAAAAATTGATCACATTGGGAAACTCATCAAAACTTGCAATTATTAATAAATGAAATAAAAATTACTAAGACTAACAATGACACTTAATGTTGGTGCCAAAATTTTGCCATTTATAAATCACTTCTCTGGTCCTCAGCATGTAGTATCATTTCATTTAATCATCACCACAATCTGTTAAGGCAGGTCTTATCTCCTAATACTGAAAGGCGTGTAAGTGGTTTGCTCAAAGTAAAAATGCTACTTAGTGATATGGATGGCTAAGAGAAGTGGTTATTCACCTTTACAACAGAGAAGGTCCTTGACCAGTTTCCTTCGTGATTGGAAGGTCTTTGGAAGTTTTGTGGTCCTGAATGGCAGGTAGAACCTTTCCTTTTGACCTCTTGGACCCATCCTCAAAGATGAAGTGTGAATACTCTAAAGGAGAAACAGGATGTAGGAAAAATGTTGGGACTCTGAGCCTGTAAATTATCTGGCACCCAACAGCATCATTATTTGGTGATGTGATTTGAATATTTGTCCCCTCCACATCTCATGTTGAAATTCCGAATGTTGGGGGTGGGACCTGGTGGGAGGTGATTGGATCATGAAGGAGGATTGCACGTGGATGGCTTGGTGTCCTTCCCATGGTAATGAATGTTCTCATTCTGATAGTTAACAGGAGAGCTTGTGGTTTAAAGAGCCTAGCACCTTCCTCTCCCTTGTTCCCACTCACCGCCTCTGCTTTGCCTTCTGTCTTGGTTATCAGCTTCCTGATGCCCTCACCAGAAGCCAAGCAGATATTGGTGCCATGAATGTGTGGTCTACAGAAATGTAAGCCAATCTCTTTTTTAAAAATAAATTATTCAGTCTCAGGTATTCCTTTATTGCAATTCAAAAACATCCTAACACTTGGGAATTCTGGAATTGGTCAGGGCTTGGTAGATCTCTTTTCAGTCAATGGGGAAATGGATAGCTCTCATGAGTTTTGTGTTAACCCCCAGACACTGCTCAAATTAGAAGACTAATCAGACTACTTTTCCAGCAACAATATGCCTGGACCGATTGTCACCCTGCACTCAGATACCAACTGTTTCTGCACTTTGGCACACCACCTGCAAATTTTCCAGTCTATGTTTTACATAGCAGTGAAGCACCCTGGATACCCATGAGCCTAAGGGAATCACAAGATAGTTAATAAAAAGTGAGAGCAAGAGTTTAGTTCTGACTTACTCCTATCCTGGGCAGGGGGCAGAGCTTGAGTACTCATACTCTAACAAAGAAATGGGGCACATTGTGAACTTCTAGCTGAGAAAAGGGAGAATATTGCTGTCTGACAGGTATTTAAAAGAAATATCTTCAGTAACCAGTGAAGCACATCAAATAAAGACAAGCAGAATGGAACTGCTCCATTGAGAGCAAAGCTAAGCTGTGGATTCTGAAGGTTAACAGCATTTTACAGTGTATTTATGACTTTCAGATTCCAGAAAAATTAAGCCACTTAATGAACACCAGACATCAAATCATTAGAGGAGCCATGAGAAGAATCCTCAGCTAAGAATTCTTCCCTGGTTTCCACTCTGTCTCCTACGATGAGTGGTTTATCTATGAGCAAAATAGTGCATAGGCACCAGTCTGCCTAGACTACATTTTTTACCAGTTTAAGAAGACATGCTAATTCATTAAAGACTTATACTACTAACCTTTCTACTAAAATCCCCAATTTCCTTTCTTAATGCCTGAGAGCAGAGTGTAAAGACTTACAACTGCACTGCACTGTAGGAATATATGAGCTATAAAAATAAATAAATAAATAAATAAATAACAACAACAAAGAGAAAACAGCTTTTTGTAGTAAATTGTGAATTCTTTCTTTTCAACGTGCCACAGGTCATCTGGATGAAAAAATCAGAGCTCCAAAAAGTCATCTATTCCTGAAGCCTGTTTTACATGTAAAAACCTAATCACCTCTGCCATAGTGAATCTGGGTCTTTTGGCTGGGTATGACCTACACGAATTAGACCTCCAAGTGCAGCAACACCCAGCAGGAACAGATGCCGTTCTAAGCAGCCAGACAATCATTTCTTAATGCAAGTACTAGGAGCTGGAGCCAAGCACGTTTCATTTCTTAGTCTCCCTATGGTGCAAAGATCGATGAACAGAATATGAGGTTTTCTCAGATAACGTAAGCAAGCAACCTACTTACAGCAGGCTCTTCTCAAATGTCACTATCTTTCTCTGCTTGGCAAGTAGAAAGCAACCATTAATGAGATCACTCAACAGAGACCCACAGTGGAGGACACAAAGCTTGAGGGATTAAAGCTTCCAAGTGGACAGCACAGAGGACAGTTTAAACACACCTGGTATGTCCTCTTTTACTTTGTTTGGTATGACTAATGCATGGGACTTTATCTACACTTACATTTAAATGAGACAATGTTTTTAAAAGCACATGAGAAAGTGCCAAGCACATAGAAGCATCGCTATAAAAACAATTACTATGAGTAAAATCTGGTATGAGTAGAATTAGAGTTAGCCCTGTTATTATAATTACATCAATTATTATTATTACAGTTACCATGACTATTGTCATGTTTGTTGAATAAGAGATCCCAAGGCGCAACAAGACAAAAGAACAACACATCCAAGACTGAAATTGATTGGACCTACAAAAATCAGTTCTTCAAACACCAACACCTGTATTATTGCTCTTTGAAGAAGAGCTTTGGCAATGTAATAGTTTCCCAAGAAAGGTCCATTCAATGATGAGGTTTCTAAAATTGTGGCAACCTGATGCACTAAGAAGATAAATTCTTTTCCATATCCCTCCAATCCTATGATGCACTGGCCTATCTCTTTTTCCCCACCTGTCATCACCCTTATGCCCTGACCCACTCCCCTAAGCCCTAAAGGGAGCATGAGAAACTCAGGGAGCTTATGTGAATTAAGTGCTAATATATGCTCGAAACTGTAAGTTTGCTGGGAAACTGTGTGGTAGTGGAGGAACATGAACTCTGGCACACACAGTTTTAGCTCCAAATCAAGAGCTTAGTGGCTTTGAGAGGCTTCTGAGGAACTCTGAGCTTCAGTTTACTGCTATGTAAAAATGGGGATAATAATACCAACTTCTCAGAGATGTTAAGAAAATAAAATAATAAGGGGCGGATCCAAGATGGCTGAATAGGAACAGCTCCAGAGTGCAGTTCCCAGCAAGAGCAATGCAAAGGGTGAGTGCCCACTGCATTTCCAAACAAATTTTCACTGCCCACAGAGCAGAAGATCTATGGGCAGTGAAGAGCACGATGAGTTTTCAGTATGGCGGTTTCAGCTGGTGCCAGGTTGGTGCACAGAAACTCACACAAATCTGGGTGGCCATTTCAACTGGTGCCTGGACCACCTGGGAGACAGAGCTGCCCATTCAACTGAAAGGGAGGGGGCAGAGACAGGGAGCCAGGCCATCTGGCGTGGTGGAGACCACGCTCACAAAATGAGCAATCTGAAATGCTCTGGATTGAGAGTTTCACAGCAAGCTGGACCCAGGACAGTCCAGCTCAGTAGGGAGAAGATAGGCAACCACTACTGAGGCAGTCTGCCACTACCAAGGCAGTTAACACAGCAGCAGGGCAGAGCCTGCGGCAGCTCAGCAACACCTCTGCTGGCAGACAGTGACTAGACTACTCTATGCGGGGCAGGGCATCTATGAAAAAAGGCAGCAGCATGACAGGAACTTATAAATAAAGCTGACCTTCCTAGGACAGAGCACCTGGGAAAAGAGGTGGTTATGAGTTCCGCTGCAACAGACTTAAAAATACCTGCCCTGCAGCTCTACGTGGAACAACGGAGCTCAACAGCACTTGAGCTCCTATAAGGGACAGATTGTCTCCTCAAGTAGCTCTCCAACCCCCATATACCCAAAGAGACACCTCATAAAGGAGAGCTCAGAGCAACATGTGGCAGGTACCCTTCTGGGACAAAGATAACAGAAGAAAAAACCGGAAGCAACCTTTACTGTTTTGCAGCCCCCACGGGTGATCCCCAGGCAAGCAGGGTCTGGAGTGGACCTCCAGCAGTCCTGCAGCAGCAGGGCCTGACTGTTAGAAGGGAAACTGAGAAACAGAAATAAATAACTTCATCATCAACAAAAAGCATGTCCACTAAGAGACCCCATCCAAAAGTCACCAACTACAGAGACCACAGTTACATAAAGCCACTAAGATGGGAAGAAACCAGTGCAAGAAGGATGACATCAAAAATCAGAATGCCTCTCAACCTCCAAAGGATCACAACTCCTCACCAGCTAGTGATCAAACATGGATGGAGAATGAATCTGATGAATTCACAGAAACAGACTTCAGAAGGTGGGTAATAAGAAACTCTGAGCTAAAAGAACATATTCTAACCCAATGCAAAGAAACTAAGAACATAGAAAAAAATGTTAGATGAGATGCTAACTAGAATAAACAGCTTTGAGAAGACTATAAATAACTTGATGGAGCTGAAAAACACAGCATGAGAACTTCGTGAAGCATACATAAGTTTAAATAGCCAAATTGACCAAGCAGAAGAAAGGATATCAGAGACTGAAGATCAACTAAAAAAAAAACGAGAAGGCAAGAATAGAGAAAAAAGAGTGAAAAGAAATGAACAAAGCCTCCAAGAAATATTGGATTATGTGAAAAGACCTAATCTACTTTTGATAGGTGTACCTGAATGTGATGGAGAGAATGAATCCAAGCTCAAAAACAGGCTTCAGAATATCATCCAGGAGAACTTTCACAACCTAGCAAGCCAGGCCAACATTCAAGTCCAGGAAATACAGAGAACACCACAAAGATATTCCTCAAGAAGAGCAACCCCAAGGCATATAATCATCAGATTCACCAGAGTTGAAATGAAGGGAAAAATGTTAAGGGCAGCCGAGGGAAAGGTCAGGTTACCCGCAGAGCAAAGCCCATCAGACTCACAACAGATCTCTACACAGAAACCCTACAAGCCAGAAGAGAATGGAGGCCAATATTCAGCATCCTTAAATAAAAGAACTTTCAACCTAGAATTTCATATCTAGCCAAACTATGCTTCATAAGTGAAGGAGAAAGAAAATCCTTTATGGACAAGCAATTGCTGAGAGATTTCGTCACCACCAGGCCTGCCTGACAAGAGCTCCTGAAAGAAGCACTAAACAAAGAAAGGAACAACCAGTACCAGCCACTCCCAAAATGTACCAAATGGTAAAGATCATCAATACAATGAAAAAAATGCATCAATTAACAGGCAAAACATCCATCTAGCATCAAAATGGCAGGATCAAATTCACATATAACAATATTAACCTTAAATGTAAATGGGCTAAATGCCCCAATCAAAAGGCACAGACTGGCAAATTGGATAAAAAGTCAAGACCCATCGGTGTGCTGTATTCAGGAAACCCATCTCATGTGAAAGGACACATATAGGCTCAAAACAAAAGGATGGAGGGAGATTTATCAAGCAAAAGGAGAGAAAAAAAAAAGGAGTTACAATCCTAGTCTTTGATAAAATGGACTTTAAACCAACAAAGATCAGAAGAGACAAAGAAGGGCATTATATAATGGTAAAGGGATAAATGCATCAAGAAGAACTAACAATCCTAAATATATATGCACCCAATGCAGGAGTACCAGGTACATAAAGCAAGTTCTCAAAGACTACAAAGAGAGTTAGACTCCCATACAATAATGGTGGGAGATTTTAACACTCCACTGAATATTAGACAGATCAACCAGACAGAAAATTAACAAGGATATCGAGGACTTGAACTCAGATTTGGACCAAGTGGACCTAATAGACATCTACAGAAATCTCCACCCCAGTCCACAGAATATACATTCTTCTCAGCACCACATGGCACCTACTCTAAAATCAATCACATAATTGGAAGTAAATCACTCCTCAACAAATGCAAAAGAATGGAAATCATAATAAACAGTCTCTCAGACTACAGGGCAATCAAATTAGAACTCAGAATTAAGAAACTAACTCAGAACCACACAGCTTCATGGAAGCTGAACAGCTGGCTCCTGAATGTCAACTGGATAAGCAAAGAAATGAAGGCTGAAATAAAGATGTACTTTGAAACCAATGAGAATGAAGACACAACGTACCAGAATCTTTGGGACACATTTAAAGCACTGTCTAGAGGTAAATATATAGCAATAATTGCCCACATGAGAAGTGAGGAAAGACTAAAATCAACACCCTATCATCAAAATTGAAAGAGCTAGAGGAGCAAGATCAAAATAACTCAAAAGCTAGCAGAAGGCAAGAAGTAACTAAGATCAGAGAAGAACTGAAGGAGATAGAGACACAAAACACCCTTCAAAAAAAGAGTAAATCCAGGAGCTGTTTTTTTGAAAAGATCAACAAAATAGACTGCTATCCAGATTAATAAAAAAGAAAAGGGAGAAGAATCAAATAGATATAATAAAAAACGATAAAGGGGCCATCACCACTGATTCCACAGAAATAAAATCTACAATTAGAGATTACTACAAACAACTCTATGCACATAAACCAGTAAACCTGGAAGAAATGGATAAATTCCTGGACATGTGCACCCTTCCAAGCCTAAACCAGGAAGAAGTTGAAACCTTGAATAGACCAATAACAAGGGCTGAAGTTGAGGCAGCTATTAATAACCTACCAACCAAAAAAAAGTCCAGCAACAGATGGGTTCACAGCAAAATTCTACCAGACATACAAAGAGGAGCTGGTACCATTTCTGCTGAAACTATTCCAAACAATACAAAAAGAGGGAATCCTTCCCAAATCATTTTATGAGACCACCATCATCCTGATACCAAAGCCCAGCAGAGACTCAATAAAAAAGAAAACTTGAGGCCAATATCCATGATAAAAATAGATGCAAAAATCTTCAATAAAATACTGGCAAACTGATTGCAACAGCACATCAAAAAGCTTATCCATCACAATCAAGTAGGTTTCATTCCAGGGATACTAGGCTGATTCAACATACACATATCTATAAACATAATCCACCACATAAACAGAACCAAAGACAAAAACCACATGATCATCTCAATAGATGCAGAGAAGGCCTTTGATAAAATTCAACAGCCTTTTATGCTAAAAACTCTCAATAAACTAGGTATCAAAGGAATATATCTCAAAACAATAAAAGCTATTTATGACAAAACAACAGCCAATATCATATGGAGTGGGCAAAAACTGGAAGCATTTCCTTTGAAATCTGGCACCAGACAAGGATGCCCTCTCTCACCACTCCTATTCAATATAGTATTAGAAGTTCTAGCCAGAACAATTAGGCAAGAAAAAAAAAATAAATGGTATTCAATTAGGAAAAGAGGAATTCAAATTGTCTTTATTTGCAGACAACATGATTGTATATTTAGAAGACCCTGTCATCTCAGCCCACAAGTTCCTTAAACTGATAAGCAACTTCCACAAAGTCTCAGGATAAAAAATCAATCTGCAGAAAACACAAGCATTTCTATACACCAATAACAGACTAACACACAGCCAAATCATAAACAAACTCCCATTCACAATTGCTACAAAAAAAATAAAATAACTAGGAATCCAACTAACAAAGTTGTAAATGACCTCTTCAGGGAGAACTATGAACCACCGCTCAAGGAAATAAGAGAGGACACAAACAGATGGAGAAACATTCCATGCTCGTAGTTAGGAAGAATCAATATCGTGAAAATGGTCATACTGCCGAAAGTAATTTATAGATTCAACACTATCCCCATCAGGCTACCAATTACCTTCTTCACAGAACCGGAAAAAAGCCCACCTTAAACTTCATATGGAACCAAAAGAGAGCCCACATAGCCAAGACAATCCTAAGTGAAATGAACAAAGCCAGAGGCATCATGCTACCTGATTTCAAACTATACTACAAGGCTACAGTAATCAAAACAGCATGGTACTGGTACCAAAACAGAGGTATAGACCAATAGAACCGAGCAGAGGCCCTGGAGGCAATACCATACATCTACAACCATCTGATCTTTGACAAACCTGACAAAAACAAGCAATGGGGAAAGGATTCCCTGTTTAATAAATAGTGTTGGGAAAACTGGCTAGCACTGTGCAGAAAGCAGAAACCGGACCCCTTCCTGACATCTTACACTAGAATTAACTCCAGACGAGTTAAAGACTTAAACATAAGACCTAACACCATAAATACCCTAGAAGAAAACCTAGGCAAAACCATTTAGGACATAGGCATAGGGAAGGACTTCATGACTAAAACACCAGATGCATTGGCAACAAAAGCCAAAGTAGACAAATGGGATCTAATTAAACTCCAGAACTTCTGTACAGCAAAAGAAACAATCATTACAGTAAACTGGAAACCAACAGAATGAGAAAAAATTTTTGCAATCTACCCATCTGACAAAGGGCTAATACCCAGAATCTACAAAGAACTAAAACAGATTTACAAGAAAAAATCAAACAAACCCATCCAAAAGTGGGCGAAGGATATGAACAAACACTTTTCAAAAGAAGGCATATATGAGGCCAACAAACATGTGAAAAACTGCTCATCATCACTGATTATTAGAGAAATGCAAGTCAAAACCACATTGAGATACCACCTCACTCCAGTTAGAAAGGTGATTATTAAAAATTCTGGAGACAACAGATGCTGAAGAGGATGTGGAGAAATAGGAACACTTTTACGCTGTTGGTGGGAGTGTAAACTAGTTCAACCTTTGTGGAAGACAATGTGGTCCTTCCTCAAGGAACCTAGAAATAGAAATTTCATTTGACTCAGCAATCCCATTACTGGATATATACCCAAAGGATTATAAATCATTCTGTTATAAAGACACATCCACACATATGTTCATATTGGCACTGTTTATAATAGCAAAGACCTGGAACCAACCCAAATGCCCATCGATGATAGACCGGACAAGGAAAGTGTGGCACATATACACCATGGAATACTGTGCAGCCACAAAAAATGATGAGTTTGTGTCCTTTGTAGGGACATGGATGAATCTGGACACCGTCATTCTCAGCAAACTGACCCAAGAACAGAAAATCAAACACCACATGTTCTCACTAATAGGCAGGTGTTGAACAATGAGAACACATGGACACAGGGAGGGGAGCATCACACACTAGGGTCTGTTGGCGGGGGCCAAGGGAGGGACAGTGGGGAGGTTGGTGAGGGATAACATGGGGAGAAATGCTAGATGTAGGTGATGGGGGAATGGAGGCAGCAAACCACATTGCCATGTGTGTACCTATGCAACAATCCTGCATGATCTGCACATGTACCCCAGAAGCTAAAGTACAAGAAAAGAAAAGAATAAGTGAATGTAGGCAGAGCACCTAGAACAAAGAAAAATGATACATTTTCTTGCTCTGCTGGTTACCTCTAATCAGCCCTTCTTTTTTTTTTTTTTTTGAGACGGGGTTTCGCTCTTTTTTCCCAGGCTGGAGTGCAATGGCGCGATCTTGGCTCACCGCAACCTCTGCCTCCTGGGTTCAGGCAATTCTCCTGCCTCAGCCTCCTGAGTAGCTGGGATTACAGGCACGCGCCACCATGCCCAGCTAATTTTTTGTATTTTTAGTAGAGACGGGGTTTCACCGTGTTGACCAGGATGGTCTTGATCTCTTGACCTCATGATCCACCCGCCTCGGCCTCCCAAAGTGCTGGTTCTAACTAGCCTCCCCTGAAATCAACATCCCCAATTCCTACCTCCCTGTTCTCAATAGTATTCATTTCCAACTTATGAATATTCTCCTACTGAAATTTTAAAGGAGAAGGGCTCAAGTTTCCTGCAAGATGGCAGACTAGATGCAACTGGGAAATGTCTCTTCCACGGAGAGGAGCTGAAATATCCATAAACCACCACACTTGAAACAGATCTTTTGAGAGAAAATACTGAAAGTCAATAGACAGGCCAGGCAGACACAGTGGTTGAAGGAGGAAGCTGGAAAGCCTGCTCAGAGTCACCATATGCCAGGCACTGAGCTGGGTTCCCTGGAGAAAACAAAGATAATTGAGGTTAGTCCCTGTCCACTCTTAAGGAGTTTACAGCAGAGGAAAACCATGTTACACAACATGAACACTGTAAGGCAGTGAGTGACAAGCACAGCCAGATAGGAACAGTAAAGCACTAGTGGAAAGTGAAGGAGGGGATCAGCTCAGTATCCAAGCATGAGTGTCATGGAGTGATCAGATGACTTTGGAAGCTACATGCACATTTCCAGATGTAGTTGACCAGATTTACAAATAGCAGCCAGCTGTGGTGTTATGGACGACCATGACACTAGAACTTAGAATAGCTGGGTTCAAATTATATTTCTATTCCTATTAGTCCACGGAATTGGGGCAAGTTGCTTATACTGTCTATGTCACAGTTTCTCCATATGTCAAAAGAAGATAAAGCATATCTTGCAGGTTTGTTTTTAGGATAACTTGAGGTAATGCCAGGTGCTATGCTAGATGCTATGAGGATGACAAAGAATAAGAATGCTTTTTAAATCCTACACAAACATGAGGTATAATTGTTGTTATGTTACTAAGTTGTAGTTCATTCATCCATGAGATTTATATTGTGTTTCCCCAGATAATCAATTTCATGGGATATCGTTAGATAATATGCCACTTTCCAATGGTTTCTCAGAAAACTCTTAGGAATATTTGAAACACAAGAAAAGAGCTTCCAGCACAATATTATATTAGATAATTTAATTAATGGAATTATATAAGAAATGTATCAAATATTAGGTGGGGAGGACTCTTATATTGCCACTGAAAACTCATGAGCAAACTCAGGCTGCAGAGTCTTTCCCTGACCCTGAACCCTGTTCATTAATCCTTTTCTCAATCCTTTTCTCTCTTATTACTTCTGTGATCATCATCTCAGTATTTGCTAGAACTCTATTAAATGTGCTAAATCTTGTAAGCAGCCAAATATTTCCTTTTAGCCAAGACTTCAGCAAAAGATCATTCTTTCTTCCCTGGCACCTGCACACTTGATCTATTTCAAGTACCAAAGGAAGCAGGAATTGTTTACCCCACCACATTTATTATTATTTACTTAGTGTCCTTAATTTAGCAGTGGAATTTGTGTCTTATTCCCTGATTCTTTTCTTCCTTATCTTCCTCAAGGCAGAGGTGGTTCCATATAATGGTGTTAGAAATAAAATGAGTCCCCTCTTAACTCCCTGCTTTTAAATCTCCATCAACTATCCCACCCCCCCAGGTCACTCCTTGGAGGCTTATTATTTAAGCTGGAAAGTTGTCATTTTCTAAATCTGAAGAAATGCATGAACAAAAGCATCTTGACCAAAGTTTGCTATGTTAATTGATCTGTAATATACAGAATGGCTTAAAAACACCAGCAACTGCATCCTTGTTCTATAAATGTAGCTTGAAAATAAGGCTTATAGACTCTCCTTTTCAACCAGGTCACTGATCTTAAGCTCCTGCTATATAGAAAATTTACAGACACTGCTGCCTGACAGTTACTGTGTTTATGAAGTTTTCTCAGTTTTTATTTCCACATATTTTCACCATGGCTGGACTGAGACCAAGAAACATCATCTGTGATCATAGCCCAGTCCTCTAGTCTATAAGAATAACCCAGCCCCATACTCAATTCATTCTTATATTATCCTAGCAAATCGAATGCAGAGCCAGAAAATGCAGAGGAACTAATTATGGCAGAGAAAACACAGTCATCAGTTGGAGGTGGGGGCTACAGCATTGAAATCAGAGAGATTGAGAGCTGCCATGTCACAAAGCCATTCTTAATAATGATTCAAATGGCAGTTGGGTCATTAATAAGTGACTTTTTCTTTGCTAACAGAACTCTACATTTATTTTGATATCTATCTCTACATCAGAGATCTGTGTGCTTCTAGGAAATCTGACTACAACCTTAGTTTCAGTGGATGGGTCTTGATTAGCCTTAGCCAGCAGTTCTCTAACTCTTTGGTCTCAGGTGCTCTTTATAATCTTAGTAAATTTGGGACCCTAAAGAGCTTCTGTTTTGTGGTTTATATCTATCAACATTTATCATTTTAGAAATTATTATTATTATTATTATTTTTTTTTTTTTTGAGACGGAGTTTCACTCATGTTACCCAGACTGGAGTGCAATGGCACGATCTCGGCTCACCGCAACCTCCGCCTCCTGGGTTCAGGCAATTCTCCTGCCTCAGCCTCCTGAGTAGCTGGGATTACAGGCACGCGCCACCATGCCCAGCTAATTTTTTGTATTTTTAGTAGAGACGGGGTTTCACCATGTTGACCAGGATGGTCTCTCGATCTTTTGACCTCGTGATCCACCCGCCTCGGCCTCCCAAAGTGCTGGGATTACAGGCTTGAGCCACTGCAAATTAAAACTAAGAAATATTTTTAAATATTTATGTATATATTTATTTTAAAATGAAAATAAACGCATTACATATTTGCATATATAATATTTTTAAGAAAAAGACCAAATTATTAAAAACAAAATGAATGATAAGAGTTAACAATCTTACATTTTCACAAAATCTTTAATATTTGATTCAACAAAATTGCAGCTGGATTTCCATATCAGCTTCTGCATTCAATCTGTTGCAATATGTTGTTTTCATTAAAGTATACGTAGAAAATCTGTCCTCTCGCAGATATGTTGTTGGAAAAACGAGCATTTTAATAAATAACCTTTTAAGATAACAATGGATATTTTTCTGATACTACGCTAAAACTTGACAAGTGATAGTTTCTCAAGGGTTAGTTGATGAAGTATAACCATATTAATGGACTTTTCATCTATGTCATTAAAATCCATTGACCTATATTATGTGTTAAATGAATATTTTAACCATGCATAGCTTTGCAACATCATGCACTGGTCATTATAAGAATATTGGTTCATGGAGTTATGTAACTCTTCCTCAAATGTTAGTATCAAAAGTATGACATTCATTAATATAACCAACAATCTCATTTTAAGTCTTTAGGTGTTTGGAAGGTGACAAGCTCATGGTGGCAGAGACAAATTTTTCAGAATTCTAATTTTCCCATAAAAGCTCAAATTTTTCATTGGCAACAAATATAGTAAATTATTATCTTGTTTTTTTTTCCTTTCTTTTCTTTCCTTTCCATTCCTTTTCTTTTTCCTTTTATTTTCCTCTTTTCCATCATCTTTCTCTTTCTCTCTCTCTCCCCATCTCTCTCCTATTCTTTCTTTGAAGTGGCAGGTTCGCTCACTTTATTCATTCTTGAGAAGCTGTCTGCTGAATAATTAGTTTGTCCATTAGTCTTTTGTTGTTCAAAAAAGGAAATGATATTCCATTAAAAAGTGACAAGTTGAATTTAAAACTCAAACAATTGCCCACACAAGTTTTTGAGACATATTTTATATGCACTAGAAATGCAACATGGTTATATTTCCAATTCTATCACACAGGATATTAAAAGATATGAGCTCAAGCATCAATATTTATTAAATTATTACTTTTTATGTCTTCATTAAAAACACTCGGGTAAAATGGTATTCTTTCTTACTATAAGTACATGACAAAGGAGAATATGATAACTACTAATACAGTATGGTACACCTGCTTCTAAAACATTTATTTGTAAATAAGTTTTACTGGAACATAGCCATATGTGTTTCTTTATGTATTGCTATAAAAGGAGAATAATTGCAACAGAGATTGTATGGCCTACAAATGTATTTATTAAAATATTAAATTGTTGAAATAGTTGCCAACACTTAATTCTACCATAGTTTTGGGTCATTTTTCTTTTTCTTTTTTGGTTAATGGAAAATTTCAAAAGATCTCTAAGAATTGAACCCCTTTTTCTTTTGTGGCTCTTTTAAAACAATATTTGCTAGTTCAAGTCTGAACATTCATTTCTGTGATTGTCATCTTTAATTATTACTGTTGCTTACACTGAACTCACAGCCACCTTAGTTTTTGTTGTTAACTGACATGGCCTTCTAACGCCTATGCAAAATTCTTGTGTCATTTGTTGTTGCATCTTTTCTTATCCAGTCAAAATCCATGTGGCTGAGATTGTGACTACACACAAAGAAGCATTTTGAAGTAGCTTGTCACAAGCATTCCTGTATATCAATAATAAACAAACAGAGAGCCAAATCATGAGTGAACTCCCATTCACAATTGCTATGAAGAGGAAAAAATACCTAGGAAATCAACTTACTAGCGATGTGAAGGACCTCTTAAAGATCCTTGGCACTTGATCTACTTCAGCCACTTCAACCACTTCAAACCACTGCTCAAGGAAATAAGAGAGGACACAAACAAATGCAAAAATATTCCATGCTCATGGATATGAAGAATCAATATCATGATAATGGCCATACTGCCCAAAGTAATTTGTAGTTTCAATGCTATTCCCATCAAGCTATCATTGACTTTCTTCACAGAATTAGAAAAAACTATTTTAAATTTAATATGGAACCAAAAAAGAGCCTGTATAGCCAAGACAATCCTAAGCAAAAAGAACAAAGCTGGAGGCATCATGCTACCTGACTTCAAATTATATTACAAGGCTACAGTAACCAAAACAGCATGGTACTGGTATTAAAACAGAAATCTTTATATACCAATGGAACAGAACAGAGGCCTCAGAAGTAACGCCTCACATCTACAACCGTGTGATTTTTGACAAACCTGACAAAAACAAGCAATGGGGAAAGGATTCCCTATTTAATAAATGGTGTTGGGAAAACTGGCTAGCCACATGCAGAAAGCTGAAACTGGATCCCTTCCTTACTCCTTATACAAAAATAAACTCCAGATGGATTAAAGATTTAAACATAAGACCTAACACCATAAATACCCTAGAAGAAAACCTAGACAATACCATTCAAGACATAGGCATAGGCAAGGACTTTATAACTAAAACACCAAAAGCAATGGCAACAAAAGCCAAAATTGACAAATGGGATTTAATTAACCTAAAGAGCTTCTGCATAGCAAAAGAAACTATCATCAGAGTGAACAGGCAACCTACAAAATGGGAGAAAATTTTTGCAATCTATCCATCTGACAAAGGGATAATATACAGAATCTACAAAGAACTTAAATTTTCTAGAAAACAAAACAACCCCATCAAAAGTAGGTGAAGTATATGAACAGACACTTCTCAAAAGAAGACATTTATGTGGCCAACAAACATATGAAAAAAAAGCTCATCATCACTGGTCATTAGAGAAATCCAAATCAAAACCACAGTGAGATACCATCTCATGCCAGTTAGAATGGTGATCATTAAAAGTCAGAAAACAATAGATGCTGGAGAGGATGTGGAGGAATAGTAATGCTTTTACATTATGGAAGACAGCGTGGCGATTCCTCAAGGATCTAGAACCAGAAATACCATTTGACCCAGCAATCCTATTACTGGGTATATACTCAAAGGATTATAAATCATTCTACTATAAAGACACATGCACATGAATGTTTATTGCAGCACTGTTCACAATAGCAAAGACTTGGAACCAACCCAAATGCCCATCAATAATAGACTGGATAAAGAAAATGTGGCACATATACACCACACAATACTATGCAGACATATAAAAGGATGAGTTTATGTCCTTTGCAGGGACATGGATGAAGCCGTCATTCTCAGCAAACTAACACACCAACAGAAAACCAAACTCCACATGTCTGACTCATAAGTGGGAACTGAACAATGAGAACAGATGGACCCAGGGAGGAGAACATCACACACTGGGGCCTGTTGGGGGGTTGGGGGATAGGGGAGGGATAGCATTAGGAGAAATACCTAATGTAGATAACAGGTTGATGGGTGCCACAAACCACCATGGCACATGTATACCTATGTAACAAACCTACACATTCTGCAGATATGTCCCAGAACTTAAAGTGTATATGTGTGTGTGTGTGTGTGTGTGTGTGTGTGTATAAAGCATATATATACACACATATGCATATGTATATGTGTGTATATATATGCTTTATATATATATGTATATATATAAAGCATTCTGAACTGTCATCAATTTTGGATCCAGGAAGCTTGATGGGAAAAACAATCACTTTCATGTCTGGCGGCAACTCTTGTGCCTTTCCTTTGACTCATGCTAAGATAAAGTAGTTTTATTTGCCATTGCTTTTACGCAATCAGTGTGAGTAACAACACAGTAAAAAGACAAATAACATGTTAGCATTATTATGAAACTGTTTTGTACTTGTGAGTTTCCTGAAACGGCCTGTTGATTTTCTAGGCAACCACTCACCACACATTGAAAACTGCTGTTCTAAGTTCTTATTTTCATTACCAATTTTGATTTGGGAATGGATATGTGATGTAATCCTGGCTAGTGAGACCTGAAGGAAAAAAGTGCTGTGGGGCTTTTGAGAAAGTCAGGAAGTGAGCATCTTCTTTCTGCCTTGACTCTAAGTTTTGTCATGTCTAAATTTGACTTCTGGGAATGCTATGGTCTTATGACCATAAAGGAAATCAACCATAAGATGAAGTATATGCAGAAGATGAGAGAACAGAGGAATAAGAAAAAAAAAAAAAAAGAACTGGGGTTGGGAGCAATGGCTCACACTTGCAATCCCAGTGTTTCAGGAGGCCGAGGGAGGAAGATTACTGAAGCACAGGAGTTTGTGAACAGCCTGGGCAACATAGCAAGACTTTGTCTCTACTAAAAATAAAAAACTAGACAGGCATTTTGGCACGTGTCAGTGGTCCCAGCTACTCAGGAGGCTAAGGTAGGAAGATTGCTTGAGCCTACAAGGTCAAAGCTGCAGTGAGCCATGATCACACCACTGCACTCCAGCCTTGGCAGCAAAGCATGACCCTGTCATAAATAAATAAATAAGACAAAAAGATAAAGATAAAAATACCTGGGTTCTTGGTGAAATTGTTATGTCACTGATCGAAACATACCTGGTACTCTCTTATTTCTTTGTACTTAATGAGACAATAAATGTCTAAGAGAGTTTGAAATGAAGTTTTATTTTATGTGAATATTTAATACTAAATTAATTTGAACAAGTGTCCCTGTAAGTAATAAGGAGCTTAAAGCAAGATTAGGATGCCCTACAGAGAATGATATGAAGTGAGATACTGAGGGATGCATAAGCAGAGTAGAATAAAGATTAGGAAGACTACATTATCTGCTTAACTCTGATTAAGGATGGTCATCAATTCCTTGCAGATGAAAAAATGAAGACTGAGACCAGATGCACTGGTACATTCCTTATAGTTTTCTAGAAATATATAATTTTAAACTATAAATAGCTTTTATTACAGAATGTGTCAATGATTCTCAGTAAATCCTATTGTAACTTTTATAAGATTTCAAGCAAATGTATTCCTGTAGACACTGATTTATATATAGATACTCAGGCCAGGGGCTCAAGTAAGCAAAATTTTAACATCTATTTTTTTCTTTGAAATATTCTGTCTGAGATTGCTATTGCAATGTTAATACTTAAATGTGAATTCTTAAGCATATAGATTGCAAGACCATAGAGTTTCTGAAGTTAGGAAGAAGATGCTTTGGTGGTCAGTGAGAAGGGAATAGATTTGGGGTATGATCATATTATCCAGATGTGAATCTTGTGGGTTGCAAAAGGAATTATCTCTAAGCATTTAAGAGGTACTATGCCTAGAAAGATGGGCAACAGTGTCCTAAATATTGTGCAGGTGTTTTTTTGTTTCCAATTCTGTAATTATATTAGTCAGAATATGGTAGGTTCTGCTTCAGTAACAGATAAACTCTCAAAGGCTCAGTGGTTTAGAACCAAAATATCATGTAAAGTATATTGCAGGTTAGGGGGCACTCTCCTGCATCTATTTGGAAAGTATTCTATATTTTTTAGGCCACTATTTTATAATAAAATGTGACCACTACATTTATTGCCCAAGAAGATAGAAAGGTCATAAAGTGGCCCACTTACTTTAAAATACTTGGCTCAGAAGAAATTCACATCACTTCTTCTTTTAGTTGACTGGTTAGAGCTAATACTTCCTAACTGCAAGGCGACTGGGAATTCTAATCTTCCCAGGAAGAAGAATAGGAAAGAATATATCTGAGCACATGTAATCTCCAGTGCAACATGCCTTTTTGATCACCAAGTAATTGTTTAATTCTTCTGTGTACATGAAGAACACAATCACCACCTCAGGAAGATGTATTAAAATGCCATCCTGAAGCTGCATCCTTTGTATAGTTCAGGATCTCCAGGTCATCTAGATAGTCTCCTCTATTATTTCCAGAAGCGACATGTTTTAGTCTGGTAACCTATAAACAAAAGGGATAGGTTTATCTTTCTCTCCACCTTCCCAATACAGCTCAGTGAGGCAGGGACAGGAAAGTACAATAAAGTTTTCCACTTAGAAAAGAAAAAAGTAGAAAACCCATACTAGTCACTGGTCTGTAGCAGTTCTCAAAATCTTCAGTCTTTCTCCTCACATGTCTTTGACTAGGATTAGTTAGCAGCCCTGACTGCCTGTGATGGCCTGCGAAGCACAGTTTTCCAGTAGGTCCAGGAAGGGGAGAAGAACCAGATGAGAATGTGTACTGCAGCTCTGACCACAGTTACCCAAATTCAAAGCAATATGTTAGTGTAAATCACAGGACTTCTGTATATGTGATATTAAAATAAGTTATTTTTATATGCTCTGATTATAAAAATCAGTGTAAATTATTGGTGGATTTTCGCTGTTCATCCCTGAAGGACGTGCCTATTGTTCTTACTGGATAACCCGGCTAAGGAGAAGGTACTAAGGAATGTGGGAGAGATGGTATGACAATTTATTTATTTCAGCAATTTGCCTAAGACCAGGGCCAGGAAGAGGCAGATGACCAAATCATCTACATCTCAGAGAAGTAGTTGTTTCACCAACTATGAAGCCAGGCTTGGAACCATCCTTCTCCTTAGAATAGTGTCACTGGGGCATCTTAGACCCTTGTATGAGGAGGTGTGATTTAAGCTGTACAAATAAGAATACTTGTATAAAAGTGACTAAATAATAGGAGTTTGTTAATCTTATGTGACAACATTTCTGGAGGTTGGTGGTTCCAGAGACAGTTAGCTGCTCAGTGATGTCACTGGATTCCCTTCCCTTCTTTTAGATTTGTTACCATTTCAACAATTTCTTTTTTAATGTTACTATATCGCTAGAGCAGGTCTAGGTGTCCTATTCTCTGGACAAAATCTAAAAGCAAGAAAGGGGAGGTGGCAGGGCAGCATCATTTTCCTGTTCCAGCCCAAGCTGGAAATAAATATTCTTCAATTGATATATGAATTGTGGTTAATTTATATGATAGAATAGCAGATAATAATGGCTATAAGTTAACTGCAATTTTATATATCAACTGAAAAATTTTACATTATATTGAGGAAGAGAAGCACATCTTAAAATATATAATATGCTTATATTTGTATGAGTTAAAAACTAGCAATAAAAACTGTTTATTTTTATTTTTATTTTTTTTTGAGACAGAGTCTCACTCTGTTGCCCAGGCTTGAGTATGCAGTGGCACGATCTCATCTCACTCCAACCTCCGCCTCCCGGGTTCAAGCAGTTCTCTGCCTCAGCCTCCCGAGTAGCTGAATTATAGGCATCTGCCACCACACCTGGATAATTTTTGTATTTTTAGTAGAGATGGGGTTTCACCATGTTGACCAGGCTGGTCTTGAACTCCTGACTTTGTGATCCACACGCCTCGGCCTACCAAAGTGTTGGGATTACAGATGTGTGTCACCACGCCCAGCCAAAAACTGGGTTGTTTAAGGGTTGTCTTAGTCTGTTCCTGCTTCTATAACAAAATATCTTAGACTGGATAATTTATAATGGAATTTATTACTCACAGTTCTGGACACTAGAATGTCCAAGATCAAGGCATCAGCAGATTAGATGTCTGGTAAGGGCTCACTGCCTGCTTTCTAGATGGTGCCTTCTAGCTGTGTCCTAAAATGGCTGAAGGAGCTGGAGAGCTCCCTCGAGCCTCTTTTAGAGGACACTGATCTCATTTATAGAGCAGAGCCCTCATGAATAATATCAAGAGATAGGGCCTATAGGAGGCCTCCTACAAGAGATGGGGCCTTTAGAAAGCCTCCTCAAAGCCCTATCTCTTAATACTGTTGCATTGGGGAATAAGTTTTTACATATGAATTTTGAGGGGGCACACATTCAGACGGTAGCAAAGATATCCATGTAGGTGGTTGATATGGTTTGGCTCTTATCCCCACCCAAATCTCATGTTGAATTGTAATTCCCAGTGTTGGAGGTAGGGCTTCATGGAAGGCGATTGAATCATGGAGGTGGTTTCTAATATTCTGGCACTATCCCCCTTGTGCTGTCTCATGACAGAGTTCTCACATGATCTGGCTGGTTTGAAGTGTGTGGCACCTTCTTCTTCATTCTCTGTTGCCTGCCAGCCATGTGAAGATAAGCCTTCTTCCCATTCACCTTCTGCCATAATTGAAAGTTTCCTGGGCCCCCCCTGCCCTGCCTCCTGTACAGCCTATGTAACTGTGAGTTAATTAAAGCTCTTTTCTTCATAAATTACCCAGTCTTAGGTATACCTTGGTAGTATTATGTGAGAATGGCCTAATACAGTGGTAGAACTATAAAGAAAGAAAATATTATCACAAAATTTAGCATAGTTGTTTTCTCTGAGAGCAGTGAAATGTGTCACAAATCAGGAAGGAGCTACTAAAATGCCATAGATGTTTTTCTTTTTAACCTGGGTGGACCATAAATTGATTTTTTAATTATTATGTAAACTATACACATATGTTATATATACTTATCTCTATATATGGTATGTTTTAAATTTTTTAAAATGAAAAAGTAATGAATGCTATTGGCATAGGGAGGATAAATTAGCAGTGCATGTGCCATGTGGAGACCAGCACTCTGCAATGTGGACCTTCCCAGATAATCAACGTAGGAAAGTAGTAGCAATTTGGAGAAAAATGTGTTTAAGGATAAATGTAATGTATTTGAGGGTTCTCTATGATCTATCTCATAGGTAACCCAAGCTTGGAGGTGGGTTTTCCTGAGTATACCAGGACCAGAACAGAGAACATTCTCCAATATTTACAGAGGAGAAAAGACAATTTACAGGTTTTAAAGAAGTATATTTTGTGTTTATCATAAGATATAACATTCCCAACAAGCACTGTTTCAGATACATTAAATCGATATTTTTTTCTAATGATAGTTGCTGAAGTAGCATATTCATGTTAGATTTTCAACCAGGATTCCCCAGAATGATTAATCAGAGTTTGCCAGCAATTCAATTGAGGATTGGAAGGATGCCCAATTTCTTTTCTCTCATACTTTTTCTTCAGGGAGAGGAAATATTGGCAGAGGATGCCAAGGACAAACAGAACTTCCCAGATGCCAGATGGCTGCTTCATTTGCTTCTTCCTTTTCTTCCCAGTGACCACAGGTCTTAAATCCTTCTTCAAAGGTTTTACTATTTTGTATCTTTCCTCCAGCTACGTACGCGAAGTGGATAAAAAGATACTGGATAGTTTAGAGGATGCAAAATGGCCAGGTACTCTCTATTTTAAAACCTGAAACTATTCTAATATATGTCCTTTATAGCTGATCTTGCATCCTTAAAGCAGCTATTTTTTATTCATTTAAAAAATGTAGGGCTTTTAATACTGATATTTGAGTTGAAGGATACAATCTTGTGTATCAAATCTGGTCACTATTATAAAGAAAGTGACCAGATTTGATACACAAGATTGCCAGGTGAGAGATCTGCTCTATGAGCCTTACAGAATTTTACCCATGGATCTTTGGAGCTAGAACTACAAAGCTCCTGAAGCTTCTTGAAAGACTTTTGAGCTGGGAATACTGTAGATGATGCTTGATAGGCCATTTTAATGCATCTGCATGAAAATAGACTAGTTTGTGGGCCCTAAAACAATTTTGTGAAATGCTTCATCAATACTGAATTAATTTGGATGCTAAATACTTCTGTGCTCAACAGTGAGCAATTGATTCTCAGTACAAATTGACTGCTGTTAGAAAGAAAGGAGTAAAATATCTTTTTTTTTTCCTCCCATGAAGAGTTGAAGTAGGAAATGAGTGAAAGGCGTGTTCAGATGTGAGTTACCTCACTCATGTGATCATGAAATCCCAGAGTGTAAAGGGAGTGTGGGTGTATTCCTTACATAGTAATCAACTTGGGGAGGGGTTAAACAATTGCTAAAAAGCCCTGGACTCCATCTTGACTGGCTGAGTCAGACTCAGCATGTTAAAATTTGCATTTTAACCAGCTCTCCAGAGGATTCTGACACAACTGTCATCTCCTAGTCCAACCCCTCATTTTGCAGGTGACAGTACAGCAGCCAACAATTTGATTCAAAGTAATCATATTTAACATGCTATCTACTAGGCACAAATCTGAGTAAACCATATCCCTAGCCCTTTGGCTAGGCCCATTGTTTCATTGGAGAGACTAATGTACCAAGTGCTTTTCTAGCTTATTGAACAAAGCACAGTGGTGTCAACAATTACTTCTGCATTGGTGGGAAGAGGATAAAGGGAAGACAAAGTAGGAGTTAAAAAAGGCTTCACCGGCCGGGCGCGGTGGCTCAAGCCTGTAATCCCAGCACTTTGGGAGGCCGAGGCGGGTGGATCACGAGGTCAAGAAATCGAGACCATCCTGGTCAACATGGTGAAACCCCGTCTCTACTAAAAATACAAAAAATTAGCTGGGCATGGTGGTATGTGCCTGTAATCCCAGCTACTGAGGAGGCTGAGGCAGGAGAATTGCCTGAACCCAGGAGGCGGAGGTTGCGGTGAGCCGAGATCGCGCCATTGCACTCCAGCCTGGATAACATGAGTGAAACTCCGTCTCAAAAAAAAAAAAAATTAAAAAAGGCTTCACCGAGGAGGTGACAATTGACATCATGGTATGTGTTCCAGGGTGCATGCCATATAGTTTCTGGATGGATAGCTTGCTTGGGAAGATCAGTATCCCTGTTTGGATAACATTGATAGATTAGTGTTCCTAGAATATAAGATTCATTCATATAAGTATTGTTAATAATAATATTAGTAACTACCATTGATCAAGTACGTAGTATCTGCCAGACTTAACATTAAATGCTGTATATAGTTTTTTTTTTTCACAACCACCCTGCAAGCTGATACTACTATCCCCATTTTGCAGATGAGTTAATTGTCAGAGAGGTTAAGTGACTTGCTCAGGATCACACTGCTAGTTTTTGGGGTTTTGTTTTGTTTTTTGCAAAGGCCATGTTGAAATTTCAGAGCGGGATTATAAGAGTGAGGTGAATTATAAAAATTTTAAAACAATGCTGACAATGAAAGAGAACCTTACTAGGGTTAAGTAACATATCCACCGAGCAGCTTTGTTATATTTCATTTGTGTTAAGTGGTTTTGGCTGGGGAGCTTCAAAGCTGATACACACAAGATGTAACTCACTTGAGTTTCAAGACTGCACACATTTGGACCCCATATTTCCCATTCTGGCCAGAGAAGACTTTCTTTTTAAAAAAAAAAACTCCTCAATGCAATGTAAAATTTAGGTCAGTTAATTAATTTATACAACCTAAGTACTTAATAAAATTTTTCCACTTATCCACTTTCATGGAAGATGGAGCTGCTTGGAGAAAGGGAGGTGTGTTTAAGGAAGGACATAGTCTGCCTTCTCCAACCACCTCTTTGATAATGGAAGGAGGAAAAAGACTTTCTCTTTCTGGTCACCAACATGGTTGCAGTTCCAAGTTAACCATCCCCTTTTAGTGGGTTGCCACTACTTTTAGGTCTATCCCTAACTAGCTCTTGATTCTCCTGTGCAGCTCATGTTCAAATGTTGAATAGCTGAGAGCTGTTCACCTGTGGCTCATTGGAGGCCTCCTCCAGGTGAGGGCATCTTTCTTTACTCTTCCTTGGCAGGGGTGGGTCTACCAAGGTCTAGCTTCTTTTGGGCTCTCATTCTCCCAGTGGAAAATCTTCTCCTAGAACCTCTTGCTGTATCAGGAACCCCTCCTAATGGAATCCAGCTGCCTTGTACAGCATCCACTAGGTCCACAGGAGACTTAAGTATTCTTCTCACACCAAGTGGTGTGAATGCAAGCTGCTCCTGGGGTTCCCTTGCAGCCTCACCCTGTGTCTCCTGCCATCTTTCTTACCTTTTCAACACCAAATAATAAGGTGCTGTGCAAGTTCAGTGACTCAGCAACCTTAAGGCCAGTGACCACTGACCTACCTAGTAGGAGAAAGACTTGGGCACACTCTCTGAGGAAAAAAGAGATTTAAGATCCAGTGTATCACCTTCTTGCATGGGGAAAGAAAGATGAAGGTAGAGTGTGTTAGTTTGCTATGATTGTCATAACAAAGTATTCAGACTGGTTGTCTTAAACAATGGAAATTAATTTTCTCACAGCCCTGATAAATAGAAGTCTAAGATTAAGGTGTTAACAAGTTTGCTTCCTTCTGAGACCTCTCTCCTTCGCTTATAGGTGACCGTTTTCTCCCTCTGTCTTCACACTTTTCTCTATACCTCTCTGTGTGCAAATTTTTTTCTTCTCACAGTCATATTGAATTAGGTCCCACCCTAATGACTTCATTTTATCTTAACTGTCTCTTTAAAGGCCCTGTCTCCAAAAACAGTCACATTCTGAGGTACTGGAGATTAGGATTTCAAATTTTGAGTGGGGGGGCATAATTCAGCTCATAACAGATAGTCATACCTTCATAATCTCAACCTGAGGATACCCTCTACCCCAGGGCTTCTTTGTATAGACCATATTTTCAGAACTGGTTTATCTTAAATAAATGCTTTTGGCCAGCTCTATGGTGGTAATAGCAGGCACAATCTCAGCAGCTTTCCCTCTGAATTTAGAGAGTAAGGCACATAGTTCCTATACTCTAGATAAGGCCACTCTCCCTAGAAATTCCCACACCCTCCAGTTAGAAGTTGGGTGGAGGCTGGCAGCTGTAGAGTCACTCTCCAGAAGTAGGGACTTTCTTGGTGATACTTCATGTGAGTGTTTTACATTTGTATTCTGCTTCAGAAATTTCAAAAATCTTTCCCAATTACTTGGGTGGTAGGGAGAGCAGATGTCTTTCCTATTATTTTTCAAGTGAGGAAAGTAAGCCATCCAGACATATTCAGTAATTTTGATACAGGAGTTAAGAAGAAATCACTTATGCAGATGGAAGGGAATGGGAGTCCTCAGTAAGGCTTATTTTTTTTAATGAAAAAATGGCCCCAAATCATTTTCTAACCAAGAGTAGCCTGCAAGCTGGGAGATTGCATGACTAATTGCTGGTGGAAACTAAGAACTAGACATGTTCAAGATGGCAGCTCCATCTTCCCTTCTCTGCCAGCCATGTGTACTGTAAAGGAGCAGACAAGATGATGCCTATCAACTGGAAAGCCCATTTGCCTAAGAAGACCAAGGTGGGGTAACCAGCCTTCCCTGTGCACTATGTACATGTCATACCTGATCGAATGAGTCCTATGTTAATCAGACGCTGCCTCCTCAAACTGGACTGTGAAACTCAGGGCATTTGACACCAGCTGGTCTTTTCCATTCAGAGACCCCTCTCTCTATGGAGACAGCTCTTTCTCTTTCTCTTCTTCTCTTCTACCTTTTAAACCTCCAGTTCTAAACTCCTCATGTGTGTCTGTGTCCTAAATTTTCCTGGGGCCTGACAAGGAACCCCAGGGCATGTACCTCAGACAGTGTAGCTGCTTCAGTTTGTCTGAAGAAAAACAGATGCAGGACAGCCTGTCTAGGACTAAGTCTCCTTGACCTGCCCACTCTGAAGTTCTATCTTCATGCAATTTGGGGGCAGAATAGGAGAAGGGGATAAAGGACAGCAAATTGGTTCACATACTGATATGGAAGCTACCATATTGTAAAGAAAATTAAAATTAGAAAACAGAAAACTTTGTACAAAATGAACTTTTTCTGGCATGTATTAAAGTCCACATGGTTTGTGTAAGATTACAAATTGTATTTTCTTGTATGTTACCAAAAGAAAATCATTTTATTACCATTAAATTGTTCAATTTTTTAAAATGTTGTAATGTCTAATTTCTTTAAGGATCTTTTTATCAATAGCCTTTAAAAAATCTAAGTTGAAAAACGCTAATTCTCAGAAAGCTTCATTACTTGCTTTTCAGAATAAACTGCCAATATTTGCTAGGAGATAGGTGTTCCTTTGTTGACCATTCATTCATTCACATATTCACTGATCAGTGGCCGTGAATCAGGGATTACTCTATGTTAGGTATTGAGTTGTATACCACCTGGGGAGATTTTATGTCATTGTAGAGCTACCAGAGCTACAAGAATATTTGTATCACTGTAGAAGAGTCTGTCACACACACAGCATCACATTGTTAGGGTTTTTTAAGTCAGCTTGTGAAGGAATGTTAGTGTTAGAATTTTAAACATTAACTTTTATCATCTCACTATAGTGCAATAGTTCTCTGGAAGGACAGATGCTATAGTTTTGAAAGATGCTTTTCTCTGATTCGGAACCACCATGCCTTGTCTGATCACTGTACTCCATCCTTTTAATTGAAACCTATAGTTAATTCACCTGGAATCTATTTGTAAGCCGAGAGAATATCAGCAACTGAGGATGGGTCCCCCAAATCCTGTGCCCACGTGCCCACATACACCAGAATACCTAAGAAGGAGGTCAATGGAAAAAGCACATGGCCATCTTCACTGGACTGACGTCACTCACTCAGCTCCCTACTGCTGCTTTTGCCTAATATCTCACTCCATAGACTCCAGATCCTACCTACTCACACTCTCTCACTTAGTCAATTTGCCGGCATTGACAGCCTGACCTCTTCAATTATGTTCTGGAAGGAAGCTTCTCAGATCCAGCCTGTTATACTTAGACTCAGAAGGAATATAGTGCTATGACTGAACATGTTTGTCCCAATAATCTCAGTATTCTCATTGAGAAGACAGTCTAGAGTTCAACAAGAGAATAAAAGTGACACCTTATATTATCAAAGACAAGTAGCTAATTGAAAAGCCTACACAGTGATGTTTTAGTGTGTAGTCTTCTCAGCCATTTAACAGCCTGAGAGGCTTGTGTCTGAAGACATTAAGTTCAAATAAATGCAAAGTTGGGAAGTTTAAACACCATAATTTTAAAAAGGAGACATATCTGTCTAACTAGTTGTGTTTCTTTCAATTTTGCTCTATTTTGCATTTATTTCTTACAGCAGTATAACAACTACAATAACAACAACAACAACAGCAAACCCTCTGTTTACAGTCTAAGTTTACATTTTAAATTTAAAATGCCAGAAAAATAAAACATTTTTCCAATGTTTTGTTGGAAATTGAAGTTGGAGACCAATTTTTCTTTATACTTTGAATACATAATTTATTAAAATGTACAGTTTATATCATAACACCAGAAAACAAGAGATACCGTTTTTTAAAAATAGAATTGAAATCTTATCCAGAACTTTTTATTTTAATTCTACAGTTTTGAATTTAAAATTGAAATGCAGTCAATGGATATAATGTTGCCACAATGCAAATAATAAATGATTAATAGCAATGAAAATTACTAGCTATAATAAATAATGTAATTGATTTTTGTTTCATGAGGTTGAAAAACTACCAGATTTTATGAATGCAACATTTAAGTTTATCTTATGGACATTTACTGTATCCATCAATACAGAATTTTAATTTGTCAGTGAAATGATTTTTGTGACTTTTTGAAAACTAATTCACCATCACCTTTAGCTAGTTACTGCATGCTGCCTTGTGAAAATTAAATAAGATCCTTTCAAGAAATATCTTTGAATATCTACTACGACAGTATTCTGAGAGTTAGGGATAAAAAATGGACAAAACAAACAAAAATTAATGCCTTCTTGGAGGTTAAGTACATTTTATAGATCATTAGAAGAAGATACATACTATGGAGAAAAATAAAGCAAGTATGCAGAGGGTCAGGGTAGAGTGCAATTTTAGGTGGAATGGATGGGGAAGGCCTTACTGAGATGGAAAAGTTTTGAAGAAAGTAAGGGGATGGAACCACCATATATTGGGGTAAAGGGTGTTTCCAGCAGAGGCAGTAGCAGAGCAAAAACTTTGAGGCATCACCTGCCTCGTGAGCTGAGCTGCTTGTAGAGCTCCCTACAAATGAGTAAGGGAGAGTACTCAGATTTGAGAAAGAGGAGGCAGCACATCTAGTGCCTTGAAAGCAAGCAAAAGGACTTCAGCATTTACTCTGAAGGAGATTGGAAGCCTTCAGGGAGCTGGAAACAGATCAGTACCATGACCTGGCTCACATGTCATGAAGAAAAGAATGCAAGTACCATGGACAGTGCCTGATGCACAGAACTTGCCTAACAGACAACAAAGAGCAACTGTTTTTGATATTTCCACCAGAACGAGAGCAGCATTTAAATGCTGAATCAAGATCCTCTGCCTCCGGAATGCCCCAAGAGAAACAAGCAGAGCAGGAGGCAGAAAATGCCAATGGGCTGGCGGAGATAATCCACTTTATCTGGTTTTGCCTTGCCTCTTTGTTGTGTATAGGGGCTGGTTATCACCTTATCCCTATACGTATTATTTCAGTAACTCTGATATTACTCTACCTGAGTTGAATAGAGAACACTTTGAAATGATTGTAAATGAATTTTGAGTGAGCACTTTTGTGTTGCTTCCTCCTTGCCAAATTACAGCTTCCCCTCACTGGCCTCCTTTCCCAGCTTGAGCATACTATGCTTCACTCCCACCTTAGGGCCTGGGCACCCTTCTCCTCCCTGAAATGCCTTCCCTGGCACAGCTGTCTCATGCTTCCCACTCCTCACCCTTCCACTTCCTTCATGCCTCAACATAAACATGACCCCTGGAGAGGCACATGCTAGTGCCTAAGGTAAGCTTACTCTATGTTTACTCTGTGTTCCCTTTGGCTCTTTCTCCATAGGCTATAGTATAAGTTATGGATTTTTATTGTTGTTTACAATTATTAAATTATTTATTATACATCATAAGCCCCACAAAAATAGAATAATATCCACTTTATTATTCATTCTGTTTACAGACTACCTAGCACATTGTAAGAACAGTTGTCCTATAGTATTCATGGGAGGCTTGGCTCCAGGATCTCACCCCATCTTCCCATACCAAAACCCACAGATGTTCAAGTCCCTGATATAAAATGAGGTGGCATTTGCATATAAGCTATGTATATCCTCCCCTATACTTTAAATTATCTCTACATTACTTATAATACCTAATACAATGTAAATGCTATGTAAGTAGTTGTTATACTGTATTGTTTAAGAAATAATGACAAGAAAATAAGTTTGTATATTTTAGCACAGATGCAACTATCCTTTTATTTCTCAAATATTTTCCATCTGGTTGGTTGAATCCAAAGATGTGGAACTGCTGGATGTGATGTAAATACTCTGATAATGTTTTAGGAAAAGATGAAAGAACGAATGAATGAGAGCATCTTGGAGGGTAGCAAAGCCAGAATTTGTGTCATTGTTTTAGTGCCAAACTGCTCTACTAGTAGGGAGAGATCCTGAGGCCAAGACAACATTTCAGGCTCAAGCACAAGACACTCACAGACCAAAGTCTCATAAACCTTTTGTCTTCCATGTTTCTGAGGACAGCACTCTCTTACATTAACCTCCCCTTCCCCTGTCAGCTGAGTGAACTCCCTCCTTCTATTTGAGGCCACCGTGCGCTGTGCCTTTATTATCATCACACTTATCAAACTCATGTTATTTATATCTTTCAGTGAATTCCTCCAGTATGGAATTACAGGCCTCTCCAGAGCAATGACCTAGTTTAATTTGGCCAAGAATAGATGGTACATGGCACACAGTAGGGGCTCAGTCAATGTTTGGGGAATGAAATGAATTATCTTTTTTATTTTTACTCTGTAGCAGTCATTCTTCAAGGCCCTTCTCTTTTGCCCTTTTTTCAAAAATGGTTCCTGAGTTTAACCTAAGCCATTTATATATGGCAGTTTTAATTCTCCCTAGGCTATCACACATTTTGACTGAGTTAAATATGTATTGACATTAGGCAAAGATCTATTTATGTGGGTTTTGACACCAAAAAAAAACACTTGAAACGGCAACAACTGCCTTTTGACTTTCTTAGCATAGACAGAGATGGTCACAGAGCAAATGACTTATCTTTATCTTCGACTGAGACTTTTTGCTGCTGAACCCTCATTTTTTAAATTACTTTGCTTCTTCTCAAAGGAGAAGTAAAAATGAATAAAGTTGATTCAAAAAATATCAGATAAACAACAACACATAAACTGGCACAGTCCTGCCACTGGCTGCTCTGCCACTTCTGGCTTCTGCTTATCAGAGTAAGACTAGCTTCTCGATGTCTAAAATGTTATTATTTTAAAAATAATGACTTAGTTTTCAACTACTTTAATTAGAAAGACATAATTTGATGTAATATAAATCAAATATCTAAGATTGTGCTGACCAGTCTAAAATTATTTCTGATCCACAATATATGGTAACCAAAACATACTTGCTTTCACCCATGACAATTAATATGGCTTGGGTATCTTCTTCTCATGGAGGGTATGTGATTGTTATTACTGTTTAGTGAAGGGACCTCCTCCATACAAGGCTGTTTACCTTGCCTCATCTCAACCACGATTTGAAAATTGTAATTTAAACTTTAAAAACTAATCCTACAACAAATATTATATTCCCTAATGCTACAATAACTTATTGTTTAGGTAATGTATGTATTCATGTTGTAATAAGAAACTAAGGCCCAGAGACATAATTATTAGTAAAAAGTTGAATCTGAATTCAATCTCAGGTGTCTCCAGTTTTAAACATCTTGTTATTTCTCCATATCAAACTTCCTCTATGATGAATGGATGCATGGATGGATATTGTACAAAGAAAGCAACTCTGTTTGTATATGTGGGAAACAATTGATTAGGTGATAATTTTATTACTATAAACATTCTATTAATACCAACCTGTGAAAACTGGTAATATTTCATTTATGTCACAATCTGTGCATAAATGTTTTAATGGTGCTAGACCTATTTAGTGGAACTGTATTTTCATAATGGAAATAAGTCAGAAAATATGTGTAATCATCCCACATGGAATATAACACACTGCAAATAATTAAACTTTATTAAAATATATTTTGACTATAGCAGCCACTTAGTCTGATCTAACCTAATGAAATCCTCCATGTGTAATTAGTTTCTAGGCTGTCATTTTCTGGTGGTTTTGTCTGTATTGAAAATAAAATTTGCAAATTGAAATTTTCACCCACAAAATGTCAATATTATTTTCATTCAAAGTAGGAATGCTATTGAAAATGGGTGGCTTTTATTACGACATTCTGAGAGGCTGTCAGAAAGTCTGGAAGTTTTAAATTACACACAGGCAGAGCCTATTTTTTCCTAGTTTGCTCTGCTCTTCTAGCTCATCATGTCATCTTGCAGACATCTGAGTTCCACGTTCAGATTGTAGATATCTTAAGGGGTTTTTCTTTCCTTTCATAGAGCATCTCCTATAGTTATAATATGGTTGAAAATGTAATTAAAACTTATTGAATTTATGACCTCTCTCAAAAATAAGAAAATGTCTTGGCACAAGAACTGGACTATAACATTTAAGACTAAGTGAGCACCTGCTCAGAGTGTAATATGGAAGTTGAAGGATATACTTAAAAGAAAAATACCAGATAGGAGAGATCCAAAGATATATTTTCACTGCAGACATCATTATATCTTGAATTCTAATGATCTCCTGCCAATTATTCTCCCCTCCCCACCTACTTAACCAACACATAACGTGGCCACTGGTATAAAGCTATATGGCATTTCCAGGGTCCAGGATGAGTGTAGAAGTAAACACTTTTCCTGCAATAAATACTGATTAGAAAAAAAAAAAATTCAGGATAATTTCAGTGGGTCAAAGAAAGGCAAATGGGTTAGTATGGCTGTTAAAACAATGAAAATAATGTATTAATTTCAGTCCTGATGTTTTTATTTGGAGTCAGAGATCGGTGGCATTTTAAAATTTCCTCATCCTGGACAACAATAAGAATAACTGGCTGGGCATGGTGGCTCACCCCTCAAATCCGAGCACTTTGAGAGGCCAAGGCAGGAGGATTGCTCGAACCCAGGAGTTTGAGACCAGCGTAAGCAACATAAAGAGACCCTGTCTCTACCAAAAATTAAAAAAACAAATAGTTGGGCAATGTGGCATATGCCAGTGGTCCCAGCGACTTGGGAAGCTGACACAGGAGAATCATTTGAGCCCAGCAATCTGAGGGTGCAGTGAGCTGTGATTGTGCCACTACACTCCAATTTGAGCAACACAGAGAGATCCCGTCTCAAAAAAATAACATATATTTGTTGGGCATATATTGCTTCATTTGAAATTTGCAAAAACCTAACCAGATAGGGAGAGTGGTGTAGTTTCCCTATTATAAGAAGAAAAATACTGAGGTTCAGAGTTGTAGAGCTTGCCCAGGCAAGTCTGTGTAGTGTGGAAGAAGATTCTGACTCCCAGATCAGTGTTCTTCCCTCTCCACACTGCTCCTTTCTAATAGTGATGACTGATTGATTGTCATTAAGCTTGGTATGAGGACACAATGATTAAGTCACTTTTCCTCTTATGCTTTTCTCTCTGCCTCTCCCTGCCCTGCCTGCCTCCTACTATTCTGCAGCCTGTTGTTTTTTCTGTATGCCAAAGGAATGAAAAGCAATGTTCAAATTAAACTGTGTTCTTTTTTAAAGCTGATGTTGTAGAATTCAGCATAATAGTCTGAGAGGCTATTTGTTTATTTCACCATTTTACTTTTATAGAGAGTGTTCGGGGAAAAATACAGCTCTTGGTAATATAGATAGACATTACTTACCAGTATTTGCAAAATTGAAATGACTCTCATTAAGGCTGTTCAAGATGAATTGTAAGTGGCATTCTATGTGTTAGGTTTATTTGACTTTTCCTGCACAGCCTGGCAAAGGAGAAGTTCAGAAAAATTCCTAAACATAGTAGGAAAATTGTAGTGAAGAACATGGTATTGAGCAGCAAGCAAGCAGAAATGTTAAGGGGGGTCCAGATGGTGCATGCAAGGTTGGCCCTGCCACTGGCTCCTGTAGGCCATGGTATCCAATGTAGTAGCTAACCAAGTAGCCTGTCTAAATTTAAAATAAAATCAGATTAAAAATCTTGATTCATTTGTCACACTGGCCACATTTCAAATAGCTTCATGTAGCTAGTGACTACCATATTGATCAGAACAAATACAAAACATTTTATTATTGCAGGAAGTTTTACTGTATTACTCTGCTCAGGTAGATGAGCAATGTCCATCATTTCAAGCCATTTAAATAAGGAAAGAACGATGAAGCATCTCAGGATTTCTTCTGTTTTCCTCCCTTCCAACTTCCTTTTCTCATTTCCCTATCTCTTTCTTCCTTCCCAGCCTCCTTCTTCCCTCTCTCTTATCTTCCCTTACTTCTCCCCTTCTTTTCCTTGTTCCTTCTTCCTCATCTTCCAATCAATATTTAGGGAGCCATTGTAGTGAACCTGGAACTGTTCAACTGTAGGGGCTATAATGATAAGCAAGAAAATATAATGACTCCTGCCCTCAGACAAGTCACAATCTAGTAAGGGATTAATAGAATGAAAATTTGTAATTATGAACCAGTGTGACAGGTGCTATGTGAGCCCAAACCCACTTCTGGGACCTGAAGTTTACACGGAGAAGTAAAATCAGAAAGCTAAGACCTGGAGGATTAGTAGAAGACACCCAGGTGTAGGAGAGACAGAGAGAAGGAAGTAAGAAGAGTGATTCAGATAATTGGATAGGAGAGAAGAAAGAGAGAACAGGATTTACTCCGGAAACAGAGAAATTGAAGATGGCCAAAGGATATTATGCAAGTAAAAAGAAAAACTTACAGATATGAACAAGGGTCAGATAATAAAGGGTCCAAAGGCATCTTAAGGTTTTATATTTCATCCTAATCGCAATGGGAGTGCCCAAAAAATTTAACATAGGATTGTGACTCCATTATATTTGTATTGTTGATGTATTATTTTTGTTACGTTGTGGGAAATGAATTGTGCTTGGCAAGGTCAAAAGGTGAGAAGACCTGAGGCAGAAAAAAACTAATTAGAAGGCTGTTGAGTTATTCCAGATAAAGATGTTGGCTGGTGGCAGAGCCAAGGCTTATCTAAGTAGACAAAAAGAAAATAATTTTTGGAGATAGAAAGGCAGGATCTGATGATTGAGTGGGATATGAGGGAGAGAGAGAAGTCAAAGCTGATTTCTGTATTTCTCATTTTAGCAAATAGATTGTGAAGCCATTTACAGAGATGGAGAACACATACAGAGAGGCAGGATTAAGGAAAAAGGTAATAGGCTTAGATCTCAATTCAGATTTCATTTTGGAAAGCAGGCTTCCCTGACTCCCATGCCTGTGACGGCCTCTAGTTTTATTCGTATTCATAGCACATCATGCTTTCTTTCATAGTTCTTAAAACAGTTGCAATAGTACATTTATTTGTGGGACCATTTTATTATTTGATTCTCAAGTCTCCATTACTGAAGTGTCAGAACCAGGAGGGCAGAGGTTGTGTTTGATTTGACTGACCACTTAATCCCCACACCCAACACATTGTCTATTTGTGACATGATGTGAGGAGCTAGAGCACAATATCATAGCAGGACCTTTCCTCGGTTCTTTGGGCTTCATTTCAGGACAAGCAGATACGAACTGATGTTCAGCCTTTCTCTCTCTCTCTCTCTCTCCTTTCTTTTACGAGACAGAATCTCACTCTGTCACTAAGGCTGGAATGCAGTGGCACCATCTCAGTTCACTGCAACCTCCACCTCCTAGGTTCAAGGGGTTCTCCTGCCTCAGCCTCCTGAGTATCTGGGACTACAGGTGCCCACCACCATGCCTGGCTAATTTTTGTATTTTTAGTAGAGGTGGGGTTTCACTATGTTGGCCAGGTTGGTCTCGAACTCCTGACCTCAAACGATCCACCCACCTCGGCCTCCCAAAGTGCTGGGATTATGGCCGTGGGCCACTGCACCCAGCCTCAGCCTTTCATTCTGAGTTTCCAGTCTAACCTTTAGTCTCAGTGTGCTCAGTGCCCTGGAAACATGGATCTCAAGAAGGGAAAAATCTTCTATGAGTGACCTTTACATGTGAAATTAACCCCTTGAGTTTAATTTTCATTTGCATGTTAACCCCTGGATATTACTGTGTTTAAGATTTTACCCTTTGTAAAAGGTGGAGAAAAGGATATTCTTTTAGAAAAGGGCATTTGCCATGGTAAATGACATTACACAGTGTATTCTGTCTCTTTCTGAAGTAGGTTCATTATAACACCGCTTTCTGAATGTGAATATGGAAAAATCTGACCCCCACCCACAGCACACACAATGACTCTGTGTGTGTGTGCATGTGTGTGTGTCTCTCTGTCTCTCATACACACACACACACACACACACACACACACACACACACACACTCATATAAAATACCTTGCTATAGTCAGATAAGATCTTAAAGTGAAGAAGACAGACTGAAGAAAAAATATGGCATAAAATGCATGGGCTCTGGAGTCAGATGGACTTTGTGTTAAATCTCAGGTATCTCAATTCTAAGTGTAAGGTTTTGTCCGTGTTGCTTAAAGAACACAGTCAATACCTACTTATTAGAAGAATCACTGAATGAACTCAATTTTTCACTTGTCAAGAGGAAAAACAATAGTACTTGCCTTAAAATAACTGTTGGGAAGATGAAATCAGATCATAGTGAAAGTTTTTAGCCCATAGTAGGCACTTGTTAAATGACTTTCCCTTTATGAACTCCAGTAGCAAAGGGTAAATTTCTCCATAAAGGATTAACATAAATAATGCGTGGAAATGAAATGGAACTCAAAAGGGAAAACAGCCCAGCTATTAAATATCTCAGTGTACCTCAGCTTTTTCACTGGTGTTCTCCAACATCAAAGTAAAGCCCCAAAAGACAAAATTTTCAATGTGTTTCAGTTCCTATGGATACTGTTAACATTCTCTGCTAAGTTCAGTACAGAAAATTTGGCCAGAATTTCTTATTTAGTGAAGTAATTAACATGGCCATCCTTTTAAGTGTTGTCATAGTAGTTACCATGGTTATAAAACAAAAATGCAATCTGAGTAATTCATAATACATAACACTTCCCAGAAAAACAAAATGAATACTTTTAGGATAACTGAATCATTCTGGCGATGTCTCAGTGCAACCTGTTACTCACATGAATGATTCAGACAAAGAGCTCTAATGAGTAAAAGATTAGACTGTTTGCATTTGCAACCAAATGTACCAAATACATTCCTAATATGTTAATTAACATTTTCTCCAAATGCAAAAGAAAAACATTCTGTCTGAGAAGATAGGTAAGCATTTGATTAAAATGCAGACTTATCTGGCATTTGAAAAAAAATTTCTGGAAAGATAAGGTACAGCAACATTTAAAAAAGAAAACTCTAAATTTGTAAGTCATAGACAAGGTCATTTCTGGTAAATAAAGACATAAAGAATGGCCAATTTATACATACTCTTATATATTATAAGCTGGTCATGAAGATTTAAAGAGTTAAACACAAAACATCAATTTGAAATGCTTTTAATAAAGTTGAAAAAGAGTTTAAAATGTTAATGCCAGAAGATTTGTATTGCAATGTGTGAAAGGAAAACCAAAATATTATCTCAGAAAAAGACAAATGTAAAAACAATGGCCCCAAAGACATATCTGCTTTAGCCCCTTTATCTCCAAGGTATCAAACTGCTCTATTTTTCTATCTAAATGCATTTCCACTCCCCAATCTTTTCTGTTATCACTGACACCATCTTTAGTCAATCTCTGTGGCAGACAGACTCTAAGATGTTCCCCACCTACCCTTGCTTCCCAGTATCCATGTCCTTGTGTAATCCTCTCCCTTTGAGTGTGAGTATGCTTTATGACTTACTTGTAACCAACAGAATGGTGGTATATTACTTCCATAGTTACAGGAAATAAGATGGCATCTTCTCTCTTGCTAGAGACACTTTATATTGATTCTCTCCCTTGCTGGCTTTGATGAATGAAGCCCCCATGTTGTGAACTGCTGTATGGAGAGGCTCACATGGCAAGGAACTGAGGGTGACCTGTGTCCAACAGCCATCAAGGAACTGAAGACGTCTAACTGACAGCCTGCAAGAAACTAAATCCTATACACAACAATGTGCCCTTGTAAGTAGATTGTTCCCATCAAGCCTCAGATAGCACTCCAGCTCTGGCTGACACCTTAATTGTAGTGTTGTGAGAGATCTGAAGCAGAAGATCCAACTAAGCCATGCCTGGATTCCTGGACAATAAGTGTTGAAATCATTCATTACATAACAATAGATAATTAATTAGCAATAGATTATCAACATTCCCTCATCCCTCACAACTGCATTAAGGATACTGCCTTTCTGCTGGCCTATGAACAGTTTTCTACAACACCCACCCATTCACACTGCAGCAATACTATAACCTTGTTAATACCTCTTTTATCAATTGTCTTTTAGTAGATATTTTTCATTTGCCTGTCTACTATATGTCTTTCTATTTTCTAGTACTAAAGAACTCCCTCCCATAAGAGTGAGCACGGGCACACAGTGGGTAAAATCTCCATAACCTTTCTTGCCAAACCTATGGTTAAAGACTACATCCTTTCACTGGGGCTGCTGAGCTGATGAGATGTGACTCTTGGATCATGATCTCTGTCTTGTCTCCTGAATAGAAAGAATCCAGCCATGTTTTTATCTAACTTTTGAACTTTTCAGTTTTGAAAACCAATATATTCCATATATTTTTTTAAATGTAAGCAGATCTGAGCTGGGTTTCATGGTAATTGCAGTAGAAAAGTCTTCACTACTTGACTCCTCTGGCTTAAAACCTCTCATATTCTCTTAATTACCTGTGAGATGAATTTCAAGCCTCTAATCCCAGCAGAAAAATTATCTACCAATCCAATCTTTCTTTTATTTCCTTTCTAGCCACGTCTCTCTTCTCCTCCTAATATAAATTCTTGACCAACATGGTTGGTCCCCTTCTAGCCTCAAAATCGAATGCTTATTTGCATCCCCATGTCTTTGCCAAACCTTGCTCATCTCACACTTCTTTTTTTCTCCAAAACATACTGGCAAGTCAGAAAACACTTTTAAAGCCCTGAAAATTTTAAAAAGTTTTAACAAATATTAACATCTTGGTAGATATTTTTTCTCCAGTGACTTTTTTTTTTTTTTTTTTTTTGAGAAACAATCTGCAAGAGAGAGGCAAGATGGGAAGAAGGTCAAGATTAGTTGGCACAAGACAAGGAGATCAGATCTGAGTAACGAGCTGTAGACACCCAGACATACTCCAAAGACATTAAGAATATGAGGCCTGATGGGGAGCTGGAAAGGAATGAAATGAGACAGACAAAAGTTAGAGAAGAAAATATAACAAAGATAAATTGGGCCGCTTTATTTAAAAGCCTGGACTATGTGTACCTTATCTTTCTAAGGGAATTATTTCCCAGAAACTTTTAGACACCTTGAAGTCAAGAAAAGAGCCCTGAACTTAAGCTAAGGGACCTACGCTGTGCTGTAGCTCTGTCAATTACTAGCTTAGGTTAGTTAATTACCCACCCAAAGCCTCTTTGTCTTCATCTATAAAACCTACTTCACAGAACTGTGGCAGATGAATAAGATAATAGGTGAAAATATATATTTTAGTGCCTGAGATGTCGGACTTGAGCAACAAATGCCTCAGTCTCTGTTCATAAAAGGAGGAGACTACATTATACAGTATGTAACATTTCTTGCAGTTATAGTAAAGCTGTAGGAAACCCAAGACTGAAGTTACTGAAGTTACAGAATCCGGGAGAAATCTCTTGTCTGAGGAGCCAAGGCTTATCAGAAGCAGAAGAGAACCAAGTTGTATCATCTGTAGAAGCCCCATAGGGATGCAGTAAGCAAGAACCAAAAGACCTGGAAAGCCGCCAACATTGTGGGCCAGTGTGATACACAGAATTGGAGCTGAACAGAGAGGGATATTTTTTTCTTTTTTTCAAACAGCAGGACATTTATATGAAACATGCATATTGGAAGCTTTCAGGCTCATTCCCCCTCCTTCGTCCTGGACATCAGGGCTCTTCTGGGAACATGGATGTGGGAAAAGGGCTGAGCCTTTCTTAGTACTTTCAAGTATACTGAGACCTTTCTTGCCAAACTAGGGTGGGGTAGTAGATACTGGTTTAAACTATTATAAAGCATCACAGAGATACCCAGTTGTAGTTTTGACAAAACATTGATTCCAGTTCTTGTAACAACACAGAGCTCATTCTATAATTTCTATCTTATGTTTTTGTGATTCACATCTCTGCCTATTAGTATTTAGCTGCCTCCCTCCTGCCTGCGTTGAACCTCATATCATTCACTACTTCATACAACAAGTCCAATCACACTCATCATTTGGTAGTTTTAGTGACAATTTACCACATGGTGCAGGATGAATTTAGCTTTGTCACTTTCTTTACCTCTATGCCTCTCTTCTAGCCCAGTCACCTCACACTTTGCCACCTTCCAAAGCCTGGACTCCCAGCAAGGAGCTCATCCAGTTATGACCTCTTATTTTACAAGTGCAATCCAGTCCCCCACTCCACATGCACCTGTTGGCTGGTCCTAAGCCTTGTGCCATTTCTCAAATTAACAAGGGTTGCAGAGAACAGGAAAGTAATCTAATGCAACATAAGTTGCCCCCAAACCCAAGCCACTTTACACAGGATATGGGATTGTGAAATGATACCTTTTCCTGTTCATGATTTAAGCTGGGCAGGAATTCTTACATGATAAGTAGGCAATGTCAATATATACCTTCATCGATTTTACTTATGCTGACATGACCAGAGTCATCAGGAGCTGCTCTGGGTTATTAATGTTTAGGTGGTATCTCAAGAACCCTGGTCACATGAAGTCTTTTACATGTATGTGATTTTCTTGCCATTCTTGCAATGCTCTTTGTCTTAAGTGCCCCAAATCTTCCTTGCACTTTCTCTAAGTTGGAACTAACTAAATTGTGTTTAGCTTTGCTGCAATTACTCTTTTCTCATTTGAGTGGTGATTCTCTGACTGCAAATTCTCTCTTTCTCTTTCTCTCTCTGTCTCCATGTGTGTGTGTGTGTGTGTGTGTGTGTGTGTGTGTGTGTGTGTCTGTCTGTCTGGCTGCCTGTCTGTCTAGGTTTGTTTCTCTCTCTCTTTCTATGTATGCAGACTCCTCAACTGAATAATTGAGTTACATCTCAATAAACCCACCATAAGTCAAAAATATCCTAAGTGGAAAGTGCATACACTGCTGGCAAAACAGCAGATGGTTCTTCACTTATGATGGTTTAATTTAGGATTCTTTTACTTTATGTTGATGTGAAAGTGATATGCATTCAGTAGAAACCATAACCACATCTTAAATCATAAGGAGATCCTCAACTTAGTATGAGGCTACATCCTGATAAGCCCACTGTAAAGTTGAAAAACCATAAATCAAACCACTGTTAGTTGGAGATGTCTGTATATAATATACAATCCTTCATGATAATCTCATTATAATGCCATTGCTATAGTGTGTGGACCCTACAGCCATGGCAAAAAGAATAGTGGAATATGACAAAAGTAACTCTGGATCAGCTATTGAAGGAGACTTTAACTTCTTTTTATTTTAATTCCTTCTAGATTTCTGAGTATCTTTAATGTTATAGCTGAAAGACTGTGAACCATTATACCACACTAGCTATACATTAGTTTTCGCTCTCTGACTTGTTCTTTCCAAGGTTTAACAAACCTGCATGGTTTTTCCTGAGTTTATAAGCTTAATTTCTGATGTTTTTTCTTCCTTGTTTGTGAAGATTACTTTCTACAAAATAATTCTGGCTTAACACAGTCATCTGCCACAGGTATCTCACTGTTCCCCCTAGTATATTATTATTATGTATTGTAAGATTAGTCTCTGTTGCTTGTCAGTTGAGCACTCAGCAGAGGCGGTAGCCAGGTAGGTTTTTGTGAGATAAATTCATGTAATAGAGCCCATGAAGAGCCACCATCCCTGCCACCATGGCTACTTTGTTCATGAGCTCATTGGGTAATCACTGGGAGTTTAGAGAAGGAGCATAGAGAATGCCATTACCTCAGCACCTCCTTCATGATGAGCACCCCAGGTAGACTTTCACAAGACACGGATCATCTATTTCTTCCCCCATCACTTCGACATCAATTCTTATATGTTATTGTTACTCACCAAATAACAAAACCATACGTCTTGCCCATGAATTGAGGTAGAGCCCAGGCCTCCCTCATACACTTCTGGCTGACACCAGCAAAAGCAGGCTTTACTGTGAAACTTATGAAGCTTAGGCTTAAGCACTCCTTATATGTGCGGATTCTTCCAAGATCTGGTATCTCTTTTTTATATTCATAAGTTTTATTTGTTTTCTTAAGGAATGCCCTCTTCTCAATTTGACTGTCATACACAGCCATGCATGCATATTTTTATCAATTCATTCAAGGTCATATTCACTAATTCCCTTTGAAGCATAGTGTTGGCTGGACAGGGGTGATAATGTGACCAAATTAACCTGTTCATGTTTCTGATTTTTGCCTGTAGAACTTGCTCACGACTTGGTCCACTTGAATCTTTTCCTTTAATGAAAATAAGCTACATGATAAGGTGAATCTGATAATACCACATACCTGACTGGCAGCCCAGATCACCAGATATCTTGTGGCTAAGCATTTACTTTTTATCAGTACCCAGTAGAAAGTCAAGAGCTGTTTTCCAAAAGGAATGTGGTTATTTGCTCAAGAGTGCATGGCCTAAGGGCCTGTTCCTATGTTTCTCTTACTGAGGTATTTCAAGGTTTAATACAACATTCTAGCCTGCTGGAGATATATCAAGTACCATTTAATCTACTGAGTCATGAGCGTGAAGGGGCATTGATTATTTCACTGCCACCTGGAATATGGTCCAGAGAACATTTTGCTCTGCATCTGTCTCAAAGTTTAAGGTTTTTCAGGTTACTAAGTAAATCGTTCAGAAAAGTATGACCAAATGATGTATACATTGAATTCAAAATCAAAAGAGCTCTACCAAACAGTGGGTAAACATAGTTCATGATGTGCAGCAACTTGTCTAATGTTTGAAAGATAATATTTCAATAACTCCAGATAACTGGAACCTCAGAACCTTACCTGAAGTTACAATTTCATATTTTCTTATGAGGTGTAGGCCTCACTCTTTCCACACATGTGTCATATCATTCACTGCATTACTTCCTCCGGCTCTGTAGATCTTTTAAAAAAGAAAGATCTCTTCAGTGTGGTAGGATGGCATTCAACATTGTATCTGGTAAAATGTCTTGCAGAATAAATTAGAATACTGAGTGAAACATTGAAGTAATCATGAAGCAACCCTGCAAAAATATGTATAAAAACCAAACTGCTAGTGATATTTTAGTTTAAAGGAAAAAAAAATATTCATCAACTCAGTGGCTACATATTAGGTATCAGGAACTGTATTGATAGGTTCCAATAATGAAATCACATAAGGAATAGAAACTTTAATAAGAGTCAGCCCTGATTGAGCTTATGATTATCTGTACTGTGTGTCAGGCAATCTAGAGGATTTATTCAGGATGTGATAGAAATCGTCATCACTATATCCTTTAGTTTGTTAATAATGAATGGTACTAATCTCCTGAGAGTTCCTCCAGAGGAATGCCTGATTGATTTTGATTTAGTATTTGATAGAGATGGAAAGATCTAGGGATTTCTATTTCCACCAAAAAAAAAAATTTTTTTCCATGGGCTAAGAACAAAGAGGCAGATTCTGCATTTGATGAGGATTATTTATTCCAGCTATATATTTGATGCTATGATCTGAATATTTGTGTTTTTCCAAAATTCATATGTGAAATCCTAATCCCAAGGAGAAGGTATTAGGAAGGGGGGCTGTTGGAAGGTGATTAGGTCATAAATGGGATTGACGCCCTTATAAAAGAGGCCCCAGAGAGCTGCCTTGCCCCCTTTCTAACATGTGAATACACAATGAGAAGGCATCATCTATGAACCTGGAAGTGAGACCCTGCCAGACACCAAATCTGCTGGTGCTCTTATCTTGGACTTCCAACTTTCCAGAGAGGTGGCAGGATGAAAACTTGAGATTAGATATGTGGACTACGTGGGCCCAAAGTCATGGGGAATTCCATCAGCACGGGAGCCTGAAATACCCCAGAATATAATGACAAATTAATCAGCCAAATAAAGAGAAATATGAGAAATATATTTGTGTTATTTATAAGCAACCTAGTTTATACTGTTTTGTTATAGCAGCATGAATGGATTAAGATGCTCAGGAACTGGGAAAATCAGTATAGATTGGATTTGATGTCTCATTTTGTTTTGTGTGAAGTCCATTAGTGTTAAAAGTCATCTGGACCTCCATCAACTCCCACTTTGATTTACAGACTAGAGTAACACTATAAATCTCCTGGCATTAGCTCATAACCAGAGCGTAATAATCTCTAAGAGGTCTGGACATTTTTCTGGGCCCAATTTGGGGCTCAATTAGAAAAATTAAAAAGGTTAGTAAGATTGTATAAGACAAAGCTACTCCGGGACTTCTATTTTCTGTATTTTTTTATTCCTTTCTCTACCTTAGTCAAAATAATACTGGACTATCACATTAATATTGTATGAACACCTTATATTGTTCAGGATTTCACAAACCAGCTGAGCAAAGAATTAGAACTGTTCTCAGATGTTTGACCAGAATGCTTAATGTAGGATTTCTGGCACACATAATAATAAATTCATTTTGATTCATCCTCCGTCTATTCCAATTCTAGTTACAATAAATCCATTCTATTTTTCACACATATTCTCAAGATTCCAGTTGTATAAGTCAGTGTAGTACTGAAGATATTTGGTGTGCAAGCTTTCTCTTCTTTGACTTGACTTTGCAACTTGCATTTCAGGACATGCTGAAACTTGGCTGTGGTCTTAAGTTTGAAGACAAAGAAGAAAAAAAAGTGAACATAAGAAAAATTTGTTCCCTTGGTAAGGTAACTCCATTAGGCAAGGTAAGACAATGTCTTCAAGCAAGGAGAGATGACCTCATTGACAAAGAGAAGGTAAGGATTCAGATACTCCCAAATTTTTCCAAACCTCCTGTATATTCTTAGGGGTCACACCAGCCCCAGAATAATGGCAGTGAATTCAGCAGACATAATTTCCTGAACCTTGTTGCATAGATAAATAAAATATTATTTTAGCTTCATCATAAACAGCCTTTCTATGAGAATTTGGGGAACCGTTATTCTCTTTCTGTGAGCTGTTCAGTAAGGTGATAGACCGGCATCTCACTCAGTAGTCCTTGACTTCTATGCCCTTTTCACTTTTAAATGGAAGTGGCAACTTGATCCCAGGAAGAACTGTCCTCAATGGGCACTTCATTCCAGGTAAACAGAGATGATAATTTAATTGGCTGATTTATCATTACTTTCTGGGGTCTTTCAGGACACCCGTGCTGATGAGATTCTCTAGGACTTTGAACACACGTGGTCCACGTATCAGGTTTTCATCCTGCCACTTCTCTGAAAATATGTTCTCTGTTACCGACTGGCTGACACTTGTTTGGTATCGATAAGTGTTCTTGATTATAAACAACAGAAACTGACCTGACAACTAAAGTAGGAAACAAATTTATTGAAAAGAGTTAATCAGAAGGCTGGAGAATGAGTCTTGGAGAGTGTATTGGAGCTGAAGGAGACCACCTCATACCCAGAAGCATTCTGGCTATGATGCTGTGAAAGACATTGCCAACACTGTCCATTTGAACCCTCCAGACTTCTGTTGGACAGTCTGTCCAACCTCCGTACCAAATATTATCTTGGTAGGTACTCTATATTTGCATGTCTTCAGAGTCAAACTCATAGACATGATTATCCAAATAGTTAAGCCTCCCATCATGACTTACATATTAAGGCATTCTGGCAAACAGAAAGGATACTTTGCTGTTGTATAGACACCTCTTACCATCCTCCTATTTCCCACCAAATATAAAGGTTTGAATCACACGGTACTTGCAGACTTTATGGCTCCTCCAAAGTCCTTTTGATACCATTTTTGTCCAAGATATGAAATGTTTAAGGAACATTTTACCTTATGTTCCCAGATGATACTTAAAGTAATGATCATAACAGAATATCAGTTGGTCACCTAGGGCATGAAGAGAGGGCAGCAGAAATTCAGCTCCTGTGTTTTAAAAGTTATAAGCTCCTCGAGGGCAGAAGTTACCTTGTGCTGGTATCCTTACTACCTAGTGCCTGGAACATGTAGGCAACTAATGCATATTTATTAAACTGAATGATGAATGACTGCTAGTCATATCCAAGGTTATTATCTTTTAAAAATGAGCATTGAGATTTGTTTTCTATTCTATATTCCCCAAACCACTACAATGGAACTGCAGCTTTTAGCTTACTTTTCATTAGACTATCTGTGGTACTAGTTAAAATACAGATTCATAGGATTCATGCCTAACCTGAACTGAATCAGACTAATTACAGGTGATGCTCAGGAATCTATATATTCAAAAAGCACTCCAGATGAGCCTCATGCACACCAAATTTCAAAGCTAATGCACTTTGTGGGGGTTATTACTATGGATTGGAGTTTAAAATTTTTAGTTAGCAATAATTAATGAGGGTGTTGGGAATAATATTCTGTAAAGCTTCATTAATAAAGCTTTGGTATTCATTTTAATTAATATGTGATTCCTAGAAAACAAGTTTTTAATACTGTATACTTAGTGTTGTATGGGGGAAAAGCTAATAACTTAGAAAGGAAGTAAAAACTGGTTTATCTTTTTAAATAGGATATTGCTCTCATTTCTTTTGCTTGTCTGGGCTGTAATCTGAGGCTTGTAACTTGATAGAGATACCAAGCCAAGGGACAAATAAAGCTACTTTGGCTACCTCTCAGCTATTCATGTTATTAAGGTCTCTTCTGTTCAGAACAGGAAGGGGGACAGTAGGCAGCCTACAGCAAAAACATTGCAGAAATGTCCTTTGGCATGACCAAATCCATAAAGATGGTCATTGGCATAGGACCTCAAAAGCATGGATTGATGGGAAATGTGAAAAAAACAAGGCTTTCCCATATTTTCTGGAATGGCAATTCTCCTATAAGGATGTTTCAAGTATATTTTTTCTTCTTTGATGAAAATAAAAAGAAAAAGCCAATATCATATTTACATCATATTACTTTCCCAGGTACAGGATGCTCTTGGAAGCACTTGAGCTTCATATCTCTGCAAGGTCAGAAGGGCATACCCATTTGCAGAGTTAGAAAAATGAGGATAATATATGTGAAGAAATTTTTTCCAATTTCCCACTAAATGGAGCTACAACACACAGAATTTGACTTTTGGAAATACATATATATATATACACACATACATATATTTTAAAGAAATGAACAAACACTGAAAAACATGAAATCCACTGCTACTACTGTTGATTTCAATCCTTGTTATGTATAATTAAGAAAAGAGACTATCCTCCTCCACCTGTCTTCTTTTTTAACTAGAGATAATCAAAGTAAGCAATTTTGTTTATATGATTCCAAATGTTTCCCTATGCTCATCCAGACACATATATCTATACCCCCTTACACTAATGCATATATATGCAAATGCATAAACATGTACATGTATTTCTTTTAAAATACAGGCAGTATGAAAGTTTCTCAGAAGATTGAAAACAGAACTACCATATGACCCAGTAATCCCATTACTGGGTATCTATCCCAAGGAAATTAATTAGTATGTAGAAGAGATATTAGACTCTCATGTTTATTGTAGCACTATTCACAATAGTCAAGATATTAAATCAGTGGGTGAATGCATACATCCATCAATGGATCAGTGGATACAGAAAATTGGTTTTATATACAAAAATTCGATATTATTCAGCCATAAAAGGGATATCCTGTTATTTGTGGGATGACGTGGATGAATCTGGAGGACATTATGTTTAGTGAAGTAAGGCAGTCATAGAATGACAAACACTACTTGATCTCATTCATATGTGGAATTTTAAAAAGTTGATCTCATAGAAGTAGAGAGTAGAATGGTGGTTGCCAGGGGTTGGGGTGGTTGGGGGATGTTGGGGAGATTTTGGTCAAAGACACAAAATTTCAATTAGGAAGAAAAAGTTCAAGAGATCTATTGTACAACATGGTGACTATAATAAATAATATACTGCATTCCTGAAAAATCCTGAGAGTGGATATAAAGTGTTCTCACCACAAAAATAACTGTAAAAGCAAATATTAATTTGCTAGAATTAGTCATTCTGCAACATATATATATATACACATACATATACATATATATATGTATATGTATGTATATATATATGTATATATATGTGTGTGTATGTATGTATGTGTATGTATGTGAAGTACAGGTATATATATATATATATATATATATATATATACACCTGTATATATATATACCTGTATATATATATATATACACATGTGTATATATATATATATATATATATATACATACCTGTATATATATATACCTGTACTTCAAAATATCATGTACACAGTAAATTCATACAATTTTATCTGTCCATTAAAAATAAAGGCAGATGGGATTATACTCTGTGGTTCTCTAACTTCCATTTTCTCCGACATGCCCTTGCTGCAGTCTGAAGCTTCTGGCAAAGAGGAAGTTTGGTTGCTTAGCTTTGTCCTTTTTGTGCTCCTGCTGCCCAGTAGCTTTGGGATCTTGTTCTTCTGCAGATCACCTTTATGTGCCACGAGGTTGCTGCAGATGCTGTGCTTGACATTGCCGCGCTACCATAATGCCATCACCAGCTTTTGGGCAGCAGCATTTGGCTTTCTACCTTTTTTGACTTCCCTGCTGTAAGCTACTTGGTCCTGCCTTCCCTCTATCACTCCCAACATCACCATGTTCTTTGAACAACACTGTGTCATTGTGGCTGCTGCCCTGTCACAGCATCTGCAGCTGTTGTTCCTGTTTCCAAGAAGGTCTGTTGCTTCTGATGGGTACCTGTCTTCAGCAGTGATGTAAAATGTCAACCTGGCTGGCCAAGCCATCACCAGTGAGGCACCAGGGTACCCTTCTCTTCAGCTCACAGCCCACTATGCTTTGCTGTAGTTCTTCTAAGGCATCATCACGGCTCCTGTGGTAGAAGGCTGAGGGCTCTGTAATTTCATCAGCCAACACTCAAAAGGGCTCAGGATCCCATCCAGGCAAATGAAGAACAAATATCTTTGGCCATAACTAAGTATCCATACTGGCAGTTGGCTACAAAGGACTACAAAATTGAATACCTGGCCCCTGGTATCTTGTGGTAAAATGGAGTGTGCCAGTGTTTATGGAGTAAGGAACACCCTTCTTTACATTTATAGGTAGAATGAATCTTTCTATTAAACTTATAGGAAAATAAAATTATTTACAAATTTCTCAAAATGCAACTGTTTTCTGTTTGAATTGAATTAGCCTACATTAAAGAAGACAAAAATGAGGCATTTAAAAATATAAAAAATACATATGAAGGTTCTGTACCTTTGTACCACATAATTCCACACACTAAACTTTGCATATTAAGAGACAATAACATAATGCATGTTTGCTCTTTCAAGAAAAGTCTTTCCTGGAGTATCCTAAGAGAGATAAATAGTCCCTAGAGATTAAAACCTCTTAAAGATAAGATTTGGGTTTACCTTTCAGTTATGCCATATTGGATCAGATTTTGTCCGTTTCTTTCTCCAACTTTCAGTTTTTTTATTCAAAAAGTGAGTGGGTTGGTTTTATTGGTGTTTGATATTCCCAGAAAACCCAAAAAATCTCAGCCCCTTCTAATGCACATGGTGCTTCTACCTTTGTCTAGAGATCAGTAAAACTCTCTCTTATAAAAGGATACAAATGTATTTTTGTAGCTGGGGCTGTAGAATCAAGTGAATAGATTTAGAAAGAAAGGTTAAGTATGTGCTTATCAGTCCTACCTGGGATTACAGTTACAACCTACACAGGGAGTGGATGCTGAAATCATCTTCAAAGGAGGATAATTAAAAATGGTCAAAAGCATCCTTAAGAATACCTTAGGAAATCATCACATCAGAGTCTGACATACTGTCTCTCAGTAAGTTCAACATGACCAGCTTTCCCTGCAGCAACAGAACATATTGAGTGCAGATAAAGTGGTTGACTTTTGTTTAAAGGCCATGTTTTATGAAAAAGTAAAAATCCTTAATACAAGAATCATACTCAGAGAGGCCAGTTGGCAATAAGTAAAATGTACTTGATAACTAAGACTCCAAAAATAGATTCTCACATACATTCTAGGGCTTGCTATCACTGATTGTAGTGGCAGACTCAATAGCCTGAAATAATTAAATGTCTCTTTTCCTCATTTAGTTATTTTTAGCCAGATGTATATAGCTTAATTTATCCAGGAATTGTGCTTATTTTCTACATACTACTAATTCTGGCTTAGTTAAGACCTCATCATCATTTGACTAATTCTTTCAATACTGCCTTTCTCTTGGTCCTTCCTATTCTCTTCTCTATCCATTAACCATTTGCTTTCCTAAACATTTTTTCTAAAATTAAAATCTTTTCTACATGAAACCCTTGCAGTGACTCTCATGTCTATTGCAGCTTTTTAAAAAGTGTGTTCTGTGGAATATTAATTAAGGAATATACTTCATAGCAGCTAAATGAGTTCATGTGTTATTTTTAAAGGCAAAGTTATACAAAATATATACAGTTTATCTACTTTCAGAAGATTCAAAATTCAGATTAATGTATTAAAGGCTATGAGATGTCCTGTTTCCCATTTGTTAATATTTGACCAGAACACCTTTATTTTTCCTAATAACATTCATTGTGTTAAAGAAAAGGCATGTTGGAATTACTAACTTGCAGGTGGAATCTAAGTTCCTGAGCATGGCATTACAAGGTCTTTTATGAGCTGTCCCTAGCTTACCCTTTGTAGTCCCCATGATGCTCCATCTCAGAGGTGGCCTGCAGATGAAGTAAGAGCCCTGACCTAGGTTTAGGATTCAGGAGGTCTACTATGTTTCTGAGCACCTTCCCTGAAGTTTTCTATATCCTTCTCATGAAAATCCTGAGACCTGCTTGGATGGAAATACCATCCAGATGAGGCACTTTAAGGCCAGATTGAGACCCGTGTGGACCCTGGTTCATATTTATTTCCTTCAAGATGTTGTCCAACCCTCTATTCCACCTATGAGGTTGAACAGGTACCCTAAAGCTCAAGGACTAGCATGGTACTTCTGTGGCATAATTGTATGAAAATGAGCCACGAGAAGTGTGATGATGTGTTTATTTTGAGTTACTGCCCTCATATTGGACACAGGATAAGTTCAGGGATCTGGGCTAATGACAGTCTTTCTGACATTTGAGCTTGAGCTGTATATGTAGATCCCTATGTTGCCTCTCACCCATCTGTGTCCTGACTGTGATGCTTTGTCTGGTCTATAACATCTGAAGGTGGTGGGGTGGAGGCGATGTTCTTTTCCCTGTATGTCCCTCACTGTTGGCATCCCATCTCCTCCACAGGCTCCATGCCACATGTCAATTCATTCTCCACAAGTGGCTGCCCTTGTCTGATCGGAAGGCTTTCACAGTGGTGGCATCAACAGGCCCTGCTTATCCATGTCCTCTCTTATCTCCACCCATGTGGTGACACTGTATTCTCCTGGGTCAGTCTTGAGCTGGATGAAGGACAAGGATTACTTATGCAAATGAGGCTACTCTTCTTCCCCTGCCTGCCCCCTTGCCTATATTTCCTTTTTGTGGCAGTGTGCAGGACACAGGTGTGCAATTTGCATACACAAATCACATTCTAAGAATGCGATAGTTATGGCCTAAAGAGTTCAAGAGAATAATGGGAGTAAGGTGGGTTGTTCTACCATAATGTTCTAAATGATAAATTTATTATAGCCAAAAATTATCTTTCACATTTTTTTTTGCATAAGGGTTACATTTGTAGTTATCGTCAAGTAAGCACAATAAAAGCTTGTAAGAGAGTCATTGGATAAGCCAGTATCCACAGGCAGCATAAGAATGATGAAGAATCATGAGTAATGATGTAACCAGTATTAAATAGGTGGCATTAGGGAACATCAGAGACAAGAAAGACTGTAGTGTTTTATACAAACAGGTTCTGAAAAACCATGACCATTGTGGAGTTATAACAGTGTTGATATCTTTTTATTGCAGTGGGAAATATGAAATTAGCCAGGAATAATGCATTTGACAATACAAAATAAATCACTATGCTTCATGTGTGTCCATCAATCTTGTAATACAGTTTCAGCCAATACACTGGTCAGGAGCCCTCAAATTTATTTGGTCAATATCTCACATTCTCTAATGGTGGCCGTGCTTACTTTGCTATATTCATTTCTTGAAATTTCCATGTAAACACTTTAATTTTTAGCAATTTCAAACCATTTATTTCATGCTTTTGGCCATGGTATCCTCTTTCTGACAAACTCTTATGCATTCTTTAAGACAGCTCAGTCCTCTCCGGAGACTCCAACTACTCACAAACAGTTTCCCCTTCCCTCTTTTGATCTCTGTCAGGCTTTCATGATTTCTGCTGCCATTGGAGGGCTGAGGTTTATCCTGGAAGGATTGCAGGAGGTCACAGCCACTCTTTCCTGACCCTCCATCACCCCTCCTAGGGCTAAGCATGTGGAAACCCATGAGAGCATGGTTCTGATGCTCTATCATGCCCTTTTTAACAATCTGTGTATTTAGGTAATGGAGAGTTTCCTGCAGGTAAAAAGGGTGGCTGAAGCTTTCAACTTTCTCCTCTTAAAGGTTTGTAACCCTGGAGAGGTGAAGAATAATTTCCCTACCTCTCATGAACAGAAGGTTACTAGTGATTTATCACAGCTCTCACTGAAGGCAGAGCTCTCTCCAACTGCTAAAATTACAGACAGGCTGCACATGATTATTTAGCTTGTTTCATCATACAATGGGAGATGAAATACATGGGGAATGGTTACAGCAACACAACCATATTGGAAGAAAGTCCCAGAATTCATTCTTCAATTCCAGTTTCAAAAGCTTCCAGGATTCTATCACTCTGTTGGGATAAGGGAGCTTCCTTAATGCTCCTGAACCTTGTTTGAGAGGGAAAGTCTGACTTCAAAACATCTGATTTCCTGCATCATTCTGGCTGCCTGAGTCCTCTAGACCAAGAAGAATGCTATTATTCTGCCTCATTCTGAAAGTACTTACGTAAAATCCTTCTTTCATCCTAGGCCCTGATTAGCTTCAATTACAGAGAGAATTTCTGGATCTTTTTAGGTTACCATGAATTTAAAAATTTGCTCCAGCATTTTGTTTGTTTGTTTGTTTGTTTATATGCTTGTTTGTTTTGGTTTTGATTCTCTAAGCATCATCTTACAGCCTTGATGGAGAATTCACTGTTGGAGTTCTCCCTCTCTGAAAACTTAGCGGTAGCAAGTCTTCTTGCTACAGCTTGGTCATACGTCATAGGTTGGACATACTTGGTCACAAATTAGTATTAAGAGTCCTAGGCCACTGTCTGCCACCACACCCTTGTGCTAAGAAATGCTTCAGCTCTCTGCAGGAATGGTCATCTGTGTGACTGGGTGGCTGGGAACAGTCCTGGGACACTTGGCATAAGCATTTCTTAGCCTCTGAGGATTTAAATCTCAGCAGCATATTAATGGCATGTTTGAACCATGACTCAAAGTGATTTTCTGTGTCCCCTGCCTTAGTTCTTCCTAAGAACTTCCTGAGTTTCTGGTGGAAGAGTTTGTACCCATAGATTATATGCCTGTTTCACTGACGTTCCACAATAACAGCCCAATCCTTAGGGGAATCTGCCTCCACTGGCACAGCATAGCAGTAACTTAAAGCCATTCCAAGGAGGTCTGGCATTGATTTCCTCTTGCCATTTTAAAAGGACTCTGAAGTCTTAGGAAAAAGAGGATTTATATAGTTCCAATTAAAAACTATCCTCCTTTCAAGTCTGCAATTTTGCATAATGCTGTGCCAGCATCAGTTCCTAACTTGCACATTCTCCCCACTGACTTTGTACTTATACTCCACGAACCATTATGACTCACATCTAATTTAGCCTTACTCCCTTGCATCCTGTGTCCAGTAGTCAGGCAGTCATGGTGAAAATAAGTCCTTGGCACAGATCAGTGTTGATTTGTTATTTAGAAGCCTAGCTGAGTATTATAACTAAGTACAAAATCACAGGATATAAATGAAATCCTTAAAAAAAAAAAAAAGAAAAAGCAAACGCAAAAAACACAAACCTCTGGCATCTTAATGTGGTCCAGTCTATGCAGAGCATTTCACTAAAATAACACAGTCTAACAACTTAATATAATTAAAGAGAAATTCCAGTATTGGTTTAACACCTCAAAATAGCAACTGGTAATTCACAGTAATATTTCTCCTTTTTTCCTTTCCTCAGTTCTCCAAGCCTCAGCTCTACACAGCTGCTCTCACTCTTTGTTGCTGAATACCCCTAATTTATTCTCCCTTTAGTCCTCATTCCTTTGCTTCTCTTTAACTTTCCCTCCATCTTCCCTCTTTTGGCCACAGTGCTGCACCGGTAGCTAGCTCAAGTGGCTGGCCACCAGGACTTCCGGTTCCACCAAAGATCATACCAGGCCACAATAAGACAGGACTTGGGGGACTCTGTGGGATCAGGCCCTGTTTGGTTTGAATGTATTTCCTCCAAAACTCAGATGCTAAAATGTAATGGCCCATGTGATGGTATTAAAAAGAGGTAACTAGGCCATAAGGACTTGTCCCTCATGAGTAGGATAAAGAGTGTATTTTTTTTTTTTTTTTTTCATGACAGAGTCTCGCTCTGTTGCCTAGGCTGGAGTGCAGTGGCTCAATCTTGGCTCACTGAAACCTCCACCTCCCAGGCTCAAGCAATTCTCCTGCCTCGCCATGTTGGTCAGGCTGGTCTCAAACTCCTAACCTCACATGATCCACCCACCTCGGCCTCCCAAAATGCTGGGATTACAAGCATAAGCCACCGTGCCAGCCATAAATTTCTGTTCTGTAAAGATTACCCAAGCCTCGGTGCAGTGGCTCACACCTGTAATTTCAGAGCTTTGGGAGGCTGAGGTAGGAGAATTGCTTGAGGCCAGGAGTTTGAGGCCAGTGTGGGCAACATAGTGAGATCCCATCTCTACAAAAAAAAAAAAAAAAAAAAAAAAAATTACTCAGCCTAAGGTATGTTGTTATAGCAGCGTGAACAGACTAAGACTGGCCTCCAATATTCTCTCTCCATGAATCTAAATAGTCAGAATCCCTAGAGATTTGGCCTTTACTCACTTTAACTGGTTTTCTTACTGAAAATGTATATGGGGCTTTTTTTTCCTTTTGGGACAGGGTCTCACCCTGTCTCCCAGGGTGGAGTTCAGTGGTGTGGTCATGGCTCACTACAGCCTCAAATGCCTGGGCTCAGGTGATCTTCCCACCTCAGCCTCCTGAGTTGCTGGTTCCACAAGTGTAGGCCACTGTGACTAACTAACTTTTAAATTATCTGTATAGATAAGAGCTCATGTTGGTCAGGCTGGTCTTGAACTCTTGGGCTGAAGCCACCTTCCACCTTGGCCTCCCTAAGTGCTGGGATTACAGATATGAGCTACTGTGCCTAGCCACATGGAGTAATTTTTGAGAATAATATTCTCTACCAAAACATATATCACCAACATATTAGGAGAAGAAATGGTAGGACTGAACTCGAGATTCACCTGGTGTACAGGAGTCTGTTAATGGGTCCCAATTTTATCCTGATGCTTACTGACTTCGCAGGTTATCATGAGGGCCAAAAGTATTTCCTCCATAGTCCAGAGGAATAATCAAGATTTCATGGAGAAATGTTTAAAAAAAGAATGAAGAGCTACAATTGGAGGAACTGCTTTCAAGCAGGAAACCTGCCCAGGAAGTGGAGCAGGTAGGCTGGAAGGTAATGAAAGCACTTTGGGCTTTAATCTCAAAATACCTGCTAGGGAGGGATAGGGGAAAGGCAGCAGAAGCAGATTTGAAAGATACCTGTATGTACCTCTCCCATCTTCAACAAGATTCATCAAGAAAAAGAGCATTTTTAAAAATGAAAAGGAAAAACACCATAGAGTTGCAGTGAGTGGAAGAGGCCATTTAGAGAACATTGTCAAGAGGAGATTGGCCACGATTTTAAGTCCTGGCTCATGTACTTAATAGATAAATAATCTTGGACAAATTATTTTCCCTCTTTATGGCTCAGTTTCCTCATTTGTATTAGGGAAGCTATCATGGTGCTTAATTGGGTTAGGTACTTACTTCACAGACATTGAGGACAGCTGTTCAGCCAAAAAGATCACTGGGGAGGCTCCAAATGGACAGAGACTATGTGGTTCTGCTGAGCAAACTAAAAATAAAATAATCAATAGCTTTGTATTGGGAACTAATTAAAAAGATACTTCAAATCTCTGAGAGTTCACGTAAGGAGAGTTTGTACCGAGATCAGATATATAGTTCTGACATGGGGATAAGGTGAACCCTCTGTCTGGCGTATTTCATTTAAGAATATAGAATGGTTAGCTTTGTTAGAGGAACTAGTCTGAGAAAGGTATGTATCATGCTATGAGAAGTAATAGGAAGGGGCATGCAAATCATATATTCATTCATCCATTCACTCATTCATTCATTCATTCATTCATACATTAAGCATTTATTGAGTATCTACTATCTGTGTTAGGTGCTGGAGTTATATCAATGAACAAAATTCCAACCTATAGTCAGGTAGAGGAGCCAGCCATTTGACAAGTAAATGCATATATAATTTAATTTTAATAAATGTGTCCCTAGAAGCACACTATACACTGAATCCATAAAATCAAAACCCTGAGAGTTTGTAAAACTTTCTCGACATCTAAGTTGATATAAAAAAGATGAATAAAAATTGATCAAGTGAATAAGAAAGAAAAGAAAATTCCAAAGAGATGAACATGTGGGAAGAACCTGATCTCAGAGAGAGACTGGTGTCTACGGGAAACTGGAAGTTGACCGGATAGTAGATACAGAGGAGCATGAGCAAACAGGGGAATCATTTCAAATAAAGTTGAAAAAGCAGGCACGGAAAATGTGTGGAAGGGTGAAGGGGTAAGGTTCTAGCAATGGCTGCTGTAAATTCAATAAATACACATAAATTTTTGTTTGTAACATTTAGAAGCAAAGGGACGAAGGTATGAAAATTTTACAGGACCCTTAAACTAAAGCAAAGGGAACCCAGTCTGTCCTGCGGCATGACCATATGAGACAGGGACAGAAAGAACAATTCATGCAAAGAACATCTGCCCAGATGAATGTAGAGAAGATGCTCAGATTATAAGGAAACAGAATATTGGGAGCTGAAGCTTTCCTTAAAAAGAGAAATGAAAACTATTTGGCTTTGTGCAAGAAGATTACAGAAAAAACAAAATAAGACAAACCTGAAATTCCATAAAAAATTTAAAAGCAAGGAGAAGCACAGATAGCCGAGGAGTGAAAATAAATAGTTTTCTGATGTTATAAAATTTCTAGAGGGGAAGCAGGCCAATTTTTCTCCCCTAAGATTCTTGGAAATAGAAGGGAATGAGCTAAAAGGCTGAGAAGAGTAGATTAGTAAGACCACTTTACAAGAATCTTAAAATGCAAAAAGAAAACGGGCAGTGGCTAACATTTTGACCATTTACTTTAGGCAAGGAGAACTATCTATATTATTTTATTTAATCCATCTAGCAACCTGGTACCTAACCCAATTAGGCACCATGATTGCTTTCCTACTAAAAATGAGAAAAATGAGCCATAGAGAGAGGAAATATAACTGTCCAAGATAATTATGTATTAAGTAGATGATCTGGGACTTAAACTTGTTGTGACTCTAGAGCTTGGTAAATAATCCTTTACTGTTTTTCTACATTGCCTTTCCAAGAAAGGAGGAAATTATATAAAGGCAATGGCAGATTGAAGAACTTCAGATTAGAGAAGAAAGAATAGTGAAGTGGGGTTAACAAAAATCTTGGCAGGCATTATCAATTCATCACATGAGGGTCATAGATTATTTCTAGTTGGATGGTCCAGGACACTAAGATGGATGTTTTTAGTGCTAGTATTTTTTAAATACAAAGTTTACACATTCACGAGATCCAATTAGTGTGAGTTTTCTTTTCTAGCTTAATACAGTGCAAAAATGTACCATCAAGAGTTATGGAAGGGAAAAAAACACATTTCCTCAGCTGGCCTTTTGGGGAAGTGATGAACCCCTCTTTTCAGAGAGCCAGACGTTGCATGCTTTTGGCCATATTTCTCACCAACTGACCAGAGAACAGGTTTTTAAAAAATTATTTTCTCTTTCATTTTTAATAATAGTTGTGGCATCTTATGACTTTTCTCATAAGCTCTGCTAACAGAAGGGAAAATTATAAGTTTAGATGATAAACTTATAAGAATAATGTCAAAGTAACATGGGGATGACTAGGGATAAGTTTTGGTGCTGTTCAGTATACTAATGTTTTCTTGTGTGCAATCCACCTTTCTAATGTGGTGACATCTATTTGCAGGCGATACTAAGTCTTAGGTACCTGAATCTACAATGGAATTAAAATGTGATTGTCTTTATTGATCCAAGGGAAATAGTCTTGAGACTTAGTAGTAAATTAGAAAATTGTTCCTTGGTAGTAAATTAGAAAAATAAAAAGCACAAATGAGTTTTTAGTTTTTTGATATCCTGATCCATACTCAACACGAATGTGGTTGCTGAAGAAAGCTAAAGGTTTAATTTCATGTGAGTTCTCAAGGCAACGTATTATTCAGAATTTTTCTTATTTCATAATCTCTCAGCATTCAGCTGATTCTTTGGAAGCCTTCGTTCATTCACTCAGTATTCTGGTGATGCACCAGTAAGCACAGTTCATACCAATGAGACATTAGCAGTCTGAGGGAGGATGTTAATGTCTGTTAATATTTCCTAAAATAAATAATATTTCTGTAGCAAATATTTTACTGCTGTATAATGTATCAGAATTTGGCTCCTAATCAATAACAAGTTATGATTCTATTATTCCTTCAGAAACAAAGAAACATCATTTCTAGAAAGGTAGGTAGGATTCTGTCATAACAAAATGCCCTAAACTGGACGACTCACAGTTGTAGAAACTGAAATTTCAAGATTAAGGTGCCAGTATGGTTGGTGTCTGGTGAGGGCCTTGCAGATGACCACCTTTTTGTTGTGTCCTCACATGGCAAAGACAAAGAAAACTCTCTTTCTTCATCTTCTTTTCCCTCCTAGCTTTATTGAAGTATAATTGACAAATAAAAATTTTGTATATGCAAGGTATACAACATTATGATTTGACATATGTATATTTTTGTATAATGATTACCACAATCAAATTCATCAACACGTCCATTACCACACATAGTTACACCCTTGGTTTGTCCAGGGGGAAGTGAGGACTTAAGGTCAACTCTCTTAGCAAATTTCAAATAAATGATAAACGATCAACTATAGTCACCATACTGTATATTATAATTTATTCATCTTGGAACTGAAAGTTTGTACTCTTCGACCAGACCAACATCTCCTTATTTCCCCTAGAGCCCAGAATATGTAGGACCTGAAATTGTAAAACCCCTAGAAGGGACCAGGCATGGTGGCTCATGCCTGTAGTTCCAGCTACTTGGGAGGCTGAGGTGGGAGGATAGCTTGAGCTCAGGAGTTTAAGGCTGTAGCTATGATGGTAACATTGCTCTACTAAACTCCAGCCTGGGTGGCAGGGTAAGGCCCTGTCTGTCTAGAAAAAAGGGACCTGGGGGAGGCTCCTTGACACTGGCCTTGGCAAGGAAATTTTGGATATCACACCAAAAACAGAGGCAAGAAAAGCAAAAAATAAAAATAAACAGGTGGGACTACATAAAAGTAAAATTATTTTGCACAGCACAGGAAACAATCAGCAAAATGAAAGGCCAACCGACAGAGTGACAAAATATTTGCAAACCACATATGTGATAAAGGTTTAATATCTAAAATATATAAGGAATTCATACATCTCTTTCTCTTGTTTTAAGGCTATAGTCCTATGGGATTAGAGCCCTTCCCTTATGACTTCATTTAATCTTAATTACCTTCCAAAGACCCTGTCTCCAGATACAGTCACGCTGGGAGTTAGGGCTTCAGGATATGACTTGTAGGGGAGGGGGAGAGGATACAAGTCAGTCCTTAGCAATTAAGAACATTATAAAGGCATTTTTCCAAAAATCTTTCAAATCTTATTAATTTATTAATTGGTATTGATACAAATTTGTGTTAAAAAGGACTTAAGGTCATCTGGTTTAATTTTCTCTTAAAAATAGAAACTCCTTCTCTAACCAGGGTGTTTCTAAAGAAAATATTTGAGGGTTTATTGAATTCTATGTGTCCATGTTACGTTTTATTCTATGCAAGTAAAAGTAATAATTTAACATCTTTTAAAAGTTTTTCACTATCTGAAAACACCCATATCACCCTGCAAGGACTGCCTTTTTAAAACAGTAAATTTAATAATGCTTTTTAGATTATTTCTCAATTGAGTGAGGAAAAATGTGGTATTAAATCCCTGTTCTCTTGCTTCACTTTCCTTTTTACTCAGAGAGACAAAAAAACAGTACTGGCTAACTACTCTATTAATGGTGCACTCTCCAGGAACTGCAGTCCCCACTGTGCTGCCGTTACAAGTAGTCAGAAAAGGTCATTGTGACTTAAAGTGAGCACTGCAGGTGAAACAAGCTGGATCCATGAGTCAGTGATGACTCATTCTCTGATCATTCTGCCATGGGAAGCTTAACAGCATCTGGTATGAAAAACTCCACAGACATGCCAAGTTATTCACAATTGTTTCATGTATATTATTTCCAGTCTTCAGATTTAACAAATGTTTATTATTCGTTTATTGTAAATAAGGACTGCTGTCAATCAACAAACATTTACTGAGCTCCATCTTTGTGCACTGGATGGCATTGGGGATAAAATACAAATAGGATATGCAGTAATGAGAAGGAAACCCCAGAGCCTTGGCCAGTCCAGATAAAACCTGGCCTTTTTTTTGACTCCGCACCAGCAGAGACCCACACACACACATGTTCTCCTTCATGAATACTCACAGATGTGTCATTATCACCTGCCTCAGCACCATCAAGGCTCAGCTCATTGTGCCATTGATTTCTGCTTTAGATCGCCAGAGCAGCCTAGACTCCCAGATCATCCTTTATCCCTCAGTTTTTTATCCTCCTGTCACTCCAGACAAATAACACCTAATCCATCGCCCATCCTACTTCAAGCCCTGAAGCCTTTCCACTGTAAATTCTGAAATTCAAAATCAATCAGGAGCAAAATCTCCCATATCTTCACACTATTCTCTGAATGTTTCCTTTGCCATCTTGCTAAAAACTGGGTCACCCTACGCTCACTGCTTTCCTTGAAGAACCCCTAAGTGGTGGGTATTTTCTCTCTCAAACCCTCTTGCTGTTGGTCGCTGAGGGAGGTTGTTATACTCCTTGTCGCTCATCACCACTTCAGATCAATTTTTTTTCATGTTTCCTGACTCCCCATTTCCTGCTACTGCTACACACACACAGCTTTACACCACAGGTCATCAACTAGAACACCGACAGTTCCTTCTAGTTGCATTCCTTTTTAGATCCCCAGATTACCCTCTCACTGCCTACAGCTTTTAGCTTCTAGCTCAATGAACTCTTTCCAATTCTATTATTGCCATCATTTTTGGTGGTTTTTAATATCCATGTCGATGATCTTTGCACTATCTTAATCTCTAAGTTCCTTGACACTCTATCTTTAAAGAATCTATCTCTCAACTCTAGTTTACCCATTTACTTCCAAGGTCACACTTTTGGCTTTATTTTTACCATAAACTGCAAATATCCAGCCTCATGGTTATGAAACATTTGTAATCTGATGACCTTCAAATTTTATCTTCAGCTGCATATCTTCTCTGAGATAAAAAATTATATATTAATTTATAATTTGCCTATTTGCATCTACTATTCTCATTTACTGCAAGAGTGTGCTAGACTCAACAGTACTGTATTTAAAGATCAGAAAATCTCAGCTTTATTTCCAATTCTGATACTTCCTTTATATGCATGTTGTTGTTCCCAGTTTCTCTCTGTTCCCTATAAGAGGATTATATTCCCTCTGGTTCTAACAACAGGCTTGGGTATGTGACTTGCTTTAGTGAAAGAAATATGAACAGAGTGTTTTATGCTAAGTCTTAGCAAAAGCTTTAAGAGCCATATGTGGTTTCAGCACTGCACTTTTTTCTCTGCCATACAACGGAGATAGGGCTGCTTCTTCAGCCTGGATCCTGGAATCAAGAAGCTGTGGGACAGAGTCAAAGGTAGTTTACAACTGCACTTACGTGAGTGGGAAATAAACACTTGTCATTATAACCCACTGAGTTTGGGGTTCATTGCACAGCATAATCTAATAGATTGGGACATGTCACAATTTCCTAATTTAAGTAATGAGGACAATAGTGATATATCTTTCTTGTCTATACCAGAAAGTTGTTGATGGGATCAAGTGAGAAAATACATATGAAAAACGTTTTATAAAATTCTACTATGCCATTAGCATTATTACTGGAACGAGAAATACATAGAATTTCAAGATCTAAAGTTATGCATGCTTCTTTATCCCTGCACACAATATAATGGAAATACAGCATGTGAGATATGCTAAGCAGACACATTATGATTTTATCCTTTCTTATTTACTGAAAAAGTAAGGCTGTTGTTTAGAATATCAAGAATATTAAGGAGACATAGAAAAACTGTACCCTTAAGACTTCATTCCTTCAAGATAATGCCCGCCTACCTCACTGCCCACAGACACTTATAAAATACTTCTTACATCTCTTTTCTCTTTTCCTACACTGTTGCATTGTGTTGCTTTTACAAGACTTCTAGATTGTGTCTGAAGTTTTAGAACTCTGAGTTACCTTGAGAGTGAGCTCACAAGGAGCTTGTGCCAGTGGGTGTGAGTGGCAGAGGCTGCTCATTGCAGAGTTACTGGGCACAGGTTAAGTGGAGCATCATTCTGTGCCCACGTCCCTGCAGATGAAAGGCACATCAGTAGGCAGAGAGGAAGTGCTGTGCACTAGTTCAGTGGGCCGGTGTCTGCTGAGGAGACGTGTATGTCGTTTCATTAATCTTCACCTCAATCTTACCATGTATGTGTCATTATTCCCATTCTGCAAATGAGAAAACTGAGGCTTTTCATGGTGGAGGTTCTTGTGTAAATTGGTAAGAGCCAGAAATGCTTCCACAACCCAAGGCTTTCTACTCCAAATTTCTAAGATTTTTCTATCATGTGCTTCATCTGAACCTTTCCTTTTATATCTGTTGTTGTGGACAATTCAAATCTAAGTGCCCATTTTGGCCGTAGCGTTTAATCACCCTTATTTTTAGCATGTAGATAAATCCAGTTTCAACAAGAACCTCTGGATTTTGTTTTGTGTCAGTGGATTTGAGGTGCATGCAGAGAAGGTCAGATAGTAATTATGATTCCACTTAATGGTTCTAAAATGAAAAATGAAACTTTCATTAGAGATGAGAGTCTACATTTGTTCACACAACATAGCTGAAATGTGACTGAGAGGAAAATTTTTTTTAAAAATCATAAAGAACAGAACTTTTTCTAAGTTTAGCTCTGGTAAGTATAGAAAATAAGGCAATTATTAAAAATAGGGTAAAATGGCTTCTATAGTAGAAGATAGTATTGTTATTATTCCGTGACAGGTATTCATTACTAGTTATTTGTCTCACTGAGGGACCATTCACATCTTCTCTTCCATTGGGCCTGTGTAGACCAGTAATCCAGGTGACTGACCTCCATTTCATAAATAAAGAAGTCTGAGCCAGCTCCTGCTTGTGCATTTGCCTTGAAGTCACCTCAAAGATGGGCTGAGAAGGCTTTGGGCAGACGGGGATCCCCTGAGTGGAAATTCCAGAACACAGAATGAGAAGAGTTTGAGTAGGATGCTTTTTTGGTTTTTCTTTTCTTTTTTTGAGATATAATCTCACTCTGTTGCCCAGGCTGGAGTGCAGTGATACAATCTTGGTTCACTGCAACCTCTGCCTCCCAGGTTCAAGTAGCCTCCCTTGTAGCTGGGACTAGAGGTGGGTGCCACAAACACCCTGCTAATTGTTTGTATTTTTAGTAGAGATGGTGTTTCACCATGTTAACCAGGATGGCCTCAATCTCCTGACCTCGTGATCTGCCTGCCTCAGCCTCCCAAAGTGCTGGGATTACAGGCATGAGCCACTGCACCCGGCCAGGATGCTTTTAACTAATGTGAAAATGTCACAGTTTGCCATGAGTTAACAAATTATTTTATTTCCTGGAAGACAACATGACTCAGTGAAAAAAGTTTTGGAGTTGAAAAGAGTCCAGATTCAGACTTTTTCATTTGTTTCCTTCCAGATCTCAGGCAAGTCACTTCTTTTTTTTTCTTTTATCAGTCAATGTGTGAAAAGTACCTAGAACTTTGGTATACAATAAGCATATAGAAAATGTTAGCTGTTATTGTTAATTGCATAATAGAGCTGTTAACATTTACCTTATACAGTTGTTAAGAATATTAAATACCTTTTAAATAAAACATCTAATAGAGCACTGCGCCATGTTTAATGCAGTGGATAAGCTATTTCAGTATCTATGGATTATTCGGAGATTCAATAGACCTGATTTTGTTTTAGGTTATCCAGGTAAATCTAATACATGCAGGTCAGGCACCCACTAATCTAATGTACTACCAACTATAATAGGAAGTGTAGCTATTATATTTATCCACCACTTACCATCTTCTAAGGAGAGCGCTAAATGCCAAAGAAAAAAATTTTTTAAATAAGAAGTTGCGTCTGTCCTGACGACTTTATCTAGGTGAAAATGAAACATGCATATTAAAAGATGCCTAAAAATAATAAAATAATTTATGCATTGTATCATCAGATATTAAATTCTATAAAGACTGATAAAAGTTAGAGGGTTTGTGTAGGCTGGGCATGGTGGCTCACACCTGTAATCTCAGCACTTTGTTGGGCAGAAGTGGGTGGATCACTTGAGGTCAGGAGTTTAAGACCAGCCTGGCCAACACGGCAAAATCCCATCTCTACAAAAAATACAAAAATTAACCAAGCATGATGTCACATGCCTATAATTCCAGCTACTCAGGAGGCTGAGGCAAAAGAATTGTTTGAACCCAGGAGGCAGAGGTTGCAGTGAGCCAATGTTGTGCCACTGTACTCCAGCATGGGCAACATAGTGAGACTCTGTCTCAAAAAAAAAAAAAAAATTAGAGGGATTGTCCTGCTAAGGTAGATACAAACTGAAATGTAAATTGGGGTCACCTTATGCAGTGTCTTATTGCCTTATTCCCCCAAAGAGTTGTCATTGAACCCTTTTATGTTTTAGATGAAGGGCTGGCTTAACCACTTCAAAAAATATTCTCCTACCTCCAAGAATAATAATTTGCTTAACTTAAATGTATTCCAATTTAAGATGTATTTATTTTCATCTTATGTCTTAAATATGAAAAACACACATCCAAAGAAGCCCAATCACTTAAAGAGGATTGCAATTTTCATTTATAACTCAGAAATCTTTTAGCATTTCATATTTATTATGTGTTTATAACAGATATTGTTGATGCATAGTGTCATTCTAAAAAGAAAACTGTATTTGATTCATAGTCTTTCTTAATTCGATAATAAAAGAGAAGGCTTTTAAAAACCACTAAGCAAAGAATTTTAAATTTAGATGGGAGACATTATGTCACTAGCCTTTATTCTGAGTGATCAGAACTCAGTCAATACAATTTCAAGAAGGATAGTCCCTCTTTGTATCTACTATCATTAAAATAATGGGCTTTTGATCTGCTCACTGATAAAGATGCGCCCTAATCTATGGGGAACTGATTGTAAAAACTAATGACCAGTTCGTTTATTATTGTCTTGAAGTGCTTTTCTTTGAATTTAGACTCCTAAATCAATAGCGTTGGTTATAAACCCCAAGGAAAAGTAGAGTTATGGAATGTGAGAGTCAAAAGTTTGTACTCATGAGCTCATTTAAGAAGAAACAAACCCAAAGAGTTATGAGATAAATTGAGTTCTTAATCTGACATGTCTTTTTCTATTATAGCAGCATGCTCATCAGATATACTTGAAAATGGAAGAGTCTTCCTTCACCAAGAAGAGTTATTTTCTACATATTCAGAAGGAACACACTTAGGGCAGGAAAGGATGGAAGAACTTCTACCTCTCCAGTTAGAGGAACTGAATCAATACACCTGACAATGAAGTGGCAGATGGCCCTTTTGGAATGGTGCTACTTTTTGTAATTATGAACTCTAGTATGTGAACATGAGTGAGTGGTAGAGAAGTGATGGGGGAAGGAATACTTAGAAGTGAGCTCACAAACTGGAAAAACAGGTTTTGAATGGAATGCTAGCTAAAGTCACCGAAATGAAAGTAAGCATAGTAGGTTGGAATAAAAGCCTCTGTTCCTACTTTTGCATGGAAGCCAGCACCATTACAGCCACTTCACTGTTTCCTTTTGTTTTAGTTTTGCCCCAGTATTTTCCACATCCAGAAGAGATTGAAAATTTGAACTGCACTATTTCTGAAGTAACCACCTCTAGTTCTCTTTGACAAATTCTGACTAACCAGAAATGTGATAGAATAGTAGATTAGCGCTGTTGTCGTCTGAGTTTTCAAAAAAGAATCTAATGGATTCTGAAAACTCTTGCTCAGTGCAATTGATGTTGATCTCTGGGGAAAAAATCTAGAGTAGATACATTATTAGAAAGTGTATGAGTTCTTGGACTTTCACTTTGCTTTGGCAGGTTTACTTAAATGACTAATTACAGTAGCACCACAGCCAATTCAATGACATTTTTACGCCCAAATAGAAATCTGTTTACTTAGGTGCCTTAACACTAATTATATCTATTTTTAAAATGTCCCTTATGGATTCGAATATCTAGGTAATTGTTGTTTCAAGATATTCTTGAATCATGCAGGGTGTTAGGCAATGACTCAGTAAGATTGTCTATATCTTGGAGAAGTCAGTCATTAGGCTTTATTGGTCTGAAATTGTAGGGTATATATATAATATAAAAGTGAGTAATTGGCCAAATATGATGATTCATTGATTGCCTTTAAAATGCTATCTTAATAATATCTAAATCTCATATCTCATATGACTGTGAGGCACTTGAAAGTAAAATCCTGGTAAGTGGCTCATTTGAAGATATGGAGGTATGCCAATTCCCTGAATATCTTTAGCTTTTTTATGTCCAGACGAGATTAGTGATAATTACTTAAAGGAAGACCATTCTAAAAATAATAATCCTGCCATTATATTTAAAGACAGAGGTTTGAGAAAAATTATGACTTGGGGTCTATGATAGAAAAGTTGATACCAAAAGTTGCCTACCAAAGGAATGCCTGGCATTGATCTCTCAGGTTCCAAACAGTATACAGAAGGTCTGAGTCTTAGCAAGAATTTAGCTAAGAAAAACTACTGACCATCATACCCTAAACAGAAAAGCTTGTCATTTTATAATTATAGATACGTATATGTCTTGAGAATTCTTATGGCAATTTATGGACTCCAAGGTTTCCTGCAGATAATGAGATAATAGTTTCAAATCATTCATGAGATAAAAATTTAAGCTGACATATTTCAATCTCAAAAGATAAGGGGATTCTAGGAAGTTGAGGCAGTGAAGGAAGCATAGTTTTAAGAACTTCCCAATCTCCATTGGCAAAGCAACTAAATAACAAAGGTAAGAATATGTAGATTTTTTTAAAATAACATTCCATCTAAACCCAATGTGCAAGTTTGTTACCCAAATTTATCAAGAACTTCTAGAAATTTAGTGTTAGCATCTCTGAAGGAAGAAGCAGAGAGAGAAAAAAAATGGAGTGACTGAAAAGTGGAGTGACCTAAGAACAAAGAATCAAACAACTCAGGTACTCACTAAAAAGCATGGGATGCCATTTTGAGAATAACAGCTAAAGCTAACAAGGATTTTGACCACTCTAAGAATAGAGAACATGAGGGGCTCATGGTAAAATTTAAATAAATTTAAGCAGTCTCACCTCTGTGAACTCTTGACATTAAGTAGAACTCCCTTCAAAGAAAGAACTCAACATTGAGAAGTTACTGTAAGTTGAATCAAAATTTAACTAGATACAGAGAAAGGAAAGAGAAAAGAAAGATAAGAATCTAGAGACAAACAGAGCTAGAAAACTTCAGAAAGCAAACCACAATATTTTTGCACACTATGTTAAAGCAGAAAAGGGAATTCTGTTAAATTATACAAGCTATTACATCTCCTAAAAATCTAGGAAAACTAATCACAAATACAATTGTCTAATAGAAAGTATTTAAACCAAGTCCTATAAAAACTACTATAAGAGAAAAGGGAATAAAAAGGAAAATAATATTCCCATAGATAATGAAAGCATACCAGATAGGCATAACGTAGAATACATTAAAACTGTTACTGAGTACTTCCAAGCAAACTAAAAGATACTCTTAAGATGATATGATATGTAGAGCAATATACACCTGAATTTTAAAATACTCAAATATCTAATTAAGAATTAGGAATAAAATGTTAAAAATCATTTTAGAAATTAAGACTGGAGTAAAAATATACAATAATTAATAGGCACACCAAATAAGAATAGAAACAGAGTATAAAAGGAAGAACATTTATAAGGAAAGAAAAAAAATTTTTAAAGCGAGAGGAAGTAATCAATATTAAAGACAAAGGAAATCCAACATACAAATAATAGACAACCTTGACATAAACACTGAAGCAACAGAACATAATAAATACTAAAAGTTATAATTCAAAAAAACTTTCTTGAATTAAATATAAAGCACCTGTAACTAAAATTAGAAAGAGCATACTGTGTACCTGAAAACATCAACCTATAGCAGCCAACAGCAAGACAAATTTTACTGTGGACATTAAAAAGAAAAATAAGATTATTATCAGACTTTTAGAAAACAACAATTTACACTAGAACACAATGGATTAACTTATTTAAAATTTCAAGGAAAAATTTTATACCTTGTGAAACTCTTTTTTGAGTATACGTGCATGCCTGTTGTCAACATGCAAAAATTTGGGCATATTGTTGCTATATTCTCTCTCTGAGGAATTAAACAAATTTCAGACAATCAATGTGAATGAATGAACTGAAATAAAACTGATGGTGAGCATTAATTGTATACTTATAGAAAAAATACTAAATGCAGATGAAAATAGAGTATGTAATGACCTATATACTCTTACAATGCAAATATTATACAACATAAAAAATGGAGGAAAATGAGAAGAGTCAAAGCTTCTATATTCCAATCCCTTTTATCCTACTCTACTTTTTCTTTTTTTCTGTAGCATGTATCAATTTCTAACATTCATGTAAATTATGTATTTATTATGTGTATTTATTTATTGTTTGACTCAATAACTAGAATATGAGATTCAACAGCACAAAAATCTTACTTTATAACACAGTGATGTAGTCCAAACATTTAGGGCATATTGAAGTCACTCAAAATGTGACTGATGGATAAATGACAGAATTGTATTAACCATTAACAATGACAACATTATCTATTTAAGCAGTTTGGATTATCTTAGCTAACATAAATACTGCCTGCTCATACAGTTAAAAAATCCATTTCCAAACTTATTTGAAAGGTGTTGAAAATAATTTCACTGGTCTTAATTGTATGCACTTTCTTCTAAGTCCAGAGAGAACCAGGCTGTGTAGATGCTCCTTCAGTGCCATTAGTGTATAAAACTCTTAGATTTTAGGTTATTATGTTTAGAGGTCAAAAACAGTACAAATTAATTAATTCTAAATAATCTTGTAGAACAGTGAGAATATAGATATTAATACTTCTCTAGTCTTTTGATTAAAAATGTTATTTTATTTTAGATTCGGGGGTACATATGCAGGTTTGTTATATGGGTATATTGTGTAGTGGTGGGGTTTGGGCTTTTAATGTACCCATGACTCTAATAGTAAACATTGTACTTAACGGGTAATTCTTCAATCCTCGCCTACCTCCCCCCACTCTTTTGGGGTCCCCAGTGCCTATTATTTTACTCCATATGTCCATATGTACCCATTGTTTAGCTCCTCTTTGTGAAAACATGAAGAATTTGGTTTTATGTTTCTGAGTTATTTCACTTGATATAATGGCCTTCAGCTCCATCTATGCTGCTGCAAAGAAAATGATTTCATTTCTTATGACTGCATTGTATTCCATGGTGTTTGTATACCATATTTTCTTTATCCAATCAACTGTTGATAAACACTAACGTTGATTTCATGATTTTTCTATTTGAATGGTGTGCAACAAACATATGAGAGCAGGTGTCTTTTTATATCATAATTTATTTTCCTTTGGGTAGATACTGAGTAGTGGAATTCCTGGGTTGAATGGTGGTTCTATTTCTAGTTATTTGAGAAATCTTCATCCTGTTTTCCAAAGAGGCTGAAATAATTTACATTTCTACCAACAGTGTATAACTGTTCCCTTTTCTTCGCATTCACATGAACATCTGTTGTTTTTTGACATTTTAATAATAGCCTTTCTGACTGGTGTACAATGATATCTCATTGTGGTTTTAATTTGTATTTCTCTGATAATTAGTGATGTTAAACATTTTTTCTTATGTTTGTTTCCTGCTTGTATATCTTCTTTTAAGAATTGTCTGTTCTTATATTTTGCCCACTTTTTAATGGTGTTGTTTGTTTTCTTCTTGTTGAGTTGTTTGAGTTTTTGGTAGATTCTGGATATTAGTCTTTTGTCAGAAGCATAATTTGCAAATATTCTCTCCCATTATGTAGGTTCTCTGTTGGCTCTTTTAATTATTTCTTTTGCTGTGCAAATATATTTCTCTATTCTATATGGTTTTCAGAAAATTACCTTTTAAACACTGCTCCATAAAGGATTCCTTTTGCAAAAGAGTGAAAAGGATTTTTTAAAAACTGGTATTGCTAAAAGTGCTTCATTTTGGCCGGGTGCGGTGGCTCAAGCCTGTAATCTCAGCACTTTAGGAGGCCGAGGCGGGTGGATCACAAGGTCAAGAGATTGAGACCATCCTGGTCAACATGGTGAAACCCCATCTCTACGAAAAATACAAAACATTAGCTGGGCATGGTGGCACGTGCCTGTAATCCCAGCTACTCAGGAGGCTGAGACAGGAGTATTGCCTGAACCCAGGAGGCGGAGGTTGCGGTGAGGCGAGATCGCACCATTGCACTCCAGCCTGGGTAACAAGAGCAAAACTCTGTCTCAAAAAAAAAAAAAAAGAAAAAAGTGCTTCATTTTTATAACCTAGGTTTAAGAATATGCTGTTTTGTAAAGTGTGCTCCCAGTAGAAATATAAATTATGCACTTGAATCAAGAAAAATTTGTTTATTGTGTTTAAAACTGTACTTTTCTTACAAGAATGTAAAAGAAGTATCTCATTTCCCATTAAAAAAATGTAAATAGTCTTCCCACACAAGCACACTTCACATTTTTAAATGAAGACCTATAGAGGCTATTTGTCAAGATTTTTTGGCCACCAAGCATCATAACCTCTGTGCCAAATATCTTTAATTGATTCCTCCAGACATAACCTCTATCCTTCCCCACTTGCTATCTGTGCTGGCAGTCTTGCCATATGGAATATATTAAGGGGTTCAAATTCCTTGAGTCCTGTTCAGGTTCAACAAGGGAGGAGTCTTGGTAGGAGATCAAATGAAGTAGGGGAGTGAGATAACTCTCCTTTAGCTCTCTTCTTGAAAGATTGTCTTAAATTGGCTGCCTTCAATCAATGGCATTGTTCTTTGGTCAGTGCTTTTTTCAAGGTTGCTGACTATTAAAATAGCTGAAGTTATATTTGATTGGTTAAATCTGTCTATCCTACTATTATTTAATTTTAATTAGTTAGCCATAGTTTCATATTTCTGCCCTTCTACTCAGTTTTCTGTTGGATTATTCAGTTGTGTAGCTCCCCTAAATATTTAGAATAAAAATCCTTTTTGGCTGTATGCATTGAAAATAGCATCTTTCAGTCCCTAACTTGCCTTTTAAGTTCATTTTTGGGTCCTTTGTCATAAATAAAATTTAAAATAAAATTTAATAAATAAAATTTTATTTGTCATAAATGTAATTTCATAAATAAAATTTTATTTACATTCTATATGTTTTTGCAGCAGCCACGGGCTGATAAAAATTTAATTTTAATGCCAAAAAACTACCAATCTTTTCCTTATGGTTTGTCCTTTTTTGTGTATTTTACTTAAAGTCTTTCATTCTAGTCATGTATAAAAATTGTTATATATGTTTTCTTCTCAAATTATTAAAATTTTGTTTTTGACATTTGGAACTTTATACATTTCTTTATTCAACAAAGTCTTCCCAAGTCTGCAGAAGCAGCAATGAAGAAAATGAATCAAACCTCACCTCAGTGTTTTTCTTAGTACTATTTTGAAATCATCTACTCTAATGGGCATTATGCTGAATTTTAGGTGACATGGGATTTAGCATTAAAAATTCAGACTAAATTCTAATCTACCACTTACCTGTTCTGTATCTGACTGTGTTTTATAATCTCAGCAAACCTCATATTTATTCATCCATAAAACTAAGATGGTGATAAACTTTCTCATTAGATTGTCATAAAAATTAAGTTCTTATCATTATACTTTATTAATTATAAAAATTAAAAACATTTTAATTAATATTTTAGTCAATTTTTTCTGTTAAAAATACTTACCAATGTTTTTTATTCATTCATTAAACAAATATTTATTAATCAATTTCTACCTGCCAATTTTATGCATAAAAATCTCTACTGTCTTACTGAGATAAATTTTTGAGCCAAGTTATATCTGAAGAGAAGAAAGGCAATAATCATCTTTCTACTTCAGAATTGCCACAGATGAAAAATGTATTCTGTGTCTACATCAGATTCAATAGCTGAATAAAAACATAAAAATTAATGATTATCCAGTTTTATCTAGTTTTTAACCTAAACACCTGTTTAATTGTCTACAAAATTTTATCCAAATTTCTATTTGCTGCCAATTACCATGTAAGACCCTTGGGCATAGACAGGTTACTGCCACTTTGAAAACCATATGGTTAAATCAGTCCACCCTGGTTTGTAAGATACCTAAAATACCCCAGGTGCTTAGCGAGGTCAACCAGCTATTTTGGCTGCCAAATCAACTGATTCAGATTGGCTGAGATACAATCCTGTGAACTCTGTGGTGCACATATGTTGTTATAACTGAAAACATCAGCTGTCAAGTGGTCTACTCTGGTCATTCAGTGTTAGATGAGAAAGCATATACAAATCAGCCAGTTCACATTGTCACCATGGTGACCATTCTACTAAATGGAAATCCTGACAAATGCAGATCATAAGGTTGCGTGTTGTTTTAAAAGCATGAGTAATAAAACATATATTTATATAACAGATTTAGTCTCACTGGGAGTTGAGTTCTGTCCTTGATATGTAGCCAGATGTTTTATATCACTCTTTTTTCCTTACACAGAATGTTTTCTACACAGATATTTATTTTTTCTAAATATTTGCATACATACCTTTCTCCAGAATAGTTTAAATTGATCTCACATAGTTGTTTGTGTTGAGAGATCATCTCTGAAACACATCAACCAAATCTCTGAAATACTGTTACTTACACAATAGTTAGCATCTTCATAAATAGACATTAAAGAGGTGATATATAAGAAATAGAAAAAGAAACAGCTCAGTATTAAAAAAAAACTCATATCACACTGAATATCATCAGTAGAAAAATTACAATAATAGACATAATGAGTTAAAACAGTTTTGATATTTGATTATTAATGATTTTCTGAATTTTCATAGCATTTACCCATTTACAATACATCTTTACATATATACATCCTTATATCTTTATTTGATTCCTGTAAAAATGTGATGATATATTTAAAACAAACTATCTAGTTTCTCTCTAGTTTGCAGTTAATAGAATTTCCCTCCATATTACTCAGAATAGGTGACGTTATGCCATAGTATCGAACAATCCTAAAATTGCAGTTGTTTAATAAAAATGATCTATTTATAGTTTATGTTAAATGTGTATATTGAGTGGTCAGGGCCTCTGTTCCACATTGTCTTCACAAAGGAAAGCAGATTGCTAGAGGCTTCACTTTCCAGAGCAATGGCAGAGGTCAAGGAAAAGCAAATTATACAATTCAAAGGCTCATTTCATCAGCCAAAGCAAATCACAGAACCTGTATAATGCCAGGCAAGCTGGGAAGTACAATCCTACTGTGTGCCCAGAAAGAGGAGAATCAGAACTATCACATGAACAGCACTCAGTTTACATAACCTGTTACAGATACCAGGACTAAAGCCAGAATTCTTACTACCTTTACTGTACTTACCATTCTGCCTGATGCTATAAGCCAAAATGTCACTCCTACCTAAACTGTTGGAATGATAAGGCAAATATCGTTGATATGAGTATTTAATGTAGTGAAACAGGAGAGAAATTGGTATAATAATTCAAATATGACAGGAACATATGTGAATTGCAAATTCTTGGGTGGGGGTTGAATTTGAAATTCGTCTTGAATTGCTGGTAGATTTGGAAAGGTAGAGCTGGATAAGGGCTGGTGATAAATTGTACTTTACGTGATGCTGATAAAATGAAACTAGAAGAAAAATTATTATACAAAGAAGTAACTGCAGACTTGCATTTAATTTGTGTGAATTCAATTATATGAAACTTAGGGATGTGAGAGAGAAATATAAAACTATGGAGAGAGAGAGAAAGAGAGAGGAGAGACCATGAGAGAGATAAGCAGATGGCTGCATTCCTGTAGCAATAAATGAGCCATACATCCTGATAGGAATGTCAGATGAGATACTTGAATCTGTTCCTTCTTTCTTTATTCTCAGTCACCTCCTATCTCTCAAAGCACATTGTATGAGTATCACAGAAAATTTGGCATGATATAATGTTTAACACATATTTTTCCCGCAATCTGATCCTGAAACCTAAACCAACTGCTTTATAACTTGCTCAGCTGAAGCAATACTTTTTTCAATCTGAAGAATAAAATAGCTATGTGGAACTTGTGTGTTTATTTATCAACTGGACATATTCTTTGTTAATCTCCAAAATGGTGTTTTTTTAAAGTGATTTCTAAGGGTAACTTGGCTATCTGTGATGTTCAACTTATGTTTTAACTCCAGAACCTAATTCCCATAGAGACTAAGAATTTATAGCTATACTGTGTGAGACACTAGAATCCAAAAGTGGGGATGGAGAAAATATTAGAATTTATATTTTTATATTTTTAATTTTAAATACTTTATAAAATTAAAAATATTTTATATTTCAATATGAAATTTTATATTTTTATTTAAACATTTTTGTTTTTATTTTTAAATACTTGATTTTTTCCCCCCATTTATTTATTTTATTGCATTTTAGGTTTTGGGGTACATGTGAAGAACATGCAAAATTGTTGCATAGGAACACACGTGGCAGTGTGATTTGCTGCCTTCCTCCCCATCACCTACATCTGGCATTTCTCCCCCTGCTATCTCTCCCCAGCTTCCCACCCCCCACCGTCCCTCCCCTATTTCCCCCCAACTGACCCCAGTGTGTAGTGCTCCCCTCCCTGTGTCCATGTGTTCTCATTGTTCAACACCTGCCTATGAGTGAGAACATGCGGTGTTTGATCTTCCTCTCTTCTGTCAGTTTGCTGAGAATGATGGTTTCCAGGTTCATCCATGTCCCTACAAAGGACACGAACTCATCGTTTTTGATGGCTGCATAATATTCCATGGTGTATATGTACCACATTTTCCCTATCCAGTCTATCGTCGATGGGCATTTGGGTTGGTTCCAGGTCTTTGCTATTGTAAACAGTGCTGCAGTGAACATTCGTGTGCACGTGTCCTGATAGTAGAACGATTTGTAATCCTTTGGATATATACCCAGTAATGGGATTGCTGGGTCAAATGGTATTTCTATTTCTAGGTGCTTGAGGAATCGCCACACTGTCTTCCACAATGGTTGAACTAATTTACACTCCCACCAACAGTGTAAAAGTGTTCCTATTTCTCCACATCCTCTCCAGCATCTGTTGTCTCCAGATTTTTTAATGATCGCCATTCTAACCAGCGTGAGATGGTATCTCAATGTGTTTTTGATTTGCATTTTTCTGATGACCAGTGATGATGAGCATTTTTTCATATGTTTGTTGGCCTCATGTATGCCTTCTTTTGTAAAGTGTCTGTTCATATCCTTTGCCCACTTTTGAATGGGCTTGTTAGTTTTTTTCTTGTAAATCTGTTTTAGTTCTTTGTCAGATGGGTAAACTGCAAAAATTTTTTCCCAATCTGTTGGTTGCCGATTCACTCTAACGATTGTTTCTTTTGCTGTGCAGAAGCTGTGGAGTTTGATTAGGTCCCATTTGTCTATTTTGGCTTTTGTTGTCAATGCTTTTGGTGTTTTGGTCATGAAGTCCTTGCCTACACCTAGGTCCTGAATGGTTTTGCCTAGATTTTCTTCTAGGGTTTTTATGGTGTTAGGTCTTATGTTTAAGTCTTTAATCCATCTGGAGTTAATTTTAGTGTAAGGTGTCAGGAAGGGGTCCAGTTTCTGCTTTCTGCACATGGCTAGCCAGCTTTCCCAACACCATTTATTGAACAGGGAATCCTTTCCCCATTGCTTGTTTTTGTCTGGTTTGTCAAAGATCAGATGGTTGTAGGTATGTTGTGTTGCCTCCGAGACCTCTGTTCTGTTCCATTGGTCTATATCTCTGTTTTGGTACCAGTACCATGCTGTTTTGATTGCTGCAGCCTTGTGGTATAGTTTGAAGTCTGGTAGTGTGATGCCCCCCGCTTTGTTCTTTTTCCTTAGAATTGACTTGGCTATGCGGGCTCTCTTTTGGCTCCATATGAAGTTTAAGGTGGTTTTTTCCAGTTCTGCGAAGAAGGTCATTGGTAGCTTGATGGGGATAGCATTGAATCTGTAAATTACTTTGGGCAGTATGGCCATTTTCACGATATTGATTCTTCCTAACCATGAACATGGAATGTTTCTCCATCTGTTTGTGTCCTCTCTTATTTCATTGCGCAATGCCTTGCAGTTCTCCTTGAAGAGGTCCTTTACATTCCTTGTTAGTTGTATTCCTAGGTGTTTTATTCTCTTTGTGGCAATTGTGAACGGAAGTTTGTTCTTTATTTGGCTCTCTTTAAGTCTGTTATTGGTGTATAGGAATGCATGTGATTTTTGCACATTGATTTTGTATCCTGAGACTTTGCTGAACTTGCTTATCAGTTTCAGGAGGTTTGGGGCTGAGATGATGGGGTCTTCTAGATATACAATCATGTCATCTGCAAATAGAGACAATTTGACTTCCTCCTTTCCTATTTGAATGCCCTTTATTTCTTTTTCTTGCCTTATTGCCCTGGCTAGAACTTCTAATACTATATTGAATAGCAGTGGTGAGAGAGGGCATCCTTGTCTGGTGCCACATTTCAAGGGGAATGCTTCCAGTTTTTGCCCATTCGGTATGATATTGGCTGTTGGTTTGTCATAAATAGCTTTTATTATTTTGAGATACGTTTCATCGATACCTAGCTTATTGAGGGTTTTTAGCATAAAGGGCTGTTGAATTTTGTCAAAGGCCTTCTCTGCATCAATTGAGATAATCATGTGGATTTTGTCTTTGCTTCTGTTTTGTGGTGAATTACGTTTATAGACTTGCGTATGTTGAACCAGCCTTGCATCCCCGGGATGAAGCCTACTTGATCATGGTGGATAAGCTTTTTGATGTGCTGTTGCAATTGGCTTGTCAGTATTTTATTGAAGATTTTTGCATCTATGTTCATCATGGATATTGGCCTGAACTTTTCTTTTCTTATGAGTCTCTGCCAGGTTTTGGAATCAGGATGATGTTGGTGTCATAAAATGATTTGGGAAGAATTCCCTCTTTTGGTATTGTTTGGAATAGTTTCAGAAGAAATGGTACCAGCTCCTCTTTGTATGTCTGGTAGAATTCAGCTGTGAACCCATCTGGACCTGGGCTTTTTTTGGGTGGTAAGCTCTTAATTGCTGCCTCAACTTCAGACCTTGTTATGGGTCTGTTCAGGGTTTCGGCTTCTTCCTGGTTTAGGCTTGGCAGGAGGCAAGTGTCCAGGAATTTATCCATTTCTTCCAGGTTTATTAGTTTGTGTGCATAGAGTTGTTTGTAATAATCACTGATGATGGTTTGAATTTCTGTGGAATCTGTGGTGATATCCCCTTGATCGTTTTTTATTGCATCAATTTGGTTATTCTCTCTTTTCTTTTTTATTAATCTGGCTAGTTGTCTGTCTATTTTGTTGATCTTTTCAAAAAACTAGCTCCTGGATTTATTGATTTTTTGAAGGGTTTTTTGTGTCTCTATCTCCTTCATTTCTGCTCTGATCTTAGCTATTTCTTGTCTTCTGCTTGGCTTTGAATTTTTTTGATCTTGCTCCTCTAGCTCTTTCAGTATTGACGATAGGGTGTCAATTTTTGATCTCTCCTTGCTTCTCATGTGGGCACTTAGTGCTATATATTTTCCTCCAGAGACTGCTTTAAATGTGTCCCAGAGATTCTGGTATGTTGTATCTTCATTCTCGTTGGTTTCGAAGAACATCTTTATTTCTTTCTTCATTTCATTGTTTATCCAGTCAAGAGCAAGTTGTTCAGTTTCCATGAAGCTGTGGGGTTCTGGATTAGTTTTTGAATTCTGAGTTCTAACTTGATTGCACTGTGGTCTGAGAGGCTGTTAGGATTTCCGTTCTTTTGCATTTGCTGAGGAGTGATTTACTCCCAATTATGTGGTCAATTTTAGAGTAGGTGTGATGTGGTGCTGAGAAGAATGTATATTCTGCGGATTTGGGGTGGAGAGTTCTGTAAATGTCTATTAGGTTTGCTTGGTCCAGGTCTGAGTTCAAGTCCTGGATATCCTTGTTAATTTTCTGTCTGGTTGATCTGTCTAATGTTGACAATGGGGTGTTAAAGTCTCCCACTATTATTGTGTGGGAGTCTAAGTCTCTTTGTAAGTCATTAAGAACTTGCCTTATGTATCTGGGTGCTCCTGTATTGGGTGCGTATATATTTAGGATCGTTAGCTCTTCTTGTTGCATTGATCTTTTTACCATTATGTAATGTCCCTCTTTGTCTTTTATGATCTTTGTTGCTTTAAAGTCTAATTTATCACAGATGAGAATTGCAACTCCTGCTATTTTTTGCTCTCCATTTGCTTGGTAAATCTTCCTCCATCCCTTTATTTTGAGCCTTTGTGTATCCTTGCATGTGAGATTGGTTTCCTGGATACAGCACACCGATGGGTTTTGTCTTTTTATCCTATTTGCCAGTCTGTGTCTTTTGATTGGGGCATTTAGTCCATTTACATTTAGGGTTAATATTGTTATGTGTGAATTTGATACTGCCATTTTGGTGCTAGCTAGGTGTTTTGTCCTTTAGTTGAGCTGGTACTTGTTGTTCCTTTATATGTGTAGAGCCTCTTTCAGGAGCTCTTGTAGGGCTGGCCTGGTGGTGACGAAATCTCTGAGTACTTGCCTTCCCGTTTTATTTCATTGAGTTGATCTTTGATCTCTGATATCCTTTCTTCTGCTTGGTCAATTCAGCTGTTGATACTTGTGCATGCTTCACGAAGTTATTGTGTTGCGTTTTTCAGCTCCATCAATTCACTTATATTCCTTTCTATTTTGTCCATTCTCGTTAGCATTTCGTCAAATCTTTTTTCAAGGTTCTTAGTTTCTTTGCATTTGTTTACAACATGTTCTTTAAGTTCACAGAAGTTTCTTACTACCCACCTTCTGAAGTCTCATTCTGTCATTTCATCACACTCGTTCTCCCTCCAACCTTGTTCCCTTGCTGGTGAGGAGTTGTGATCCCTTTTAGGAGGAAAGGTGTTCTGGTTTCGGGTGTTTTCATCCTTTTTGCGCTGGTTTCTTCCCATCTTTAAGGATTTATCCACCTGTCGACTTTGTAGTTGCTGGCTTTCAGATTGGGTCTCAAATCTTTCAGATTGACGTTCTGTTTGTTGATGATGAGGTTATTTCTGTTTCTTAGTTTTCCTTCTGACAGTCTGGCCCCTCTGCTGCAGGACTGCTGAGGTTCACTCCAGGCCCTGCTTGCGTGGGGTTCACCTGCAGCAGCTGCTGAACAGCAAGGGTTGTTACCAGTTTTCTTCTTCTGCTGTCTTTGCCCCAGACGGATACCCGCCTAGTGTCAATCTGATCTCTCTTTTATGAGGTGTCTTTTTGGATATATAGGGGTCAGGGAGCTGCTTGAGGAGACGGTCTCCTCTTTATAGGAGCTCAAACGGTGAGCTGTGAGCTCTGTTGTTGTTCATTCAGAGCTGCTGGGCAGGTACTTTTAGGTCTGCTGCAGCAGAACTCATAAACTGCTTTTTGTTCCCAGGTGCTCTGTCCTAGGGATTTAGGGCTTTATTTATGAGTTTCCGTTATGCTGCCGCCTTCTTTTTTTTTTTTTTTTCCTTCAGACCTGCCCAGCCCAGCAAGGAGGCCGCCTAGTCACTGTCTGCCTATAGCAGCTTTGCTGAGCTGCTGTGGGCTCCGCCCCGCTGCCGAGTGAACTTCCCTGCAGTCCTGTTTATATGGGTATAGTTAGAACTGCTTTGATGATGGTGGCCCACCTCTGTTGAGGCGGAGTCTCTTTGCTGTGGCGGGTTGCCTTGGCAATGGCGGGCTGCCTCAGCAATGGCGGGTTGCCTTGGCAACGGCGGGCTGCCTCGGTAATGGCGGACGCCCCTCTCCCACAGAGCTGGACCGTCCTGGGTTCAGCTGCGCTTGCTGTGAAACTCTTAATCCAGAGTTTCTGGTTGCTGTTCTTTTGTGGGGGTGGGGCCAGCCGAGCCTGATCGCCTGGCTCCCTGCCTCAGAGCCTTTTTTAAGTTGGTGTTCCAGTCGCCTGTTGAAGAGGCGCTGGGGTCTGTTTGTTTTCCCCTGAGGCCACTCACTGCGCTGGCTTAAACAGTGGCACTGAGGTTTGTGGCGCCTTTTTTTTTTTTTTGCCCTGGAACCTACTGTCCTGGTTCTCTGCTCAGTCCCCTTTTTGAACCGGCGAATGGGCGACTTCCCGTGGCTCCAATCGCCAGCCAAAAGGGCACCCGGACTGGTGTATTTTGTATGGAGAACCGCGGCTCTGGGGCGCCGACAAAGCAGCCGCGCGAGGCAAAGCAGCGGTGCCGGCCGGCACAGCCGCGCCGGCTGAAACAGCCGCGCTGGCGGCTTCGCCCAGGAATTTCCTAGTCTGTGGGCAATAAAAACGCGGCGTCCACTCGCCCTCTGCACTTTCACTGGGAGCTGCAATCCTGAGCTGTTCCTAAACGGCCATCTTGGATCCGACCAATACTTGATATTTTTAATCTATTCTTTTAAATAGATATAACACTTTACTCCTTGTCTTCTGTGTTCTGTGAGGCACAGAGTTTGCCCATGGTTTGCAATGATCCTTGGTCCAAGACTTCTGGTCGCTAAAGCCTGATGTAATAATAAGACATTTCTGCTTTACATGAAAAGTACTGTTAACCAGATTATGTGAATACATAAATAAGTGTCATCATTACAGAAAGAGAAATACCGAATGTTCTCATTTGTAAGCAGAGCAAAATAATGTGTACACATGGAAGGAGATTGTGGAGTGATGAACAATTGGGGCTCAGAGGAGTGAGGGGGGAGAGGGAAGTGGATGATAGGCAGTTGCTTGGTGGACACAATGCGCATTGCTCCAGTGGTGAATGCACAAAGACCTGACTTCAATACAATATATCAATGTAGTAAAACTGCACTTGTACCCCATGAATATATACAAATAAAATATATTTTTAAAGTATCAGCATTAATTAAAAATGAAAAATAAAACCTGCACCCTGTAGAGACATTTCCAACCACAAATATCTCTTCAGTAGAGAGGCAGTCTATGAGAGAAGAAAGAAATGGGACAGACCTACTTATTAGCCCAAGTTCTTTCACTTTCCAATTTATAATCTTAGACAATTATATAACCTCTTTGACTCTCAGTCTTAATTATAAAAATGAGAATACTTAACTGTTAGGATTGAAATAAATTGTGCAAATCACCATACTGAGGTCCAGTGCATAATAAGAACAAATAGAAGGTAGCTATATTATTAAATTATAAAAATAATCTAATGTATTCTGTCAACCTAAATAAAAAGAGAGGCTTTCTAACAGAAAAATGATGTTTATGTGGGAATAAGGCATTGCAATGAAAATACATATGCCATAGTAAGCTATGTGCATATTCAGAGAGATAGGGAAACAAAGGCTTTTAAAGGAGAAATGAGGAGGATTACATAATTATCTTGAGCTAGGAGGATCACTAACAACAGTGGCACTAATCCAAGGTTGGACAGGCAGTTACTGAGCTGGTGTCCTTGCAGAAGTATTTGTGTGTGTGTGTGTGTGTGTGTGTGTGTGTGGCCTTTGTGCAAGGTTGTGCTTTTTGCAGAATCTTTCGTGATAGTTTGCGTTTCCAGGCATTTGTGCATGAGAATGCTCTCTTTGTGGCCTTCTCCAGCTCTATTTGTCAGGTATTTTTTTTTCACCTAACACAAGTGACTTCATTTTAATTCTGATGACTTTCACACTTCTCTGCAGAGTTGTCCTCAACTCTTATTCTCAAGACAAGAACTAGCAGTACCGAGTGCTGTTTCTACACAGAAAAAGGAGGCTAGTATTGTTAACACATGCATCTCGGTGGAGCTCACTGTTTTGGGTTCTCCGATTCTTGTCGAACTGAGCCACAGTAGAATGAATTTTCCCATAAGAGGTTACAATTGCATAATTTGACCTTCTAACAGGCCCACTTCTTCAAAGTTACATTTTATGTTGATAAATGTAACATTTTTAAACAACCAATATGCTTGTCTCACTATACCACATAATTTTTAACTGAAAAGATATTCTTCCTGCAGATTGTGGTACTTGGTAAGCTTAGAGCACATTCTCCTAAATGAGATACCTAAATGATAAATACCTAAATGAGGTATTTATCATTTCTATTTTTTAAATTATTAAAACATGTAAATATTTTCACCCTAATATTTTCACAGCTGCAATACTTTTTCTTCAGGGTACTTTTTAAGAGAAAATTTTCATAAAATAAGTCACCTTTAATTATAATTCTTGAGATTACTTCCCAATTTGCATGCTAAAAACAATATGCCTTCTCAATTAAATTACATTCCAGTTCAAAATAAAATTTATACAAAATTTATCTATTTTCATAGAAGCTTTATTAAAATAACTTTCTTACAAAGTAAAATATCAAAAGTAAAATGATTGGAAATTAAAGGTAAATCTTGTATATTACTTGAATTCTTATTAAAAACAAGTTCAATTTCTCTCCTTTTTTGGGATAAATTTCAATATCTTTCCCTTTGCAAGCTTTGTTTTCAGTAATTTCTGTTTGCTGAAAGCTTCAAAGTCTGACATTTTGTGGCAGTTCATTTGTTGAATAGTTTAATTGAAGATTCCCAAATAATTTTGAATAAGGTATATCAAAATGTACCAAATACAATCAAATATTTTAACATTTTTAAATTTGCAAAATTTATCCAAAAATTATGAAAGAAGTTTTTCCCATTGTAAGGCATTTAGATTGACTTCTATAGTAGGTCTTCTAATGTGTGACATTTTAAAAATCCTTTAGGTGATTGGGAATAGAGGGTGAAATTGTGTATTATCTTGAGGAAATTTATATCATATTTGTCATTGTCTTCATCACACAATTATTTAGTTTGATTAATTGTGTGTGTGGAGTAAATTAGAGTAATATATACATTATAAAAATAATACATATTGTTCTAATTGTATTATTACCCATAAATTATATAATTATATGAATTATAGATTACTCATAAAATATTGACAGTTTCTATTTCCATTGATAGGTAATCAGCTTGTTTAAATACAAATGTAAATTACATCTGTACTACAACCAATTCCAAGTACATTGAATTAAGAACTTTATATTATTCAATAAATATGAATCAATATTAACATACCAAATTTATTATTTTTACTGTGACACTAATCCACCAAAAAATATTTTTTGATAATTGTTACAAAACCGTTTCATCTTTAATTGTTTAATTTTTAATTGAATTTACAATAGTATGTATAATAATGTTAGATAGTTCACTTTTGGCAGCATAAATTTTTTACAGTTTACTTTTGATTCCAAGACTTGGATTAAAAATTGAATCATTATTTAAATTAACTGAGTTTTATATTTGAAGTATGGGATGCCACTGATTTAATCCTGAAATCATTTAACTGTTTAAAAAGTAGTCCTTCTCCTAAAAGAGACAATATAGTAAATAATATTACTTTGATTTTCTTAAATGCTTAAGAAGACTTGGATTTGAAAATGAGCAAAATTAAGTTAAACGAACAGTTATCTGGTCTAACTAAACAGCCATGTTTCACAGTGGACAGCCACTCATGATAAATCACCATGTTCAGGGCAAGCCTCCTTAACATCCCTCCCAACAGTTAAGAAGCCAGTGCTTCTTCAGCAGATATGTCGCTTCTGACTATCATTAACTTGGTGATTTTGCTACAGCACTGTGGTATTGAATAAATGTCAACAAATATTTTAAAAATGATAAGTATCACCTCTCGAGAGACAAAAACAAAACTCAGTTTTTAATTTTTTATCAAACATATACTTTCTTTTTTACTTGGTTCACATTGCCAAAAGAGCTTATTGCCAAATAAATGGGCATAGACAAAAATTAACTAAGTGTAGATTTTATACCGTATACTAAGTGACAAAATGCTATAACAAGGCCAGGCTATTCTCTATACACTCTGTAGCAGAATTGCTTAGCCTCTTTTCACTGAAGTTTCACGTGCAGTCGTGCACTGCATAATGACATTTCTGTCAGTGATGAGCCTCATATATGATGGCGTTCCCATAGATTACTGTATTTTTACTGTATGTTTTCTATGTTTATATACACAAATACTTGCCACTGTGTTACAACTGCCTACAGTATTCACTACAGTAACATGCTGTATAGGTTTGGAGCCCAGGAGATATAGTCTATACCATATACCTAGGTATGTAGAAGGCCATACCATCTAGGTTTGTGTGAGCATGCTTTACCATGATTACACAGTGATAAAATCACCTAACAACACATATCTCAGAACTTAGCCCTGTCGTTAAGCAAGGCATGACTATGGTTCTGACTTACAGCTTCCTTTGTTTCCTATTGACCTGGTGGCCTATTACCTTCACACTTCTTGATCTTGACACACGATATGACCACAACTGCCTGACAGGGGCATCTGCATCCCTTACTTCTGTCACCACAACTAGAAGGAGTTAGTTACCCCAGCTGCTGGTAAGTATCTGAGAGTACTTTCTTTTATTGATGAAGGGCCTACATACATTATACCTGGAAAGTTAAGAGAAAAGAGTTGGTACTGAGCGGTAACTTCTAGATACTCACAAGGTATATCTTTAAAAATATAAGTGTAGCTACAATACTCTCCATTTAGTTTAAACTGTTTAATATATTTAGTAAGGATAAAAATAACTTTTACATTAGGATTCAAATATAAAATTCAAAAATTGATGATTTCTTATTGACCTAGTAAGATGCTGACTCCTACCTTATCAATCTATTGTTAGAAGCACTTTTCTGTCCTATATAATTAATAGTAGTAGTTCAATAAAATTTCTGAACTCTGGCCATTGGCTAATCTTTAACATTAAGATTTCTAATATCATTTAAATTCTCCTTTCTTTTGCCAAGTAATCAGTCACTTTTTCACCACTAATTTTTTTTTTACTTAATCTCTCAGTTTAGGAATATTTTGCTGACAGGCTCTCTTACTCATAATGACTACATCTATTTTGAATGAATTACCATTGCCTATTAGTTTTTCCTAAGCTCTCACCACTTTGACATTCTTCCTCAGTCCCACTTTTCAGTTGTTTGATTTTCACCTCTTCAAATATGCTCAAATTTCTCCTATTTCTCCTAAATGTAAAAAGCAAAACCAAAAATTAAAAACTAAATCGTTCTTGAGAATACCTTTCAGTGATTTCTTACTAGTTTTAAAAACATGCTCTATGCCTAATTCTCTTCTTGTGGTTTACTAAAATGTAGAGGATTTTATTTATTCTTAGGCTTTTCTTTCAGTACCAGCTAAATTTGATTAAATATTTACCTTTATGTTCATGGAACTTGATTCTATATTTAATGGATAATTTGGGATCAGATACATTTACCTGTAGTCTTAGTCCAAATTGATAATCTACCCAACTTTGTATTTTAAAATTTAATATATAAGATGACATATAACCTTAAAGAGTATATTTCTCCAGTCCTAATCAAAATCACTGTGAGACATGTATTTTCTTTCTAAAGGATATGCATAAACCTTGATCATTATTGCTTAAGCCCTCAGACCATTAAATATACAGAACATAATCAAAGTCTCAAAATGAAGATTTTCTTAGTTCTTATTCTTTGAAAAGAACAAAAAGAAAATTAAATTTTTGTGATGTGACTTACATTTAGATGCTCTGTGCATATATTTCCCAAGACACATGGCTATTGACAAACACATTTTACTCCTTTTTAGTTAAGCATATTTAAATATTTTATTAAGAATGATTGTCAAGCTTTTGAAAGTATAAACAGATCAATATTTTTAAATAAGTAAATTTAAATCAGGATTTTTGCAGATTTTTTATGGGACAAATGGACAGAATAATCTAGTTAAATTACAATTTGAATCTTTTCAAAGACCCTCAAAACTTAAAACATAAGTTATGTTTATCTTAAGACATGTGTTTGATAAGTCTGAGATGAATAGTACCATACCAAGGAAAACCACTTCACAGAAAAGAGATCTTTTTGTTTGTTTTTTGAAGTTTTTGTTTTGTTTTGTTTTTAATAATATATTTGGGAATGGTGGTACAAAACTTGAAAATGGGTCTGGTCAATACCCTAAAATGAGAAGCAGTGATGATTATGAACCAGCAGCATGGTGCATGGTATAGAGCATCAGGGCAGCAGGGCAGCAGCACTATGTGGCAGATGCAATGTAGGCAGCCTACCCCACCTCTCTGAGTCTTGTTCCCCACATCAGTAAGATGATGACAATAATCATATAGTTAGTGTCACTGTTAGGAATTATGATTTATGTAGTACACAAAGGTCATTAAAATTTTTAAGCAGAGGCAAAGAAAAGAAAAAAGAAGAAAAACCTTAGGTGAGTGCTAAATTGGGTGAGATACCAAAACATAAGCATAAACAAGGACTGCTATAGGAACACATGATCAGGTCTTCTATGAGCAGCTAAATGTGCCTGCTTTTCCAAAGCATCCTGTTTTGGGAGATTTGTTTTTGATTTTGGTTTGGATTTTAGATTTTTGTTTGTTTGTTTGTTTGTTTTTGTTTTGTTGTTTGTTTTTCTTTGTTTTTGCTACTTTTCTATGACTTGTGGCCTTTTATTTTTGGACTTTTTTATTGGATAATTTCCTCTTATGCTTCCACTGAGTTGATACATCAGGGAAGAGTTATCCCACTGGACAGCTCCAAAGAATGGTAGGTGTAGGCAAGCTCTGCTTTAGTATTTAGGAAGAAATAGACATTTCTTTATTAGCGAATTATAGTTAGACCTTGGAAGCCAAGATTAGGGTAAGGACCAAGGGTAGAGAAGGAAAAGCCTCTAGACCTGCTTGTGGACCTGGACTTTGATAGAAAGGAGAAAGGACGTTACCAGGTCAAGGGCTTCTCTTTGAGAGTTTGCAGCCAAAGCTCCCTAGATTTAGGGGTTCCAAATAAGAGTTTGAGGATGGGGTCCTGCATTAATGACAGGTGTGCCATCACCAGGAGGCCCTACTGCATATCTTTCTCATGGGCTCAGCAGTGAGAGTTTCAGGGTAACCACTCATATCCACTGTTTTTACCCACAAAAGCCTATTTTCCCTTCACATGGCTGAAAAGAATGACACATGTGGTATTAATTCAAATCCAGGACCCTGGAATTTAGTGTCATAAGATAAAAAAAAGAAATAATTAAACGATGAATCTTTTTCTCAGTCCCAGGGCAAGGGCTGGCCCTAGGAAGCATTTTAATAAAGAATCTGCTTTATATATCCTCCTGCCTTTCACTCATGTTTTTTTCCAGCTCACATAGCCTTTCACCTGAGGTCCTTGGGCAGCCTGGGTCATCATGATGCCCTAAATTACTGTGACAGTATGATATCCCATTCCAGCCTCTGCCACTTTCCAAAGGTGCACACATTCCTCATTGCCTACCTCCCACCACCACACCAAATCCCAATGTTTTCTTTAGAGTTGGACTCAGCCAGGGGTATCAAGAAAAGCAGCTGATTAAATCAATTCACAGAACGATTTGAATGACTGATCTTTTACACACCCCCAGATATTTGCGTTTTTGGAAGAGAAAGCTTGTTAACTCAAATAAATTTATCATCAGTGAAATTTTTAGGCAACTTATCAAAAAGAAGAGAAAAAAATTAGGCTTTGACAGGAAAAGAGATTTAGAGAAGAGCTGAGAAACCAAACTAAATTTTGTCTGCCCACCAGATTCCCAAATATGGCATTACTCTGGTCTCACAATATTCCTTAACATACAAAGGTTGATAACAATGGCTGCCATGCAGCAATCCAAATGAGAGTGAACAGTTTTTGTGCGTATGTTTGTGTGTGCGTGTGTGTGTGTGTATGTATGTATGTATAAGGAAGGTTTGATGGTATAAACAACAAAAATGGGTTACTTTTAGATTGAGGTCTGCCCACCATTGATGCTTTGTGGTTAAAAATTAAAATAATTCTAGCATTTACATGAAAAGTCTTAAATGTGAAATAAACATTTTTTTTTTTGATTGGCTAATTATGGCGTCAGCCAGTAAGTGATTAATGGCACAAGGCAACACTTACACACTTGGATTTGTTAATCTTTGCTCAGCAACAAGCTGTCTCACAAACATCATTACTTAAAGCAAGAATCTTGTACACTTTCATGATTCTGTAGATCAGTAATTTGGGATGGGCTCAGCTGCAAGGTTCTTACACTGATTTTATCTGGGCTTACCCATGGGGCAGCAATTGAATGAGGGCTGGATAGTTTAAGAAGGCCTCACTCAACATGTTTTGCAGTATATGGGCTTTGGGCTGGACACTTTAATTTTCCTCCACTGCACTGCTCCATCAGGCTAGCTTGAATCTGTTCACATGACAGAAGTATTCCAAGAAGGCAAACATGGAAGCTTCAAGGCTTCCTGTGTGGCCAAGGCTCAGAATGCACACAGTGTCACCTTCTCACTTCTGTCATAAGTTTGTTTAATAGTGTTGCGATCTCAATATTAATTTTTAGCCTGATGTAAGTTATTTGAAACCCAGTCATATCCTTTCACTTTTGGCCTAGTTAGAACTTTCCCTTTCTGTGTAGTAATTTGTGATATGGCCCACTTGTTCCTCATTACACTGACCTAAAACCCAACACAGCCCACAGCTGCCGACCACCATAAAACCTAATGGTCAACACCTGTTATGTAAGTAAGTTGCCCCTATTTGTATGTGTTTTCTTTAGCCAATCCACAATCTACCCTTGGGAAAGCATAAGCGATAATGCCTGTGGATCCTAATAAAGGCATAGTCCCACAAGTCCTCTCTTTCTTTCACCTCTCTCTCTCTCTTCTCCACTACCCACTGGTTGAGATCCCTGCTGCCTCCAGATATCTCGTCGACCATCTGTTGGCCCTCTAAACTCTCTGGAACCTGTATGTAAGTAATAATTTTCTTCTGCTTCTTGCATTTTCATTTTACTTCATCATTGTCTCTCACTTGACATACACATCCAAACCTAACTTCCCCCTGGCCAGGGTTTTCCTGGAGTGTGGCTTATGGCTACTCTCAAAAGAGAGACCTCAAGACCAAATTAAAAGAAGTTACAACTTTATCACATTCTATTGGCCAAAACAAGTAACAAAGCAAGCCAGAATAAAGTGATGGGGAAACAGCTCCACCTCTTTATGGAAACTGCTACAGAAAGCCAGCAAAGACAGAAGTAACTCAAAAGGTTTTCCATAAGTTTCTATTTGGAGTATCTTTTTTGCTTCCCCACTTCCTTAGTGCAATAAGATCCTTTTTTTATTTGTAGAAAAGTCACATGGTGAAAGCTCATGTTCCAATTATAAACTAAGCTTATGAGAACTGAGATGCTAGGTTGTTCATTATTCTATTTTAGGTTAAATGAACATAGCTAGACTTTATAGTTTTTAGAACATTTCAAGAATGACATGTAATCTGCTTTTTTTTTTTTTCCCCAATAAATGGTCTCTAGTGGCACTCTTTGGAAGAACTATAATCATTAGAACATTCATTGTCTCCTAAAATTTTTATTTTAAATTGTTTAAGCAGATGTGCTAAGATGTTTATTTCACACATTTCTCAAATATTGGCTCTTTAAGTGATGTGTTTAGCTTGTCCCTTGGGATATAGATTTATATTTCTTACATAAATCTTCTATAAACCCTCGAAGGCAATTTTTTCTTACGGAACATTTTATTTCCATTTCTTAGGCTAAAAAGAAAAGTATTTAGGGGACCATTTTATTAGTGTTTGTAATGAGAACATTTATGAGAAGCATTGATTTCTTGTGGAAAGTTTGTTTCTGGTTCATGAAGAAATATAATAGAATTATGTGCTGAAAGGTTGATCTGGGTGTCCTGAGATGAATCTGCAAGTCACAAAGACTTGCTATGCCTGTAAAATCAGATGATCAGAAACTGGGTCTAAACCACCGTGGCACTCTAGCCAAACCCGCAATTCTGCAGCACGACAAATAGCTATTCCAAATCTCACCCTGCAGACAACGGAGGTGGTAATGTCTGAAGTATAGGTAATGTGATATGACAATAGAATAAAGAAGCCCTTGGATGCAAAAGTAGAACCTTATACCTTGGCCTTGACCTCATTTTCATTTCCATCCGCTTTTGTGCTTTCTAAAATTCAGTCTCTGAGATAAAAGCTCTGATTAGAGATCTGGCAGCTCTTATTCCCATAAAGCAAAACTTATGACTATCATCTAGTCTTCAAAAATCTTTCACTCTTCATCTCCTGCCGCTTCTATTCAAAATATGCCTGATTTTCCCTGGACTCTCCAATGCCTGCCCTGTTTCTCAATTGCAGTAATGACCTCTATATTACCAAATTGAAGGAGCAGTTGATATCCCCTGTTACTCTCTCCTTTCTAGAACTTTTCTTCCCAGACGCCTTTGCTAATTCAGTACACCTGTTTGAACTCTCAATGCTGATATTCTCTAAACTCACTCCTGGAGTTTCTGTCTTGTCTGTCTACACTGTTTTGCTACTCAGTCTTATTCATTCCTATGATGTTAAACATTATATACGGCTTTGCTTTTCAATGTTTACCTTTGCCCTTGGCATAATGCCGCAATTATATTGGAACAGCCAACTGTCTATTTACAATTTGTACTAGGAAGTCTAATAGGCATCTCAAACTTAACATGATAAAAACAGAACTATGAACTTTGACTCCAACCTATACCTCTCTACTTTCCTTGATTCAAGACAGTGTCACCACTCTCCAAGTTTACTCAAACCACAAATATAGGTTCCTTTTTAAAAATAATTTTGAAAAAAAATTTCAAACCTTTCTTATTTTATCTCCAACATATATTCACACTTCATCCACGCTTTCTAGCTCAACTATTTCTCCCCTAGTGCAATCAACTCTCATCTCTTGCCTGAACTACTATATTAACCTTCTGACTTTACTCCATGACTGTAATTTTTATTTGTGTTTTAACTCATTACAAGATAAGTTTTTAAACATACACAAAACTAAGTAGAATATTATGAGTCCTCATGAAAGCCTCATCTAGTTTCAGTAATTCTTAACATTTTTCCAATCTTGTTTCATCTTACCACCCTCTTTTCTCTCCCCCAGTCAATGAAGTACTTTAAAAAGAAAGCACACACATCATCTAATTTAACTATAAATATTCAATATTTATAAGTAGTGGATTGTGGCTCATGTTTTTAATATAACTATAGTACCACTATTCACCCAACAAAAATAACAATTCTCTGACATCATTTAATATTCAATCCAATTTCAAATTTTCCAGATTGTGTCAAAAATGTCTTTTTATAGTTATTTTGTTTGAATAAGAATCCAAATAAGCCACAGCTTGTGTATGCCTCTTGGGTCACTTTACTCTATAATATTCACTTTTATTTCATGCTGTTCATTTGTTAAAGAACCCAGTTTATTTGTTCTGTAGTGTGACCCACATTCTCAATTGGTTGGTTGCATTTTTATAGTTCTTTAAATATAGTTCTCTCTCCACAATTTCTCTTTAGATTGTTAGTTAGATCTAGAGACTTGGTTTTATTCATGTCCAATTTTATTTTGACAAAAATAGCTTCACTTTATAAGTGATGTGCTGTATACTTCCTATGTGTCATATCAGGCATATCTAGTGTCTGGCTGTCCCACTTTTAAGTCATAGTGAGAATAAATTGTGGGCTCCAGTGATATCAGTTGCTCCATTCATTATACAATTCCCAAACAGCTTTTTGCTTAAATGTCCTAGGAGCCATTGATAACCACTACTTATAGCTGTTATTTAAGTATAAAGTTTTTAAAAAATGATTTTAAAAATTCTGTTATTCTGCTTGCTTATATTGGCTGAAATTCCTTTATTAAAAAAACTATTTAGTTATCTTGAAAACCACTTTATACAGAAAAATAATGATGAACATTTAATCTTTGCCATTCACCAATTTTTAGAATAGTGAGCCAGTGCATTGGAAAATTCCAACAATAACAAAATGCTTTAGTTGTTGTTTAATTTCATTATTATTATTAATTTGTGCATGTTTGATATGTGTCAGCCCATAAAATCTTCTTCAAATTGTCCTCCCCATTATAACTTTTGACCTTATAAATATATTCATTACATTGCAGTCAGTGTGATCTTTGAAAAACTCCAATCCCATCATGTCTATATGCCATTTAACACTCTCCAGTGGTTTCCATTACAATTACAATAACACTCAAATTCCTCATCCTAAAAGGGCTATGTATCCTGGGCATGACTACCTCTCTGATTGTACTTTGTACAATTCTTCTTCTTCAACACAGATGCCTTCTTGCTTCTTAAATACCTGTCATTCAGGGACTTTCCTTCTATCAGCAATGCTATTATTCTTGATTTTTGCAACTCTACTTCTTGTTATTTAGGTCTCAATCCTATGACACTGAGTTATTTTCCATCAGGTCACCGATCATGTTTTATTCTCGGTATAGAACTAGCTGATATTTTCTCACTAATTTGTTACTTCTTGTTTTTATCTTTCTACCACCTCTATACTTTAAGTCTTATTGAAAGCAGGGGTCTTGTCTGTCTTGTCCATCACTGAATATTTGGTGCCTAAAATTGGAAGATATGACTGAAAAATTACCTAGCCTGAAGTACAAGCAGACAAAAGCTTAGGAAATACAGAAGCGAGTTTAAAGGGCATATGATGCACGGAGAAAAGTAGTCACAATGAGTCAACTGGCGCTTAAGAAAGATAATTGAGATAAAGGAAGGCAGAATAAATATTTAAAGAGATATTGACCAGTAACTTCAAAACTCACAAAAGCTATCAGTTAACATGTTCGATAGGTGCTATAAACTTCAATAGGTTTTCAAATAGGAAAATAACAAAAAAATGGATACCTAGTTGCAATATAGGAAAAGTGCAGAAAATTAAAGACATATTAATTCTCTTTAAAGCAGCCAGGAAAACAACAGAACATATAGTTTACAAAGAAGCAACAATAAGATGAAGAGTGATCTGAACAGAAACAATGAAAGCCAAAAGATAGTGGAATATCTTCAAAATAGAGAATAATGTCTGCCACTCTAGAATTCTACATCAGCAAATATATCTTTTAAAATAAAAGATATTTAGGCCAGGCGCACTGGCTCAAGCCTGTAATCCCAGCACTATGGGAGGCTGAGGCGGGTGGACCACGAAGTCAAGAGATCGAGACCATCCTGGTCAACATGGTGAAACCCCGTCTCTACTAAAAATACAAAAAATTAGCTGGGCATGGTGGCGCGTGCCTGTAATCCCAGTGACTCAGGAGGCTGGGGCAGGAGAATTGCCTGAACCCGGGAAGCGGAGGTTGCAGTGAGCCGAGATCGCGCCATTGCACTCCAGCCTGGGTAACGAGCGAAACTCCGTCTCAAAAAAAAAAAAAAAGATATTTGAAGAAATTTTTGACTAGCAGGACCATGGAGTTTTTTATAATCAGTCCCATACTAAGAACATTAAACATATTATTCAAGCATAACACTAATTATCCCCAACTTGAGCAAAGTTATGCAAGAAGAAATAAAGACAAAAGAAATGGGTAAATATGTAGTGAAGACAAAATGAATATTTACTATAAAGACAATAATAAAATATCTTGTGGGGTTTAATATAGATTAGATTACATGCAGTCTAATCTATATTAATTATAATTAGATTGCATGTAATAACAGCATACAAGCTGGTAGGTAGCTGAGTGGGAGGAATTAAATAGTTCTATGATCCTTGTATTTTCTGAAAGATAATAAAGTTACTAATTTTATGAAAATTTAGTAAATCAAGGACATGTGTCAAAATCTCCATGATAACCACCTAAAAAATAGCAAAAAATATATGATAAGCTAAGGAAGGGAGCATAATAGGAATAAAATATTATCAAAAATAAAGCAATAGGGCAAATAAAATAAAACTTAAAGCACAAAAGATAAATCAAAAATGAATATTAAGCCCAAACTTAATAGATGAGGAATAAATGCTCCGCTTAAAAAATTGATTGTCAGGTGCTATACTGATATGAAATTTACTTTAAAGCATAAAGTAGTGTTACAATTAACAATGATATTTGATAATTAAAGGTCAAATACTAGGAAAGTATAACAATTAAAAATATTTTTCACCTAATAATTTGGGCTCAATATCTGTAAAACAAAAATTGATAAAAAAAAAATAGACAAATGAAAAATTACCATGTAATTTTGAAAAATTATTCCCAGTAACTGGTAGCACAAGTAGAAAAAAAAATCAGTAAAGATAGAAATTTACCAATTTATTAACAAATTCATCAAATTAACATGTAAACTTTACACCGCACAAAGAATGCTCATACTTTTCAAGTTTGTAGCATATTACCAAGGTTGACCATATGTTGGGCCATGAATCTCAATAAATTTCAAAGAATTCAAAAGATACAGATCCACACAGATTGAAATTACACAATTTTGGTCAGATATTCTGTGACCACAGTAAAATTCAGCTAAAAATAGATAACAGAAGATAATCAAAGAACTGCAAAATGTTAGAAAATTATTCAATACACCTTTAAATAACCCTTTGATCAAATAAGAAAGCTAATGGAAAAAAATGTTTGAACTGAAAATAACGAAAATACCAAGTATCAAAATGTGTGAAATGTGACTGAGGCCATGTACAGAGAAACAGTTTTATCTTTAGATGCATGTATTCAAAACTAAGACAGGCTGAAAGACAGCTATCTATGCATACCTTTCAAGAATTTAGAAAAAGCAGTAAATTAAACCCAGAAAGACTAAAGTAAGTAAATAATAATAATAGAAATTTATTAAGTGTAGGAATAGTTGCAAATACTATTTTAAAACATACAAAGCAGTTATACAATAGGAAAAATAAAGCTGAACGTTGTATCTTTAAAACTGAGACCGAAAAAATTGATAAATCTTGGCAAGCCTATTCAAGAACAAAAAAGATAAGACATAAATAGCCAATTTAGAAATCATAAAAAGAACAGCACAATAGTTCATAAAAACATTGCAGAGATGGTAAGAGGAACACTTAAGCAGTTGTAGAAAACCTGAATTTGAAACTGTAGATAAAATGGAGACAGGAGGAAACAGAATATGTAAGTAGTCATGTATCCATTAAAAGAATTGAGTCTCTTAGGAAAGCAAATCTTATTTCTTAGTGAAAACAAAGAGCCCAGATGATGTTGTGGATGGATTTTACTAAATATATACAGAACAAGCACAATCTTGCCTGAACTATTTCAGAAAAATAGAAAAATTTCATCTCGTCTTATGACAGTGTACCATGAGAGAGTTGGTATATTTTTTGAGTGATTAAAATTATTTAAAATATATATGCTTGTGTGGGTAGAGAGTATTTCTGGAAGGAGACACAAGAAACTGCTAACAGAAATTGCCTTCAAAGAGGAGAGCAGGGGACACTGCCGTGGGAGGGAAAGATAGTATACTTTTTTGTATTATTTGAATACAAATACATAGATGCATAGATTCTGTGTATAATGGAAATATTTAAGTTTTAAAATGAAAAGGTAAAAGAATAAATAAAATTTTACCTGGCTTCATGGATATAAAATGTTGAGAAATTGATTTAAGACTATGGACCATACTAGGGTCTCCAGAACACAGAAAAAAAGGAGTAAGTGTGGCTATTCAGTTGGTAGCCTCAGTAACATCTTGAAGCTGGAAAAGGCCAATGGAGCATAACTTATTCACCAGTTTCAAAGTGAAACTGGAGACCTGAGACATAAATGTGTACAAATGTTGATTCTGTGATACTGCTCTGTGACTGCTTCTATGAAAAAGCTTCTAAAAGCACCCATCTGAGCTTTAGATGACATTAAATTCTGGCCTATTTCTTAAACAGACTGTTGAGGCTTTCCTTGTTACACATCATTGCATTTATCAGGGAGATAAGAACCCAGTTTCATCATATAATCACCCGAGAAAAGCTTCAACATTAATAGGAGAGAAAAATATAAATTAAGATCAATGGATTGCTTTTATAAGTGCTGTTCTGAATGCAATGGTTTTCTGGTTCCAAGATGATGTCTGAGTGAATAACTAACAGAGCTGGTCTAATGACCTCTCCTACTCCTATTCCTAATGCTGTTTTTGGCAACTGACCAATTTTTTAGCATTCAGCTATTTCAACAGCTGATTTAAAAAAAAAAAAAAGCATTCAGCTATTTCAACAACTGATTAAAAAAAAAAGCAAAAAAAAAAAAAAAAAGATTCATTGAGTGATAACTTGGGCCAGATTTAGATTTTAAAACACAGAATTAGGAGAGGCAACAGTCTGATACTGGGAATGCGGTGAGTGGAAGGACTGCACAGGACATCCAAATGACTGATGGACTGTGCATTGACTTGGAGAGGAAAGAGGTCACCGGCCACACACCTGACAAAGGCAAGGGTTGAGATGCAGCCAGATCTTAGGAAAGAGGTAGTGAGGGAAAGAAGCTTCTTAGAAGTCCAAATGCACACTTAAAAATTTCACTTATTTAAACATTTATTTTGTTCATAGGAGAGCTTTAGGGATATCATCTCCTTTTTGATATACAAATCTAAAACTCATTGTCACCCTGTGTAAAATTATATTAAAAATTTGAATAGAGTAGATTAGCCTTCCTTCCTTCCTTCCTGAAAAGAGAATGAGTTGACACACTAAAAATAAAAGTTATTGATAAATAAAATGTATTTTGTTATTTATTAATGAATATTATATTAATAAAACAATTTTGATTACTAATTATATATCCATGATTAGTAAATAAATAAAATAGAATTGTTAATTAATAGATAAAAGCTTCCCAAAATATTGATTCTATGTCTATCCAAAATATACATATTATTTATACAAGAATCTATATAGAAAGGCAAAAGCATATAGGATTCATTATCCCTTGAAAGCTCAACAAGCTGATGCTCAGAGAAGCTAAGTTTTACAATTTGCAAATCAACAAGCTAGAATTCAACCCCAGGATTGCTTGATTCCCTAGCCTTCTGATGTGACCTCTGAAATCTTACTATTGCAGGAAGTGACCCTCCTCCCCTGCCAAAAAAAAAAAAAAAACTTGTAGAAAAGCTTTCTTTTTCTTCTGAATAAGTACAAAAAACAATTGTAGGATAGCAGTAAGAATGAGCCCACTTGTGTGTAGGCTAGTTGTCCTGCTATACATCAACATGTGACTTAGCACATGTGACCATTTCATACCTCAGTATCTCCATCAATATAATTTGTTTAACGATATCACCTAACTTAAATAGATTAGAAGAAATTCTCCATGTGACATACTAAATGGCACCATAAAATCACAAAAAGTATTGGCTGTTATGTCACTATTGAACACACATATTTGAGCACCTACTTTCTTCAGGACAATATTCTTAACCAAACAAAGATGACAAAGGCTTCCAGCTCCCAAGGAGTTGATTATCTAGTGGAGAAGAAATACAAAAAAATGTAATAAACTATTAGAAGGAGTATAATAAAAAGTATGTATATACATGAAAGAGAAAAAGACTCAAAGCATAATTAGTTTTATTAGTTTTTGTATTTACCCAGAAAGGCTTTCCAGAGATAAGTGCCTTTCCATCCTGAAAAGTGACATGTGGTATCTAAATAAAGCAGCCCTTTCAGGGCATATGTGCTGTTGCCTGCTTCAAATGCATTTTCTTGGAGTGGTTCATATATAGATGAAGTCACTGCTTCTATTAAAATCCCTCAAAGTCCTTTCCCCTATTATCAGGTAGCATTTAAACATATTTTTGCTACTTATTTTGCTACTTATTTGTAGAGAGCAGAATGTCAGCGCAATAGTAATTGCAAATCCTTTATTTCCCAGACACAGTTCTTGAGAATCTGATAGCAAAAGCAGGATAGTTTTATTCCCCAGTTCAGTGTCATACAGAGGCCGGGGCAAGGATGGGAAATGACTCCTCACAGCCAAGGCCTGACTTTGATAGAAAAGCACATGGCCACTCTAAAGTGGTAAAAACCAGCCTTGGAAAAGAGAAGCCACCCGCATCAAGCTGGAGAGCATGTGGCTACGTGGCAGTTAATGGGGTGTCTGTCCACCAGGGCTGTGCTGAAAGATGCTGCGTGGCATGTTGCGGTAGTGCTTCGCAGATGGGCTTTATTACTGCAGGCATCCCTGATCTAGACTCCAGTTGGAGGGGCCTGATAAATAAGCCAGTCCTGGCCCTTGAGTGGATCATTTGCACTCAATCATCTGTTCTAGCTTTTCGCATTGATCAAAGTCACTAAATTGTGGCCCGTCTGTATTTCCTTTTGAGTGAAGTCACTGTTTGAGACAAATGTCAAACCAAGGAAGAGGAAGTGCCCACAGTAGACTTGGATCAGGGGCTGGAAGGAAGTGATACCTTCCTCAGCTGTGGAAATGTCTCCATATTTAGCCTTAAATAAAAAATCATGATTTGAGGCTAACTAAATGTGGCATGTCACAAGTTCATGTTACTACAAAGGCTACCATGACTCACACTTCGAAGGAGGAATTTTAAGAAGGAATCCAAACTTCAACTCCAATTTAATAAAAAATTTCATTATCCAAAACCTGTCTACCTAAGCCATTAGGAAGACGTTTTCCTTCACTCTTAAACATCCATAGAATCTGAGATTGTTTTTTTTTTTTTTTTCAGAAATAATGTCTTTTTTTTTCCCATTTATTTATTTTATTGCATTTTAGGTTTTGGGGTACGTGTGAAGAACATGCAAAGTTGTTGCATAGGTACACAAGTGGCAGTGTGATTTGCTGCCTTCCTCCCCATCACCTACATCTGGCATTTCTCCCCTTGCTATCTCTCCCCAGCTCCCCACCCCCACCGTCCCTCCCCTATTCCCCCCAACTGACCCCAGTGTGTAGCGCTCCCCTCCCTGTGTCCATGTGTTCTCATTGTTCAACACCCGCCTGTGAGTGAGAATATGCGGTGTTTGATCTTCTGCTCTTCTGTCAGTTTGCTGAGAATGATGGATTCCAGGTTCATCCATGTCCCTACAAAGGACCCAAACTCATCATTTTTGATGGCTGCATAATATTCCATGGTGTATATGTACCACATTTTCCCCATCCAGTCTATCGTCGATGGGCATTTGGGTTGGTTCCAGGTCTTTGCTATCGTAAACAGTGCTGCAATGAACATTCATGTGCACGTCTCCTGATAGTAGAATGATTTGTAATCCTTTGGATATATACCCAGTAATGGGATTGCTGGGTCAAATGGAATTTCTATTTCTAGGTCCTTGAGGAATCGCCACACTGTCTTCCACAATGGTTGAACTAATTTACACTCCCACCAACAGTGCAAAAGTGTTCCTATTTCTCCACATCCTTTCCAGCATCTGTTGTCTCCAGATTTTTTAATGATCGCCATTCTAACTGGCGTGAGATGGTATCTCAATGTAGTTTTGATTTGCATTTCTCTGATGACCAGTGATGATGAGCATTTTTTCATATGTTTGTTGGCCTCATGTATGTCTTGTTTTGTAAAGTGTCTGTTCATATCCTTTGCCCACTTTTGAATGGGCTTGTTCGTTTTTTTCTTGTAAATCTGTTTTAGTTCTTTGTAAATTCTGGATATCAGCCCTTTGTCAGATGGGTAAACTGCAAAATTTTTTTCCCATTCTGTTGTTTGCTGATTCACTCTAATGACTGTTTCTTTTGCTGTGCAGAAGCTGTGGAGTTTGATTAGGTCCCATTTGTCTATTTTGGCTTTTGTTGTCAATGCTTTTGGTGTTTTGGTCATGAAGTCCTTGCCTACACCTAGGTCCTGAATGGTTTTGCCTAGATTTTCTTCTAGGGTTTTTATGGTGTTAGGTCTTATGTTTAAGTCTTTAATCCATCTGGAGTTAATTTTAGTGTAAGGTGTCAGGAAGGGGTCCAGTTTCTGCTTTCTGCACATGGCTAGCCAGCTTTCCCAACACCATTTATTGAACAGGGAATCCTTTCCCCATTGCTTGTTTTTGTCTGGTTTGTCAAAGATCAGATGGTTGTAG